>NC_089809.1:38260088-38614463 GCF_029633855.1 Hoplias malabaricus
ACAACATGCCTCATGAGATCTAATGGCACTTTTCTACTGCATGCAACCTACACGACTCGAATTGACTTAACTCTTTTTTGCTTTTCCATTGGCCAAATCTAGTACCTGATCCCTGGAACCAGGTATTTTTTCAGTCCCTGCTCACACCGGGTTCCAACCGTGCAGAGTAAGTACTAAATTGTGACATATAAACCCTACAGAGAGACATGTCAATCACCATGAAATGCAGAGCTCAGTCTAATTCAGCACCAACTCATCGCTGGTAAAATCTCTTAAAGCTACAGCAGCTTTCACATTTATTTTCATCTGACTCACAATGGGGGCGGCATGGTGGTGCAGCAGGTAGTTTCACAGTCACACAGCTCCAGGGACCTGGAGGTTGTGGGTTCGAGACCCGCTCCTGGTGACTGTCTGTGAGGATTGTGGTGTGTTCTCCCCGTGTCCACATGGGTTTCCTCCAGGTGCTCTGGTTTACTCCCATGGTCCAAAAACACACATTGGTAGGTGGACCCTGAACTGGATAAATGCTTACAGACAATGAATGAACTAATGAATATATACATTTCTAACATGCTAGTGTAACAGAGATAAATAATGTGTTTCATTTTAAGAGAATTTCTTGGAATTAAGCTTATTCTTAATTCTTAAAACTGCAGGTTGCTCAGTTTTTGTCCCTCTGAGCTGCCGTAATCCTTCAGCAGATTGAAATTCCAATGCTGCGGCCTTTGTCTAACCTGCAGTCATCACAACATCTTAACGTAAGATTCCGCGTGGGTTTCCTCTGGGTGCTCCAGTTTCCTCCCACGGTCCAAAAACACATGTTGGTAGATTGGCGACTCAAAAGTGTCCATATGTGTTAGTGTGAGAGTGAATGTGTGTGTGTGTCGCCCTGTGAAGGACTGGCACCCCCACTAGGGTGTGATCCTGCATTGCACCAAGTGATTCCGAGTAGGCTGTGGACCCACTGCGACCCTGTACTGGATAAACGGTTACAGATAATAAATGAATGATTCACAATGGGAGCTTGCAACTTTACCTTGAGGTATTCTGAAGAGGTTTGTATGCTCCTTGGGCAATATTCTCTCTGCCTGGAACATGTTTGATCTCAAAGCAATATGGAGCAAGTTTAGAAATCCATCGCTGCTTACATGCATCTAGCCTGGGTTTGGTCATAATGTATGTGGGGGCCAGGAAATCTAGTCTATGCACTCAGAGATTTTGGCTTAGAGATTTACTACCAAAGGCTATCGGCCGAGCTCTGTCTTAACCATCTGGAACTTGTGATCAAACAGCCCCAAGGCAATCAAGAGAAACATCAATAGAAAGAAGAAAAGGCTTTTCAAAATATGTGTGAGCCAGCAGCACAATGTGCAAGAGAGCTTTCTGCAGTTCTTAAAAATCTTTTTCACAAGCAGGTATCCAGCCAGAAGGTTAAAGCTCAGAAAATGCATGTGGTCTTTTGCCATGTCTGCTACCTTAATATTTGTGTTTCTGGCCAGCCATCTGGGTGAACAAAGGTTTTGCAACAGACGAACAGCCTGGAATTAAATGCTGATAGTAAAGTGTATTTCCTGTCTGCCTTATGAATAATGATGTTGCGGAATCTGATCTATGTAAGTTAGTTCTGAATAGTTCTGAATAGGTATGTTGGGCGCAGCAGGTAGTGTTGCTGTCACACAAGTCCAGGGACCTGGAGGTTGTGGGTTTGAGTCCTGCTCCGGGTGTTTCTGTGCAGTGTTTGGTGTGATCTCCCTGTGTCCACTCCTCCGGGTGCCCAAAAACACACGTTGGTACGTGGATTGGTGACTCAAAAGTGCTCGCAGGTGTGAGTGAATGTGTGAGTGTGTGCTGTGAAGTACTGGTGCCCCCCCCCACCCAGTGCAGCGAGACAATTCTCCTGATGTGGCAAAGGATGGGCATCTTGGCATTAAGCCAAGTGTAGACCCTTACCAGGCCATGATGATGGGTGATGCATACTCACTCACTGACTTGCTAATAATGAGTTTCTCCCCCATCTCTTTCAGCTTTTCCCTCAGCTTGTGATAGCGAGCAGGAGGGACTCTGCGATAGAAGCCAGAAGTGCTCATCATCAGAAAAATAAAGTTGATGTACAAAATTTTTCCCTCACCACAGTTCAACTTGCCTTTAGAAAATACATCCTGGAATCTCACCAGTAGCTCAGCCACTTTAGCTTTTCAAGCTTAAGAGATTTAACATGCATCAATATTAATATCAACTGGCCCACAATCCACAAGTTTCTGCTTATTGTCAGCTAGTGACTGCTCCTGATAGTTTGGAAGATAGAAATGAATGGGTTGACTCCAAGATAAACATTGATGGCAGATCTTCTATAGCAAGACAGTGAGACACATCTGCCAGCTTTGTATTGAGTCAGTGTTACAGGCCCTGATCCATGTTTCCCTTGTCTGTCATTTGCTCTTTCAGATTTGATTTGTTCCAGAGTGCTTCTTTGTCTCTACCATAGCCCCACTTAGTCCCACCTTGTAATCAGTGTCACCACCTGTGCCTCTTTTGTTGCCCTACCCATGTGTTCCTTGTCCGTGGACATGTGTGTATATATATTCCCCTGGTTTCAGTACTCCCTTGTGTGGTCTTTTGTGTAGATGTATTTCTTTGTATTATAGTGTTTTACATATTTCTGCACCAGTTCACAGCTGTTCCCTGTTTGTTTCTGTCATAGTTCTGTTCAGTTTATTCTATTTTCTTCCACATGATGAGTGCAGTGGTGCAGCAGGTAGTGTCGCTGTCAAACAGCTCTAGGATTCTGGGGATGTAGGTTCGAGCCCTGCTCTGTGTAACTGTGAGCAGTTTGGGGTGTTATCCCTGTGTCCACATGGATTTCCTCTGGATGCTCCGGTTTCCTCCCATGGTCCAAAAAACACAGTAGGTGGATAAATGCAAAGCATGTCCTCAATATATGCTGGTGTAAGCCCATTCAAAACTTTAAAAAAAATCAACTGCATTTTGTACTAGATTCTGTAATGCACTGGAAGCCAGTGTAAAGATTCTAAAACTAGAGAAATGTGCTCTCATTTCACTTTGTACCAGTTAACATTCTGGTGGCAGCATTTTACACCAGTTGTAAATGATTTAGTGAAGCTTCATTGATTCAAAAATACAGTGCTTTACAGTCATCCAGTCTAGATGTAACAAAGGCGTGAATTACCTTTTGGGGATCAGAAACATTTAGGAATTCAAAAGCAGTGCTCAAGTCCAGCAAATCCAGAACAGAACAATCCCCACAGTCAGCATTAAGTAAAAGGTTGTTAGTCAGTGTTAAAAGAGCAGACTCTGTACTCTGTAAGGACCTGAAGCCTGGCTGAAAGATCTCAGATATTATTGTTATTTAGGAAGGATGCTAATTGAATTAAAATATACCTTTTCTAATATTTTAGCTGTAAATTAGAGTTTTAAAATAGGCTGGTAGTTGCTCAGAACCCTTCTTTCCAGATTCTGCTTTTTTTTAAAAAGGGCTGCACAACTGCATGCTTAAAAAATGCTGGAACAGTACGAGATAATAAACTTACATTAATAATTGACACGACATCTCACCCAATCGTATTATAAACTTCACAGGTTGGGAGAACGTCAACAGAAGATGTGGAGCACTTCATATGAGACACAATAAGGAAAGTGGTTTAGATTTTTCAAATATTGTAATTTTTGGCTAAAGGGCAACAAGTCTAGTCCCAGGAGTTAAAATGCCAGCAACATTTTCAGCGTTGGACAGGAAGAACTGCAGAACAGCCTCCATGTTTTGAGGAGATTGTTCATGCCCATTACAAAAATGAGGATTTGGTGTTGAACAAGAATCTTGGCTTATGCAAATGTTTTGGTAAGAATTTCTGAGAAATATTCTGCCTTTGCAGATTTGACCATGTCTTGAAATCTTATTAAACATGACTTGAAAATCGCAAAAGATCTATACTTCTTCCATTTGCGCTCAGCCATCCTACATTATTTCCTAAAAGCTCTAACAGAATCATTCAACCAGGGCTGGGATTTAAATCTAAGAAGGGAAACAGACCTTACATTTGCCATTTTCACGTCTCTGGGGTGTGTATTTTAGAGAATGCAAGTTATGGTTTAGAACTCCTTCTCTCCTATGAGCAGGCATTCTCTGAGACATAGAGAAGTTTGACTGCACAGATGAGAGTCCTGGGTGCACAGGCATCAAGTGAGCTTGATTTTGTTCACAAAAATATGAGTGCATCTTCACTCTCGCTCCGGTTTGCTTCCCACGCTTTCACTGGCATTTCCTTTTTGGTTTAACGCAATGGCAAACGCACGCTGGACATTCTGGCAGAAACCATGCATGAAAAAAAAACTTGTCTTATAGGTGAATATGTCTATTGTGGCTCGTATAGTGAACAGAGCTTCACGATCATATTTCAGTTGGATCAATCATGCTGTAGAAAGCTACTGAAGAACAACGTAGATAAGCACAAAAACACACAGAATGGATAGTGGTAGAGCAGACAGGAACTGATGGCACGCCGAAAGAAAAAGGCGCCATCTTGGTTGCTAGATTGAAAGTGACCCTCTCAATCTCAGGCATGGCCTCTTGAGACTTGAAGTAAAGGACATGGCGGCGGTCGACATGGAGGACCCCTCGTCTATTGAGCCCTCCATAGCCAGACACTTCAACCCCTCACAGGGGGGCCTGCTTGCACCATCAAAGCCCTCCCTCCCCAAGAGTGGACTGGTTCTCCAAATTAGTCCATCAATCTACTTACAGGGCTTCATCCCTGACAGTCATAAGTTCTCTCAGATTACAAGGCTGAACTCACAGAAGATATGGGCAAGGCATCCAGAGCAAATGCGTCCTCCATTACACTCCACACATTCCGATATGAGGTGAAGATTCCGTGTTGAGAAGTGCACAAACAGTGTCACCACACAACTCGCACAACACCAATCGCACATGTTTAATAAAGGCTATGGCCCAAATATGCTCAAAAGTGGAAAATGAGCTGTTGGAAACTAAAAGCCTCCAGCAACTCACATTGATTCCACCAGCTTTGCTGCTAGATGGTGATGTTGTACCTTTTATGAATGTGGCTGTTTTTCTCTCAACCATGCAATGTACTTCAGTTTGGGCAGGAAGGCTTGCAGAGCACACAAAAGCCTGGCAATGTTCTCCCCATGTCCAAATGGATTTCCTCCAGGTCCTCCAGTGTCCCCCACGGTCCAAAAACACACATTAGTAGGTGGACCCTGAACTGGATAAACGCTTACAGACAATTAATAAATTAATGGATATATACATTTCTGACATGCTAGTGTAACAATGAGAAATGTTTAGTTTTATTTTAAGTGAATTTCTTGGAATTAAGCATTCTTCTATGAGTGGTGAACGGCAGGTTGCTCAGTTTTTGTCCCTTTATCGAGATGCAGATTTCATTTTCCAACAGGACGTGGCACCTGCACACAGTGTCCAAGCTACCTGTACCTAGTTTAAGGACCATGGTATCCCTATTCTTGGTCAGCAAACTCCCCTGACTTTAACCCCATAGAAAATCTATGTAGAAAATCTATATTGTGAAGAGGTAGATGCAATATGCCAGACCCAACAATGCAGAAGAGCTGAAGGACACTATCAGAGCAACCTGGGCTCTCATAAACCCTGAGCAGTGCCACAGACTGATCGACTCGTTGCATGCCACAATGCATTGCTGCAGTAATTAAGGCAAAAGGAAAAAGGTATTGAGTGCTGTACATGTTCATACTTTTCAGTTGGCCAACATTTCTAAAAAATCTTTTTTTTTTGTATTGGCCTTAAGTTATATTCTAATTTTCTAATTTTTTTAGTGAATTTGGGGTTTTCATTAGTTGTCAGTTATAATCATCAAATTAAAAGAAATAAACACTTGAAATATATCAGTCTGTGTGTAATGAAGGAGTATAATATACAAGTTTCACTTTTTGAATGGAATTACTGAAATAAATCAACTTTTTCATGATATTCTAATTTTATGACCAACCTGTATGTTATTCAGATGAACCATTGATTAATGTTATTTCAAAGTATATGGAGCATTATTGTCTAAAAGTAAATACATGATTTGAATAGATCAAAAATCAAATGGGAGAAAGAATTGGGTTTGTCTATAGATTCAAATGTGTGGGGAGATCTTTGTATAGATGGCGTTACATCTGCCATGAACTCAAGATAAAGATTGATTCAATTTCATTTTTTTCTTCACCAACTTTATTACAATCCAGCTAAGCTGCATAATTTTAATTCAAATGTTACTCCTCTTTGCTACAGATGTGGCATTAATGATGGTTCTTTCCTACATTGTATTTGGTCTTGCCCTAAACTTTATGACTTCTGGCAGAGAATATGCAGTGTGTTATCTGAGATTCATGGCATCTCTTTCCACTAGATCCAGAAGTTTGCCTCTTGGGTAATTTTACTGATTCTAACATTTAAAGTGGCTGTGCTGTAAAGCTCAATGAAATCCATTTAATAGCAGCTAAAAAGTGTGTCGCTCGTACCTAGAAACTAGAGACCAATATTCCTTTCCCAATGTGGATTTTTGAAACTAATCTGTGTGAAAAAGACTCCTTTGGTCAGACAGACTGACCTTGACCTTGTGTGATATAAGATCATGTTGAATTTTATTTATTTATTTTTCTGGACTATACTCGCTAGTGGTACATTACTGCTGAATATATTTGTATTATTTATATTTATTATACTGTGTGTCATATTAGAAAAAAACTTACAATTTTGTATATACTATTTTTTTTCATTATTGTGACTTATGTTCAAAAAAGTAAACAAACACATTCTTAATGACAAACTATTAACTTTTCTAGTATCCATATACCGTGCAACAATAAAATGTGCCCTTGTAATTGTGGAACAGTGACCCAGTGGATCCTAAGCACTTTAGGAAGTTCCACCGCTGCAGAAAACCAGCAACCCCTGGCTGACTTGGAAAAGCAACTGCCCCCCCTCATGCCCCTATGGTTGAAAAAAACATTGCTAATGTCCCAAACTTTAAAGGCAAAAATAAGATGTAGTGCCCTATTGGCTAATAAATAACTGAGTGCCCATTTCTTGTAATAAATTATGATGATGTGGCTTCAACAGCAAGAAAATTCCACAGTGTGTCTTTAGAATTGATCTTATATCATTACAACATAGGTTTTGTTGCTTTAGTGTGGCCCACTGTCATGCACCAGGTGCCCTTTTTATTTTTTCGCCCCTACACTGAGTCCACCACTGTCAGTAACAATGTCACTCCAGTCCTGCTTGGTTGGCACAGGCATGTAGTCATCCATCAGGCAGTCTCAAAATGCCTGACACACATCCCTAACCACTGTCGCCACAAGTGCCTTGTCCCGTGTGGCATTTGAGGCTGATTGTGGCAAAATAATCATCTGTTGTAAGGTGTCTGCAAAGCAACAGACTGTTATAGTTTTATAAAAAAACACTAATCTTTATAGAAATAATAATATTACTATTATTCATAGTATAAAGCTCACTTAGGCAAATAGTGACGCTCCACTGGTCCAATGGGATTGTGCCTTTGAATAGTTTACCGTGTAATTCTATGGCCCACTCTGGTTAGTGGTTCATCAAACTGTAACTAGTTTTGCCTGAAATACTGTTGATTCAAGGCATTATTCAGATGAATCTCTGTTCTCGAGGCTGTACACACACTTGCTTGGGGAAGACAAACCTGCTTCCTTTTTAAGTGCCACACCCCAAAGCGGTCAGCAGATGGTGAAGGAGGCGTTTCGCTTTGCTGCAGTGTGAATGCAGCGTCACACACGTTCTACCGCAATGCGCAAATATGACAAGACTACCTTTGGTAATACTCAGTGACTTTATAGGGATGGTATTACAGAGAATATATCTTGGCGAAGGGTGTGGTTGCCCCATCGGTTCTGACTTTTTAACAAAGTGAGAGAATTGGCGCTTAAATTAATCCACAGGTCTAAGTCCAAACTTGAAACGTATTTTTCATTTGTTGTAAAGCAACAGAAGACTTTATTCATCTTTTTTGGCACTGTATGCATACAAGCACGTTTTGGTGTGATCATGAACTTGATCAGTACATGGTCTTTACGCTCCCTTCTAAAAATGTCAAAGCTAAGAACACAGTGAAGCTCTATTACTCCTTTGTGGCTTCAAAGGAATAAAAAATGACATTTATTATTGTTGTTACTTTATATATTTCTGTACTTCTCATCAATGTAATTACATGCACTAAAAATAAATAACAAAAACAGTGATTTTACTTTCCAACTGTTACGTTATTGACGAAATATTAGTACTTTATTCTCGTAATATCACACTTTCCGTCGTTATTCTCAAAATGTTCATTTATTATTATATCTTGTATTTTATTTTTAATAAGTGTCTCTAAAATGTCCTGGTACACACGTAGCACAAATAATAGTTGGTGCGATATGTTGAGGTTGAAAGGAAAGAATAATTATAATAAATGGAATAAAAAACAAAAACGTTTATTATTAAAGGAAAAAAACTAGCCCAAACAAATGAGACTACATTGGTGTGATCTGGAGGATGGTAATGTCATGGGTAATGATATTATTTAACTTTTTTTGTTTGTTTAGCATGGCATAATTCAGTTAAAATCACCTACCCTCTTATACGTTTCTTCTTTTCTTGCTGTTGGTGCCAATGCAGCGGCTTAATGGATGTTCTGCTTGTAGATAAGAAAGCATCTGACTGCAGTCTGCAGGAGAATGGAGGTGGATATATCCAGTAATTCGGACCCTGCCCGTGTCCCATAGTGTCATATTTTAGTTTCACTTTCATCTCGCTGGAGGACTGCAGTAAACAGTGAGCAAAAACATAACAGTATCCTTTTCATGTTCAATCACCATTTCTCAAAACCACAACTAAACAGCTTAGTGTGGATTAAAGTATCAGAACTGCAAGCGATCCACATCTCTCAGTTTTTATCCTAAATATCCCAATAAATGAAGATAAATATAGGAAATGACACATTAAGCTTTCTCCACATTATAATCTGTTAGAATAAGCAACACAATGTGCTTTAATATATTTTAAGTGTGACGTATCAACACTTATCTGTACTTTACAGTAAATAATAATGGGGTGTGAATGATGTTAATGATTAGCAGTGGCGTCTGGTGAAAAATGTCCTAGGTGGAGCTTTTGTGCCACACTATCAATTTCACCAACCGTCACAATACAATTTAACACATACATTAGGACACACTGTGAAAATCAGTAATTTTTAATTTTTATAAAAACAAATCAGCAGAATAATAGTTATATAATAATCATACATTGCTGCTCTAATGTGCTCCAATATAAGCTACATTACATTATATGGATCACTACATTCTAGCCTAGTTCAGAAACATACAGCGAAAAGGTTTTTCAGATGATGTGTTGATAGCATCAAGGAAAGAAAATGTAATCAGTTGCATGCTTCTGCATACGGACTAGTTTTACAATGGAATAGTTTATGAAAAGAGGTCTATTTGCAGTGTCTATTCTCTCCATCACGTCCAAACCACAGACACTGTGTTATTCTTTGGTCCGAGTTGCTCGAATAGCTTGGTCGGCCTCAGTGTTTAGGTTGCTTCCATGTGGCAGAATGGCGTTGTAGCATCGAGACAGTACATGAACACACAGTGGGGACATAACAGAATAAAAATTAAATATATAATTGATATAGACAACTTTATGTCAATTAGAAGTTCCAAAAGTTTATTTTGATTAATTGCCCAGCCCTAATAGATTCTATGATGGAGAGATTGCCAGGCACTGCTACAGCAAAGCAGCCCCAAACCATGACATTTCCACCTCCGTGCTTCACATCTGAGCCACTTGAAGGGCCCATGATGACATTTTAGAATTGTTGAAGACTTTATGCACCTTGTGCTCTGCTCTTGGACTGAACTTGTTAGGATGGCCTGACCTGGCCTTATTGGCATTTGGTTTAAATGTTCTCCAGTTGTAAATTATTTCCTGGACAGTGGAATGGCTGATTTCTAATTATTTTGAGATGTTTTTACATCCCTTCCCAGACTCATACACATCTATAACCTTCTTTCTGAAGGTCTCAGAGAGCTCTTTAGATCTCACCATGGTGATACCACTCACTTCAACAATCAAGGGCAATTCAAACTAATGTCTGAGGTCTAAATAACAGCCTCCTCCAATGTCCTCTTTAATGATGGTCTAACAATTTGCAGCTGATGTGGTGAACCTGATTCTAAACATAGACATTTTAAATAGTAATAAATGTGGGAGTGTCCTAACCTTTTCCTCATAAGAAATGTAAATTGTTCTTCATCACATCGTACAACTTATGTTTATAAGTAATTTCTTCAGTTTTATTTGTATAAGCTCCATCTCTCTGCTGTTCAAATGAAAGTCAAATGTCCATATGTTTAAATATGTTCAAAAAGACAAAGGCTTTCAGGGGGTGTCTTAATTTTCACAGGACTGTATCCCCACAGTTCATCTTTCCACATTCTGTCACATCACATGCTCTGTTCACAGCAACATTACAAAAAAATTTCCACAGTAAAAATTATTCATATTCAGGATATTAATAGTCTGTTATATTGTGTCTTTAGTGAGACTTTCAGCCTTTCAAAGTGAGCCATGATTTAAACTCTGCCTGTTTTATGGCCATCTACCACCACCATCATCATCATCATCATCATCATCAAACTGCTGTTACTGCTTTGTCCTTCAGGGTTTTCTTTTCTAAAACTGTTCCAAGAATGAAAGACTTGCATTAAAATGAAATAAACTTATTGGCTATGTGGAAAAAAATTATTTTTATTGACAATGTAAAACATATTTAAATGAGTCTATAGTTTTAAATATTTACTAAAAAAATCTGAAAAACAGTTTACAAATATTTACATGAAGTGAATTATTCACCAGTTTCTGGTACGATTTTAATTTACTCTGGAGTTAAAGCCAATGCCTGGTCTAAATTTCATGTTAAAATTTGCACTGGAATTATGAAATATTAATTATTAGTTTGATAAATATGTTTACAAATACAATAAATAGCTTAATAAACATATTCAATATTTCAATAAAAATGAAGAGTTTAATATGTTTAATAGCTGGTTAAATTAATTTAATTTTTTTGATTTTTGATCTCAACATCACTACCCTGGTAAAATAAAGGTTACATTAAAAATAATAAAATAAATCACATAATAGAACCCTAGACATCATCGCCTCAACCTTATCTTACAACAATAAGAAATTACCAAACTGATACAGCCATCAACACATTTACACTGCACAACTCACACGTGCTCTGTCCTTATTGTTTTCTTAATAATTATTTTTGTTTAGGAACAAAAACAGAAAGCAGCTTGATAAAATTAAAAGAAGCTGTAAGTCAAAACTGAACGCATACAACAGGTGTGAGGTAATGATAAGGCAATAGCCACAATAACCACACACACCATTTCGATCATACTTTTCTAATTCATATGAGTCTGGCTTAAAAGAGCTTGGGTCAAGTTAATATGGTGGCCATGGTTTCTTATTTGCGTGGCAGAGGTTTCATTTGCATTTGTGGATGCAACAACAAACTGTTTTCAGACAGTGGTTTTGGGAAGTATTTGAATCTATGGAGTGATTTCCACTGCAAAATGATATCTGCTTTTAATGCAGTGCTGTCTGAGGCACAAAGATTATGTCCATCCAACCACTTCAATGGCATGCAGAAATATATACCTAATCATGTTATTGACCTCTTGTCAATTAATATAATTACTTGTGAGATTTTCTGCCAGGTGTCTCTTTTTGCCTGTGTCCTACATTTTGAAATATATTTCTGGCATCAAATTCAATTTTTTTCCAAAAAATAGATTTAACATTTGAAATTTTGTTTAATAAAGCTGTGTTAGTAAAGGAAGTGATGAACTGATGTTACTTCATTTTAAAGTACACCTTAAATCAGAAAAGGAAAGCTACAGGTTGTGTTGCAGTGTTCTGGGTTCAACCTCTGCCTCATGTCACTGTCTGTGAGGAGTTTGTGTTCTCCTTGTGTCTGTGTAAGTTTCCTCTGGTTGTTCGGGTTTCCTCCCACAGTCCAAAAACACATGTTGGTAGGTGGATTGGCGACTCAGGTGTCCATAGGTGTGAATGAATGTGTGTCGCCCTGTGAAGGACTGGTGCCCCCTCCAGGGTGTGTTCCTGCCTTGCACCCAGTGATTCCAGGTGGGCTCTAGACCCACCGCGACCCTGAACTGGATAAGCGCTTACAGACAATGAATGACAGTAGGTGGACTGGCTCTGTGACATTGTTCACAGGTGTGAGTGCATAGAGAGACTTAGACAGAGACTTAGACAAGGAGACAGATACAGAGACACCTAGGACCGACATTGGAGGACAAAGGAACTAACAGACTAAGAAGAGACACCAATGGACTAGAGAAAGAAGCACTAACAGACCAAAGAGAGAGAGAAACACTAACAGACCAAAGAGAGAGGGAAACACTAACAAACCAAAGAGAGAGAGAAACACTAACAGACCAAAGAGAGAGAGAGAAACACTAACAGACCAAAGAGAGAGAGGGAAACACTAACAAACCAAAGAGAGAGAGAAACACTAACAGACCAAAGAGAGAGAGAAACACTAACAGACCAAAGAGAGAGGGAAACACTAACACACCAAAGAAAGAGAGAAACACTAACAGACCAAAGAGAGAGAGAAACACTAACAGACCAAAGAGAGAGGGAAACACTAACAGACCAAAGAGAGAGAGAAACACTAACAGACCAAAGAGAGAGAGAAACACTAACAGACCAAAGAGAGAGAAACACTAACAGACCAAAGAGAGAGGGAAACACTAACAGAGCAAAGAGAGAGGGAAACACTAACAAACCAAAGAGAGAGAGAAACACAAACAGACCAAAGAGAGAGAGAAACACTAACAGACCAAAGAGAGAGAGAAACACAAACAGACCAAAGAGAGAGAGAAACACTAACAGACCAAAGAGAGAGGGAAACACTAACAGACCAAAGAAAGAGAGAAACACTAACAGACCAAAGAGAGAGGGAAACACTAACAGACCAAAGAGAGAGAGAAACACTAACAAACCAAAGAGAGAGAGAAACACAAACAGACCAAAGAGAGAGAGAAACACTAACAGACCAAAGAGAGAGGGAAACACTAACAAACCAAAGAGAGAGAGAAACACAAACAGACCAAAGAGAGAGAGAAACACTAACAGACCAAAGAGAGAGAGAAACACAAACAGACCAAAGAGAGAGAGAAACACTAACAGACCAAAGAGAGAGGGAAACACTAACAGACCAAAGAAAGAGAGAAACACTAACAGACCAAAGAGAGAGAGAAACACTAACAAACCAAAGAGAGAGAGAAACACAAACAGACCAAAGAGAGAGAGAAACACTAACAGACCAAAGAGAGAGGGAAACACTAACAGACCAAAGAAAGAGAGAAACACTAACAGACCAAAGAGAGAGGGAAACACTAACAGACCAAAGAGAGAGGGAAACACTAACAGACCAAAGAGAGAGGGAAACACTAACAGACCAAAGAAAGAGAGAAACACTAACAGACCAAAGAGAGAGGGAAACACTAACAGAGCAAAGAGAGAGGGAAACACTAACAAACCAAAGAGAGAGAGAAACACTAACAGACCAAAGAGAGAGGGAAACACTAACAGACCAAAGAGAGAGGGAAACACTAACAAACCAAAGAGAGAGAGAAACACTAACAGACCAAAGAGAGAGGGAAACACTAACAGACCAAAGAGAGAGAGAAACACTAACAAACCAAAGAGAGAGAGAAACACAAACAGACCAAAGAGAGAGAGAAACACTAACAGACCAAAGAGAGAGGGAAACACTAACAGACCAAAGAAAGAGAGAAACACTAACAGACCAAAGAGAGAGGGAAACACTAACAGACCAAAGAGAGAGAGAAACACTAACAGACCAAAGAGAGAGGGAAACACTAACAAACCAAAGAGAGAGAGAAACACTAACAGACCAAAGAGAGAGGGAAACACTAACAGACCAAAGAGAGAGAGAAACACTAACAAACCAAAGAGAGAGAGAAACACAAACAGACCAAAGAGAGAGAGAAACACTAACAGACCAAAGAGAGAGGGAAACACTAACAGACCAAAGAAAGAGAGAAACACTAACAGACCAAAGAGAGAGGGAAACACTAACAGACCAAAGAGAGAGGGAAACACTAACAGACCAAAGAGAGAGAGAAACACAAACAGACCAAAGAGAGAGAGAAACACAAACAGACCAAAGAGAGAGAGAAACACAAACAGACCAAAGAGAGAGGGAAACACAAACAGACCAAAGAGAGAGAGAAACACTAACAGACCAAAGAGAGAGAGAAACACAAACAGACCAAAGAGAGAGAGAAACACAAACAGACCAAAGAGAGAGAGAAACACAAACAGACCAAAGAGAGAGGGAAACACAAACAGACCAAAGAGAGAGAGAAACACTAACAGACCAAAGAGAGAGAGAAACACAAACAGACCAAAGAGAGAGGGAAACACAAACAGACCAAAGAGAGAGGGAAGTATTAACGGATAATAGTAGACTAGAGATGAGAGAATACACCAGACACACCAAACACAAAGCACAAGAGCTGCCAAAACTCTTATTCCTGGTGGTGTAGAGTGACAGGCAAATTGATTTAAAAAGGACATTCAACACCCAAACCATAGTTTGTTTGAATGGCTATCCTCAGGGAAACATCTCCGCTCCATCAGGGCAAGAACGGAGAGGCTGAGGAGAAGCTTTTAACCTCAGGTCATTAACATTAACAGGTCAGAACATTAAACAGTTAATGCACATGGACCATTATGCTCTAAACACAGACACACAGCTACTTTAGTTGTTTATGTATATGTGTGTATGTATATATATATGTACATGTATGCATGTATATGTGTATACATATATGTACTTATGACATACACTATTTGCACTGGGTTTATTCCTTACATGTATATAGTAATTTTATACTTTTGTTAATACTAGCTTTATATTTGGTAGCATTTACAAGTTAATGGTAAATTATAGTTGTAACTTAAATGCTTGCATAGTCTAAGGAATAGTCACGTCTCATTTCACTGTATATTTGTACCTGTTACAAACTATATGTGACAAACAATGAATCTAAAATCTTGTAATGTCCACCAAAGAAATGCTGATACCAAGGAACTTAAATACACACCACAGACAAGGAACACCTGGGACAGATAACAAGGTGGCAGGATCACAAAGCAGGTACAACGAGAGGGTGGAGCTTTTCCCATACAGCACTTTTCCACAAAGAACTAAATTTGAAACTATTCAGTACCTCATGCAGCTCAAATTTGTACAGTCCCATTTGTACACATTCTTTTTCACAAAAAAAAAAAATTACAAGAAGGACTTGCTGTTCTTGAAGACTTGGGAGTCATTTTAACTCTTAGGAATCATTAGTGGATGATTTCCCATACCATGGAATGATTCATTTAAGTTAATTTGGAGATGTGTTTATATCCCTTGCCAGACTCTTAGACATCCACAACTTTTGCTCTAAAAGCCAAACCCTTTGAGCACGTTAGGTTTTAGTATGACACCACTAAATCTGGAATCTCATTCTAATTTTATGGAAAATGTACTGCTAGATTACTTATGTGTGATAACTTGATCATTTAATAAAGATGATTCAGAGAAATCACTTTTACTACTTTAATCTTGAACTCCACCAAGCATTCCGACAATACAACCAGATCTCACACGTGCACAGCCTGTTCCCTCCCGCATGTCCATTCTCAACACGTGGCTCCACAGTACATCCTACTGGAGTAAAGTGGTATTGCACTCACCAGGAGACCTGGAAAATTAGGATACCTATGGAAGCAAGACACCTTTGAATTTGTAGCACTGATTTCTTTTTGCACTGAAATAGCTCCTGAATTGAACTCGTGAATTTTCAAGAACACGTTTTCACTTATCATTCAAGGTTAATAAATTCAGATAAAAAAAAAATTCAAGCCCCAAAAAATGCAGACAATATATTTTGAAGTTGCACAAATTCGATAGACCAAATTCAGATTCCAAAATACGAGTAAAAAATACGAGTTTACACATCCTGGATACAAAGGATGAGCAATCGATTTTGCCTCCAATCGAACCAACATCCAACCACGACGCTGAAGTTGGCTACTTTCTGTTTCACCTTAAACTGTCGCCTCCACTGTCGCCGCTAGATGGAGAAATCCATCCATCCATTTTCTGTAACCGCTTATCCAATTTAGGGTCGCGGGGGGTCCAGAGCCTACCTGGAATCATCGGGCGCAAGGCGGGAATACACCCTGGAGGGGGCGCCAGTCCTCCACAAGGCAACACAGACACACACACATTCACTCACGGACACTTTCGAGTCGCCAGTCCACCTGCAACGTGTGTTTTTGGACTGTGGGAGGAAACTGGAGCACCCAGAGGAAACCCACGCGGACACGGGGAGAACACACCAACTCCTCACAGACAGTCACCCGGAGCGGGAATCGAACCCACAACCTCCAGGCCCCTGGAGCTGTGTGACTGCGACACTACCTGCTGCGCCTAGATGGAGAAATACAAACACAAATTCCATACCATTGAAAAAACTACACCTTTAGCTGTGGAGGTTTTTTGTAATGGCCCTGTGAACAGAGCGTGTGATGTTACAGAATGTGGAAACGTGCAAAACGTGTTCTTGAAAATTCACGAGTTCAATTCAAGAGCAGTTATATTCAGAAGCATAATTGTGAAGCAAAATATTCAGAGGTGGAAATCTGAAGATTTAATTTCAAAAGCAACAAAATTCAGATGAATAATTTCAGTGCAAAAAAATCAGTGATACAAATTCAAAGGTGGTAATATTTCAGTCTAATGAGACAGATTTGCTTCCACAATCATCAGTGATGAACATTCACTAAAATTTACCACTAAAAAAAATCAGTTTTGTCTTTGAAGGCTGAATGTGCCTGTTATTACATTATTTATTTAATCTACAAATGACTCTCAAAAGCATTATACTACTGTGTCTACAACTTAACAAAGAAGGTAAGACCATCCGACCATTAGAGGGACAGATCTAATAAAACACTTCTACTGGTAGGAATCACTGGTGATTTATCAAAAATCAATAGAACACTGTCCCTGCTTCTTTAAAGTCGTTTGGAGGAAAAAACAAGGATTTATTCTTTCAATATATTTGTGTTACTCCCTAAAGGTGTCTTATGTTAAGAAGAAGAGTACAGAGACACAGCTCAAGGTCCGGGCGAGGAGAGGAAGCTGATGAAACTGTGAAAGAGAAACAGAGAGATTAAGAATTCCACTCCTGAAGAAAAGAGATGAGCCTCCACTTCACTGAGGATGTGACTGTGGGTCAGAGACTGAGACAGAAGTGATCACTCAAACAGGTGAGTGAGAGTTCTCTCCAGCGCCATCTGCTGGAGAACTGACCACAACACAGCGCCAAACTACAGCGCTGTGCCGCCGCCAGGGGGCACTGTTTCCCCGCGCTAGCAGCTGAGACTGGAGAAATGTTCCTGACACTGTTTAACAGGAGCTGTTTTCCTGCAGAAATATCTTCACAACGCTTGTGTCCCGCTGTAAAAACACAGTTAGTAACAAGCTGCTTTCTGTACGAAATGAGCCTCAGTGCTAGCGCTAGTAATCTGTATTTACACCAGTCACACATCCGCATTAATATTAGCTCATTCACCTGTTTACAAACGATCAGAATAAACACGTGTGTTTTCATGCATTGTGGGGACATCATGTTTTCGTTTATAGAGACTACACTTACTTCATCCTTATTCCCTGCAAAACCCTAATCCTAACTTTAATCTAACTTTTCTCTAGCCTTAAGCCTTTGATTTAAAATTTAATGACATACTTTTAGCACCACTTTAAAGAATAGGCATTTGCCCCATTCAGTATCATTTCACATTTTATTTATACAGTTTTCAATTACAATTTCAAAATTAACAATTTTCCATAATCTGATTTCTATATGGGGCGGCAGGGTGGCACAGTGTATATGTGTTATATATGGCACATTTAGAGGATGTTCACCCAATTTTTTTCACTGCATAACAAATCATACTGATACACCACAAACATTTTTAATGAAATGAATTAATGAAACATAACACCAACCCACAGTCCACTGCGTCTAAAACTGGGTTCAGTTATTTAAAAAAACATTGGGAAAGTTATAAAAATAAACGCTACATTTATGGGTAACCAAAGAAAGCTTTCAAAGCGTTATTGTTTGTAAAGACCTAGTCATGAGAGGATGTTATATTCCTAACCACTCATGACCCCCTCACCTGTTACAAATTCACCTTCTTATAGAGGCATGGTTCCTATCAGTGTAATAAAATTCTATAAACATTTCACTCTTATTTTAGTAATGTCCCAACTTTACTGGAGCGTTGTTCTTTTTTTAATTGCTATTACAGACACGAGTCATGTTTATCCAGCTTATTTCCTCTCAAAACCAAACAAATTGTTTCCCCTGTTACTTCTCTATTCCTGCTCCTCTCTTAACATTTGTACAGGAATTAATACTGATGTTACATATTTTCACATTAAATATCAATATTAAAAGTTTTTATTCCATGTATTTTTTTGAAGTATTTCTGTTTGTCCATTCATCATGGCATTTTTTGGCATTTTGGTGGTGTCGCAGTCACACAGCTCCAGGGGCCTGGAGGTTGTGGGTTCGATTCCCGCTCCGGGTGACTGTCTGTGAGGAGTTGGTGTGTTCTCCCTGTGTCCGCGTGGTTTCCTCCGGGTGCTCCGGTTTCCTCCCACAGTCCAAAAACACATGTCGGTGGGTGGATTGGCGACTTCAAAGTGTCCGTAGGTGTGAGTGTGTGAGTGAATGTGTGTGTGTGTCTGTGTTGCCCTGTGAAGGACTGGCGCCCCCTCCAGGGTGTATTCCTGCCTTGCGCCCAATGATTCCAGGTAGGCTCTGGACCCACCGCGACCCTGAATTGGATAAGGGTTACAGATAATGAATGAATGAATGAATGATTTCTAGATTCCTCATGCTTCATACAGACACATTAACAAAATATCACCTAAGGTTTAAAATGTAAATATAGATATAGTAAATATAAAGTACTTATTATCCAACACATTCTCAAAAACGTTATCCAAAGCCTGATTATATCAACAAAACATTTTATTTATCTTTAGTTTTTCTTTATTTCTCTATTTAGAAACATTAAGCTGGTGAAATGAAATAAAACCTTTGAAACGCTGTGTCGCTACCAGATTAGCGCTGCTGCCTGATTTGGACTGTGCATGCTTGTGTACACTGTTCTGATATCTCTGATATTTTATTAATTTCTTATTAATTAACAGAAATAATTAACAGAATTAACAGAAAAAATTGGTTTCACGGCATGTGGCTCAAAAGAGTCACTTTCCTCAAAAGGAAAATTAGTTTTTACATTACATTACATTAGTTACATTTTACAGTTAGTTTTTACGGCAACTTTGTTGCCGTGTGTTCACAGAAGTGAGGAGATTCATGGCTAATTTAGGGAAAGTCTAAAATTGCGGGTAATCACAGTTCTGTCTGGTTGTTTACATACAGAAGCTAAGCGTCTTTTAGGGTGGAACAGTGTGTTTGAGGGGAACAAAATTGACTGTTGTTCGTATGTGGATGAGGTTAACCTTGTCTGTAAGTTTTTATTCACTGTTTGAATTACAACAGTAACTCATTTGTAACTCGAGTTGTTTAGTTTTTCTTTGTTTCTCTTTTTAGATTCAGAGAGAGAAAAAACACAGGTGCCTATTTTTCCTCTTCAGTAAACACAGAGGCTCTGAGCTTAAAACTAAAGAGAGAATAAATAACTTGACATTTATTAGCTTTAATAACCATACAGACGTCTTACCTGTTGGTCACAGTGGTCTTAGTCACAGTGGTCTTCTGAGTGTATCTTTTTCTCTTTCGGTTTTCTCACAGAGTGTGTGTGTGTGTGTGAGGGTGTGTGATGATTGTATGAATCCAAAGTGTCCTAATCACATGTTTTTGTTAAAACCTGTTATCAACTGTTTATCTGTGTGAAATAATACTCTCTCACTATTAGGACTTTAGAATTCATATGAAAACTATTTCAGATTTAAAAATTTATTGTCCATCATTTCATGAACGTAATTCGTCTTTGATGAACTGCAGCACAATACAGCATACCACACACACATAGTCATTACACCAAAAACTAAACTAAACTAAAAAAAAAATCCCTCCCAACATTAAATTCATCAATTATTAAAACAAATATTAGCCACAGGGGCAAAGGATCTTTATTGAAGGTGCACAAATCCAATTATTCACACACAAGAACAAAAATACACTGCGCTCACAGTTTTGCTCCAGTTGCAGCAGGAAATATGGTGAAAAATCCATTCACACACTCGTATAAAACATGCACAAAAGATGCATATTCAGAAACCAATATGTGAATCTGTGCAATTTGAGTTACACACCTGTATTTATTTATTTTTTTAGTTTTTTTGGGGGGGGGATATATGTCTTGCACACACAAATCAATGATTACACATGACAACTTCTGCACTCTCACCAAATGTATCAGTCAGTATGGTGCAAATCTATGGAGCCCCTAAAGTCTCATGGTGGAAAAATACTATTTAGAGACTTAGTTCCCTCAATTTAGTAATTCATTCCCTCAATTTAGACAGACATGACACAGACTATGCGTTAGGACACACGTTTGATCTCTCATGTCTGTTCCTTATTTACACGTTACAACCATGTTTTAATAGACTACAATATCAATAGTTCAGGTCGAGGAGAGAGTGAATAAAAGCAGAATTTAGAATCAGACAGGACTCATTTTTAATCGTGCATCCAGTGGGAGGCAGAACAATGTACTCCTGTTGTGTGTCACATAGCCACGGCCAAAATCTCATCTCATTCTCAGTCAAATTATTCAGTAAAATCCAATTGACCTGCTATTGTTATTCAGTCAAGAATGAATGTTTAAAAAATGAATAAAACCATAAAAATAAGCCCAATGTGTAGAGGATTACACCGTCAGTGACACTGTAAAGCTGCTTCTTTGTAATTATTTGATTCATTTAGCCTATTGCATAGGTGTATGTTTATACCTTTTTTCTTCATTCTGTATTGTCTGCAGCAAAGTGTAGCCTACGAAATAGGGTACAATACTTTTAATAAACAGTAAAAATGTAAAACTTTCAGAAATATTAAATCGATCTCTTCCTCAGCACTCTCAGCTTCTCTTGTCAGTAAAACATCTGCCTCCCCTCCTCTGTTGTCAGGTAATACGTCTAATGTTGTTAAATATTATAATGACACTCTGTCTTCTCTCTTCCTGCCTAGATCAGTTGGCTTCTATTAAAACCAAACTTGTATTGTTCACTCATTCTGCTCCTTGGTTTACACCTGAACTCCACCAAATTAAATCCCGTAAGATACTCTTACTGAAGCCCGGTCCCCCTGCTATTCAGATGTTATAGGTTCCGACTCAGCTAACTCCAAAGCTCTATATTCCATTATTAATAATATTTTTAGACCTATCAACAACATCTCAACGACGCAACTCTTTCCTTTAATTCTTTCAAACCAAAACCAATTCAAGCACTTTGACCACCTCCTCTGCTCTCTCTATCCCCCACCTGTCTCTTCTCCATTTACCACTCAGTCTCTGTCTCAGTTCTCCCATGTACCCAGTGGAGCTGTCTGACATATTAAAACGAATGAAAAGCTCCACCTGCGTTCTGGATCCAGTTCCCTCTAAACTCATCAAGGACTGTTTTCCAGCTGTCTCCTCACTCATCACAATGATCATCAACTCCTCTCCTAGTTTTGGTTCAGTTCCACATGCTCTTAAATTGGTTGCTGTCACACCAAGTCTCAAAAAACCTGGACTCAATTCTGACAATATGAGTAATTTCTAATCTTCCTTTTCTGTCAAAAATACTCAAACGTGCTGTTACCTCCCAACTTAAAGATCACCTTATCTCCAGTAACTTGTTTAAACTCTTCCAATCTGGTTTCATCTCACAACATAGCACAGAATCAGCCCTTCTTAGAGTTACAAATGACCTTCTTCTCTCTTCGCACTCTGGACACATCAACATTCTCATCCTCCTTGATCTTACTGCAGCATTTGACACTATTAACCACACCATTCTTCTTTCCCACCTTGAATCCTCTCTCAACATCACTGATGTACTGCCCTTTCCTGCTACGATCCTATCTCACTCACTGGAAACAGTTTGTCACCATTAATAACTGCACTTCTTCCATTCCGCCTCTTTCCCAAAGTGTTCCCCAAGGCTCAGTGCTTGGCCCCCTTTAATTTATCCTTTACATGCTCCCATTAGGTAATATTATACATCGTCATGGTCATCATGTTCATAGCTATGCTGACGATGTCCAGCTTTACATCTCCACAAAATCCATCACTACCTCAGTTCACTCCACTCTGACTGACTGCATCACTGAAATTAAATCATGGATGCAAACAAACTTTCTTAAATTAAACTGTGATAAATCAGATATGATTATCATCTGTCCCAAATCCCTCACTAAAACTACTCACAACTTTTGCCTTACTATCGACAACGCTACTGTCTCCTTCCTCTTATATCTGTAACCTCTGCATTATTTTTAATGGTATCCTGTCCTTTGAAACATAGCACGTATCCATCCTTCATTATCTTTTTCTGCTGCTGAAATCTTAATCCATGCCTTCATCACATCCCGAAGTGATCATTGCAGTAGTACTCTCTACGGCACAATCACCAAAATCCTAAATAAACTTCAGTATATTTAAAATTCAGCTGCACACCTTCTCACTCTCTCTAGTTCTCGTGATCACATTAAACCTGTCCTTGAGAAACTTCACTGGCTTCCTGTTTCACACTGGATTCAGCACAAAATTATTTTATTCATTCACAAAACCCTCCACAACCAGACCCTATCCCATCTCACTGACTTGCTACACTATCACAATACTTCCCGAAACATTCGCTCCTCTGATGCCCATCTCCTGTACATACCTCCTAGGACTAAGCACCGGACCTAGCGCAGCAGAGCCTTTTCTGTAGCCACTCCCTCACTTTGGAACTCTCTTCCCAAACACATCCACAACTGCACTGACCTGGCTGTTTTAAATCACTCCATAAAACTCACCTCTTCAGACCTGCTTTTAATATGAGTCAGTGTTCGTATTTTTCATAGCTTGCTTTTCTGCTTTCGGCTGTTTTATTGTTTTATCTAGTGTTGTTTTGTATTTTATTTTTCTTATTTGAACTGTATCTTATAGTCTTTAATGATCTTATGCTCTTTGGATTTCCCTGATTTTTATGTATCTAAAGCAATATGTAAATGATATTTATTATTGTTATTATTATTATTATTATTATTATTATTAGAACCAGGAGACCTTAGTAACCTGGATCTACAAGAGATCTGAAAATCTGAAGAGATTTTCTCTGTGACTTGATATGTATTGATACACGTGTGACTATTTTCTATAACTACAAATTTCTCTGTCACACGTGCTCAAGGGTTTTGCACCAAATGTACCTCCATAATACTGTCTCTTGTTTTCCATTTTCCCAATTTCAAAACAGAACTGAACGGCCAATTACACGGAGATCTCCGTTCTCAGAAAAGGCTTCTCGGAGGAGGGCACTAACAAAATATCAACCAATAACATTCCCTGACAGAAACTGCCCTGATCCTTCCCAAGATTGTCAGAAACACTCCCTGCTTAAGTAATTTTTATTTCCCGAGGTGGTTTTAAACAATCCCGACTGTATTTCTCCTCTCACAAGGTTTTTTTTTTCTTCTTGCGAACAGAGATTGTTCCACGCTCAATATGATTTCATGCACTCAAGATTATATTATGCTAACTCAAAATATCCGCATGCACGCAGAATTGTGGCACAAATATAACGCCATATTTCTGGGTCCAGAAGCTGAATGTAATTACCATGAACGTACATGTTCATGATTTTGAGGGCGGAGCTTCTGAAGATACATAATATAATACATACTATGTGTTCTATATTGTTTAGGACAGATAGCATATTTCTTAAGGATTTAATGTATTATTTATGAGTTAAGAATCACTCAATATCTATATTCAAACCACTGGCGACTCTAGGTTTCATGAGTGTGAATGCACCGAGGCATTGATACTAGAAAGTGGATGCATGTGCAGAGATTCTGAACTTTAATAAAGAGATATACACAGAATATATTAAACCACCAGAAAACAACTATATGGGGAACAGACAGGGACCAAATAAAGTAAATGGTACAAGACAAAAAACTACAATCAAATCCAAAAAAATATTATCTGAATAAGGACGGTAATAAATGAAGTAACTACCATTAAAAGAGAGAAGGAGTAAAACTAAAGAACTGAGAGAGAAAGAACTATGAACTAATAAAGAAGTAGACCACAGAGAACAGAGGACAAGTTATAAATATCATAAAGAAACACAGAAATTAATACTGTAATGAAATATTATCACAGAAACATACACTGAAAAGAACCCAGAATAAACGTTAACCTCAACATAAACACTACATTCACCAGGACATGGAACTGTAGGGGAGAAACTAGAAGAAAAAACAAACAGGAGATCATACTCACAAGATAAACAGACAAGATAAACTAATAAATGAAAGTTATAAACAGTCCCCTCTTTCTATCAGTGAGTCGATGATGGGGAAGAGCTGAAACACTGAGGACCAGCAAGCACTGGGAGGAGTTAATAATTGCTAACAGGCATCTTTTCATAAATCTGGTCTCTTTAAAATCTTTGAAGAATAGATTATGAAGTTCAGACTACGGTAGAAGTCTTTATTTAACTGTGATCAATTCACATGAGGTATCTACAGAACACCTCTTGTAATTCTTCTTTATTGATGTAGGAAAAGGATAATTATTCATTAATTTCCAATAATTAATTTTATTTACACACTGTTGTGCTGCTTTATTCTCCAATTAATATACAGGGGGTCCTCGACTTACGACGTTGATCTGTTCCTACGTCGCGTCGTAAGCCGATTTTCAGTGTAAGTCGGAACATACATACATACTGTATGTAAATAACATACTGTAAGCACTTATCCTACAAAGCGACTGGGGTGACGCCGTCCTCCTCGGTCCTGAGCCGCGTAACCGTGTATTCTTCCGCCGCACACACCAAACACGAAGTTCACGTTAAGACGTTTACGACGCAAAACCACTTAAGTCAAAGCATGGCTTTATAGAGTAAATGGGAGATGTGTCGTAACCACGAAACATCATAACTAGGGACTGACGTAACCCGAGGACCTCCTGTATTCACTTCTGCTGTATTTCCTATTCATTTTTGCGCAAAGCCTCATTCTGTCTCCATAACCACATTCGTTTAAAAAATCCAAGCAGCTCCTTGTTTGCACCCTCAGATCTTTTCTTCAGTTCTTTAAGTCTCTGAA
Organism: Hoplias malabaricus; assembly: GCF_029633855.1. NCBI lineage: Eukaryota > Metazoa > Chordata > Actinopteri > Characiformes > Erythrinidae > Hoplias > Hoplias malabaricus. The sequence continues at coordinate 38,285,649 of NC_089809.1, forward strand.
CTCGTTCTGAATTTCCTGTTTCATTGAGTTTCTCAATCAGGAAGTCCAGATATTGAAGGGTAGCCACAGAGTCTTTGTCTAAAGCGATTTCCTCCAGTTTCTCAACACACTGATAACACCCTTCCACCAGCCTGATTTTCTCACTCTCCTGTTGTTTTATTTCATTCTCCAGTCTGCGTTTCAGACTCTGTAAATCTCCAGATGCACCTTCATATTTCTTCATCAGATCTTCTTTGGTCTTTGTAACCCGTCTTGTCTTTGTCACATACATTTTATTCTCTTTAACATGTTTAGTGTGGTCACATCTTCCATTTTCCCTTTTCCATGACACGGCACTGTGAGAGATCACTGACCCACCAGCAATCAGGATAGTGACAGTTCTCCTCACACACACTGCAGCAAGTCGCCTCTTTGGTCAAGTGCCACCACTTAAATTCTATAGGCACCTTTTCTTTGTAGATTTCGTCCCCTTCATATTTAAAGTCATTCATGTCCTTCTTTTCTTTCTCATGTTTCTCTAAAGCTGTTTTTGTCTGTTCCAGCTCCTGTTTCCTGAGCTCTGTCAGTGTGATTCGATCTTTTAAATTGTTGATGGCTGCTGTTAGTTCTTTGCGGGTTCTCAGCACAATCGCAGTCATCTTCACTTTCACAAGTTTACTGTCACGAAAGAAATCAAAAACGTTCTTCATGTTTCTCTCATTTTCATCCCACAATGCTTTATCTTCTTCAGTTACTTTGTCATTGAAGTCTACACAGTGAGAATTGTCAAAGATGAAGTGCACAATTTCCCCTGAATCATTTGTAGTACACTTCATTTTAGATGCTTTAATGACTTTAAGGGTATTATTGGGGTTGCTGGAGGAATGTGTGATGAGTAGAACAATGTTTCTCTCCATATCTTTACCAAATAAAGAGAGAATCGCATCAAAAACATACAGCTGTCTGTCTGTGAATCGATTAATGTTTGCTGTCACCACAAAACACACTGCATCAACTTCATCAACTCCATCTTTACTCCGTCTGAATAATTCATGTAAAATTTCTGCGATATTTAATGCAGAGAAATATGTTCAGGTTCTAGAACAACATATGCTCCCATCTAGACGTCATCTCTTTCAGGGAAGACCCTGCAGTTTTCAACAAGATAATGCCAGACCACATTCTGCAGCAATCACAACATCATGGCTACGTAGGAGAAGGATCTGGGGACTGAAATGGCAGCCTGCAGTCCAGATCTTTCACCTATAGAGAACATTTGGCGCATCATAAAGAGGAAGGTGCGACAAAGAAGGCCCAAGACGATTGAACAGTTAGAGGCCTGTATTAGACATGAATGGGAGCGCATTCCTATTTCTAAACCTAGGAAACTGGTCTCCTCTGTCTCCAGACGTCTGTTGAGTGTTGGAAGAAGAAGGAGGGATGCCACACAGTGGTAAAAAATGGCCTTGTCTCAACTTTTTTGGGATTTGTTGACACCATGAAATTTTGAAACAACATATTTTCCCCTTAAAATGATACATTATCTCAGTTTAAACTTTTGATCTGTGATTTGTGTTCTATTCTGAATAAAATACTAGATGTTGGCACCTGAATTGCATTCAGTTTTTATTCACAATTTGTTTAGTGTTCCAACTTTTTTGGAATCCGGTTTGTACTTAGTTACATTATCTTATTCTTCAATGGTCAGGCCCACCACATAGCAGGTATGATTTGGGTGGCGGTAGAATCAAATGAGGTCTTGGAGTAGTAGGTGTACTTCTACAGTAGGTGTATTTCAGTTAAATATGGATTAGACATGTATTAGAGGTTTTAAAGGGTTTTCTTGGCGCGTGTGTGCGCGTGTTGGTTTTTATGGTTTACGAGGACTTTTCACCTGACTACGTACCGACATTACGGGGACATTTGCGTTTATGAGGACAGGGCTGGTGTCCTCATAATTCCTGCACTGTGGGTGCTCTTATCTACGTCAGAAAAACTCCCGCTCAAATTTTGGCGCCATGTCCTTTTACACCATAAAAACAAGAAACTCGCTTAACACAGTGTTAACTCCAAATTCGGAATAGTGCCCCTGTAGCCTGGTGTTGGAACAGCTCCAGTGTGACCGTAGCGTTAAGATTTGCGACTGCTGATTGGCTGGGCTTTGGATAGACAATTGGAGCTGTGATTGGCTACGAGCCCTGTCAATCATGATTGCATCGTCGTGTCAGTGGGCGGAGTTTCATCGTGCTGAGGAGGCAGCACTTTGCATGGAGATTTTAGCAGACTGGAATAACAGGTAAGAAATGGACTATAAAAATAATATAAGGATTTGTATATTTTGCACACATTTACTAATGCCTTTGAGGTGTGCATGAATGAAAAGATAGTTTTATGAGTTCTGGGCAGATGATTAGGACCAAAAAAATAATGCTAAATCCCGCTTAGCATTTCTATGTGATTTTCAGTGTAATATTAGCATCAAGGTAACTGGATGCTAGTTTAGTCATTCTCTGTTGTTTATGGGGTTTAATATGACTGGGTGAGTGCTAGTTTAGTAATTCTCTGTTGTTTATGGGGTTTAATATGACTGGGTGGGTGCTAGTTTAGTCATTCTGATGCGTCTCTGGAAGATGGCTCTCTTGGGAGACTTGTGAACGATGACCATCTTAATCCAAATAGCAAAATGAAAACAATCACAATTGCAGGAAAACCCCATCTGGGTTTATTTGCAACAACAAACTAATCCTGGAGAAGAGATCACGTACACTATGGTGACTCTGAATGGCCATGGAGATGCAAGGTTTTTAATGAAAAGCATTCACTGTAAATAAGAAGTACAAAAATGCAAATTTAACAGTAATATATTGCTCTTAAATTTGTTGCTCTAATTCATTGTATCTGTTTCCAAAGCCTGCAGTTATCAATACCAGCCTACAGACAGTTAATGAGGGAGACCCACTGCAACCGAAAAAACAGATACCTGAAGCAACATGTGAGGTAAGTAGTGATGTGTGAACATAATACAGTTATTTCTCATAGAATTGATCTAATGTGTGTGTGTGTGTGTGTGTGTGTGTGTGTTTGAGCTGTATATGTCCAGGTACAGTATGTTTAATTAGGACATACATATTTACTGAAAAAATGTGTGAGAAAATGTCTTTGTATCGATTAATGGAAGATCTGTGTGTTAATGTGTGTGAAAGAAACCTTCTGTATATGGACTTTAGTACTTACTGGGACAGCAGTGTTTACTGGGATTGTGCGTGTGTTAGTGTGTAAGTCCAAGACCTGTTTTGTTAGGACAATGTTTTACAGGGACTCTGCAGAGGCTTAGTTCATACTGATGGCAGCCTGTGTATATAGTGTGAGACAAAATTGTGATCTCGATGGCATCTGTTTCTGAAGCTCTAGGACATGTGCTTACACTGTGTGATCCTCAGGACAATGACTGCAGAATTTTAAACTATGATTCTCTAGACTTTAATATATTTTCTGATGAGGATATATCACTTTTGTCACCAGAACTGTGAACATGAAATAGTCATTGCAACGGTTTCAAGCATGAACAAGTGTGTGGAATGTGTTGGACCAGTTGCATCACTCAAGTGGATTGGCTACAGTGTAAAGGTCAGTAACAATTATTATTTAGATATTATGACAGAAAATGATTAATGGTATGTCATTATGGATGTGCCTGTGAACTGTAAACTGTTTGATATGTCATTTTAAAACTGACTGTTAGTTGATGGATGGAAACATTTTAAACTCTAGATTTTGTTAAAATATATACCATATATACCTTACTCATCTAAAGTATTTGGACTGTTTCCACATAATATACAATACATTTTTTAATTGGTCTTGTACCCCAATTTAAAGTATGATTGTTTGTGATATTGAGTGAAACCAGTCTAAACAGTTTAGAATAAAGTGGTGGGCTACATCAGATGAAGAATATGTGCCAGAGTCAGACTTAGATAGTGAATTGAATCAGACAGTTCAGTTGAGCTTGCATTAGAATGTGCAACAAGAGCCAAGTCAATGAGCAGAAAGTCCCGTTCACCAAATCTTGCGGTTTAAAGTTTTTTCCAAAATATGAACGCAAAGGCAGTGTCTAAAGCCCAGGAAAGAAACATGTTTGTATGAAGAAGCTGATTTATTCTGCTATGAGGAGCAGTTGATTGGTATAGAGTCAAATCATGAATTTTTCACTCGTCCGTTGCCCTTAACTTGACAAGTGGATCAAAATAAATCATCCTAAATTTCTTGTAATAAAATCATGTTACACTTGATCTATAAGTTGGAAATACAAGGTTTTGATTCAGCAGCAGTGATATCTTGCGTAACTTGTTCTTTTGTAAAGTAGCTAATGTAAAGTAGAATATGAGTTTCCCCCATTAATGCAGTTCCCTGTCTTTTAGGGATGCAGAAGACCCAGAACAGTGCTATTTGAAAGGCTCAAGGTATCTTATAGCCATATTTTATTTGTTCTGTTATGATTTGGGGTGTCACGGTGGAGCAGCAGGTAGTGTCTCTGTCACAGCTCCAGGGTCCTGGAGGTTGTGGGTTCGAGTCCTGCTCCAGGTGACTTTCTGTGAGGAGTGTGGTGTGTTCTCTCTGTGTCTGCGTGGGTTTCCTCCGGGTGATTGTCTGTGAGGAGTGTGGTGTGTTCTCCCTGTGTCTGCGTGGGTTTCCTCCGGGTGACTGTCTGTGAGGAGTGTGGTGTGTTCTCCCTGTGTCTGCGTGGGTTTCCTCCGGGTGACTGTCTGTGAGGAGTGTGGTGTGTTCTCTCTGTGTCTGCGTGGGTTTCCTCCGGGTGACTGTCTGTGAGGAGTGTGGTGTGTTCTCCCTGTGTTGCGTGGGTTTCCTCCGGGTGACTGTCTGTGAGGAGTGTGGTGTGTTCTCCCCGTGTCTGTGTGGGTTTCCTCCAGGTGCTCCGGTTTCCTCCCACACTCCAAAAACATACATTGGTAGGTGGATTGGAGACTCAGAAGTGTGGTGTAGGTAGGTGTGAGTGTGTGACTGAATTTGTGTGCTGCCCTGTGAGGGTCTGGCACCCCCTCCGGGGTGTATTCCTGCCTTGTGCCCAATGATTCCAGGTAGGCTCTAGACCCACCATGACCCTGAACTGGATAAGCTGTATAATGAATGAATGTTATGATTTGTTTTTCCAAGCCATTCTTTGAGGAAAATGATCCTTGTTTGTGTGCTGTGCTTGGAATAAAGATGATCTGCCCCATTGTTTTTATTTCTTTTATTTTTTATTTCTATTCCCAGAAATGTCTATCCTGCCATGGTAATTAATTGGTTAATCTGACTTTTTATTTTCTTTGATCAGTGTGCACTGATCACATCCCAGAAGAGGTTGAAAACACTAGGAAGAGGACAAGAACACTGTGGTCTAAACAGGAGGTGATGGCTGTGATGAAACCTCTCAAGCCTCACATAACGAAAGGAAAACTGGCCACAATGGCAGAATGTCAGCGGTGCAAGGATCCTGTGTTGAAGGACTGAAGTGCACAAAATATGTGACTTTGTTAAAAATAGAGGGTTCACCTTTAAAAGGCAAATTCAATCTAAATGAAGATTTACTTCAAGGACATGGGCTTGACTTTTTTTGACTTAATTCTTTAACAATCTGAGAAAAGTGTGGTGTTACACCTGCAGCATGTTAATTAAAGATGTGTTTAATTCTTTTTTTGTTGTTATAACTGGAGCTGCAGTTAACGCTAACACAAGCGAGATGCTCATGTCCAGAGTTTGTTGTTTACAGGGACCTGTTCTGCTTAATCACACGTGTCTTTGGAATGCACCTGTTATGTTTGTGTTTGTGTTTGATCAAGTACCAGTAAACCACCTCTGTCCTTATAACACAGTGAAATGGCCTTTTTTGTGTATTGTTAAATCAGTGTCCTGGTAAAGTAGGTATGACCTCACAAACCTCTTGCCATAGGTGGGAGATTTTCAGGATGTCCCCATATACAAGCATGTTGTCACGTGGACATAGTAAGAGCTTACATTTGTGTAGAAACAAATTAAGGTGATATTTGTGTTCTGTAAAAAGAGAGATTTTTTTTTGGTGTTTCCAGCAGCGCTGTAGGGCAAAGGGAAAGGTGGGTGCCACATTTTAACTGGTTTGGCAAGGGATGTCCTCATAAGACTTAGACCTGTGTGTGTGTGTGTGTGTGCAGAATATAATCTCAGTTCAAAGTTAAATCATTCTCCTGCTCCTTAGTAATATTTTTCAACAAAAATTGAGTAGTTTGAAAATGGCAAGTGAGAAGAATACATCACTGAATTCAGGAGTATTTGAATTTTGAATTAAACATTAAACAAAGGTGTACAAAGAAGTTTGAAAGCATTTAATACTTTCCTTAGCTCTTGAAAATGATTTTATGTCTTGTTTTTCAAAGAAAAACTGAAATACGGTATGAAAAATTAAAGAAATTGAGTGAGAGCTATTTCCTGCTTCACTCAGATGTTCACAACTAAGCCATTTTCTATTCTTTGTCTCACAGCTAAATGGTAAACACTGATCCTGGGTCGTCTGTGTGTGCTCAGTCTGGAGAGTATGACTGTTGTGATTTCTGCAGACCACCAGATGTCACTGTTTTAAGTCTTTAAATCTTCTGGCCAATCAGGATGAAGCTTCAAAACAGCCTCCACCTGTCTGGGACTTGAATGATTACTAATTGGAGTCAGCTGTGTTGTCTCTGTTTGGTTCAGTTCAGCAGTTTTTCCAGCAGTCTTGTTGCTTTCTGAAAAGAGGACTTTATTTTGTTGTTATTTTGGCTGTTGTCTGTAGATGAGGCTGAATTTGGGTTCTCTTGGGTAAATGCGTTTTAGAGATGTTTGTATATTGTAACATTCATTAGCTCTTTATGAATTTTTTTTAGTTTCTTTGGAGATTTGTAGTTTTCTTTTATGAGGAAATGTGCTGTTTTTGTTAGGTTTTATTCTGTAGAATCTGTTGGGTTCTGTTTGGAGACTTGCAGGTCTTTGTTGTCTGAAAGGGCTTTTATTTTACCCCAGGTCCATTCAGTAAGGGGCAATAACTGAATCCGTCTGACGTTAAAAAAGAGACTTTCCCTTCAATCCACTCACATCTGAAAGGGCTTGGTTCCAGTCTGTGGCCAGTGTGATCCTCTTGAAGAGATTTTGAGCAAGGTCTATGAGGTAAGTTAGAATCTTGTGTGTTTTTCACCTCTCATATGAAGAGCCATGGTCCTGGTCTATGGAGGCCACCTGTTTGTTTGGGGCAGGATGAGGAGGTAGATGGTTGCTTTTAAAGTCTTGGTTCGGGTCTGTGGAGCTAATGGGATCTTTCTAGAATGTTGAATTCTATTTCAGGAGACCGTTTCTCTGTTGTAAAAGAGGGCCAGTTCGGTCCCATTCTCCCACACACACACACACAAAATCCAAGGTTATTGGATTCTGAAGGGCTATGTTCTGGTCTATGGCAACACTGGGATCTTTCTCAAAGATTGATTCCCACCTGTAGAACCAGCTGAACCCAGTTTTGGAGTTCAGATGCCCTCTGGTGTAAAAAAAAAAAAAAGGGCCAATTCCACCTCAATCCCTGTCCCATTCTCTCTCTCTCTCTCTCACACACACAGGTTTACAGTGTTTATCAGGACACCCTGTACCCACCATGGTTTTTGAGGACACACCTTTCCTGACACCCTACAAATTAAATATGTGCCAAAAAATTTAGTTTGGTTTCATTAAGATACATCACAGTTTAAATTTTGATTTGGATCCTAAAATCAAGGGAAAGTATCATCTGACTTTTTACAGGTTTGAGGGGACTCAACAAAACATGGTTTGTAGAGACACACAGGTTTATAAGGACTGTTTATGTAAAACACACAAACTTTAATGTGGTTTACAAGGACAGGCATGGTTTACTAGGACTATGTCAAAAGGTGTTTATGGGTCAGTGACAGATAAGGTTTGGGAAGATGATCAATTCAAAAATATGTTTAAAACTTTAAAATAAAACATGCCTGAGGTTTGTGAAAGTGTATATTTTGTGGTTCTGTTGTATTCATATTATTTAATATGGTATTTATGCTATATTTTTAAGAACCAATTGTTTCACATTAGCATAATAATATAAAGGAAACAGTGTCAGAAACTTAAGACTTGAATTATTAAAGGGGTTGAGGATGCCTGTGGTACCTGTACATTTGGCTGCACATAGTCATGATCATGAGGGTTAACTATGGGTTACTGGCCAATATGCTGGTCATCTCCTGAAGTGTTAATCAATAGAGGAGTAAGGTTTAAAACATCAGTACCATTTTATTCTCTATATACTGTCTTTGGTACTGCTTCCAACTTTCCCCTCATCTTTTGTTGTATGTGCACCTTTCCCAATATATATGTACAAAGTACATCATTATTTTCTGAAATCATTATGTATATATTATGTATATATATTGGGTTATGGAAAAACTACTTGGTTTAATGGCACATACATTGGTTTTAAACTGTTGGTTTGTATATATCGGTTTGAGAGTATATATTGGATTATCAGTTTATACATTGGTTTCCTAGCATATATATTGGTTTGTTGGTATATATATATTGAACTCTCAGTACATACATCGGTTTGTGGGCATGTGTATATTGGTTTGTGGGCGCATATATTGGTTTGTGGGCGCGTATATCGGTTTGTGGGCGCGTATATCGGTTTGTGGGCGCGTATATCGGTTTGTGGGCGCGTATATCGGTTTGTGGGCGCGTATATCGGTTTGTGGGCGCATATATCGGTTTGTGGGGGCATGTATTGGTTTGTTGGTATATATATTGGACTCTCAGTACATACATTGGTTTGTGGGCATGTGTATATTGGTTTGTGGGCGCATATATCGGTTTGTGGGCATGTGTATATTGGTTTGTGGGCGCATATATTGGTTTGTGGGCATGTGTATATCGGTTTGTGGGCGCATATATCGGTTTGTGGGCATGTGTGTATCGGTTTGTGGGCGCATATATCGGTTTGTGTGTATCGGTTTGTGGGCATATATATTGGATTCTGTGCTGCATGGTAGAAATTTGCCGCTCAGTGCTGTTCAGCGAGTAGCCTGTTTTGATTGTGCTGCGCGGTTTTAATGAACCTCAGTTTGGACAAACTTTTGACATAGTCACCGGGCCACTCGGTTTTATTTGGAATGAGCTCCGCGATTATAAATACTAAATAAAGGTCATAATAAAGATGATAAAGCTCAGACTAGCCGATTGGATTACGTTCTACAACAATGTGTTTTCTACGACGCTGAAGTTAGCTCCTGATTCGCAGATCCAGATGTTCTTTTCGAGCTGCACGCGACCTCAGTGTTCTGTTCAACTGGGCGCTGTTACATCTCGGTCTAGGAGATGGTTATTGGTGAATGAAATAAAGTAGAAATAGGAAAAAAAAAGAGAAACTCACAGTTTAGAATAAATGAAAAAAAGTGTATTTACAAAGAAAATATGGATATTAAACAAAATAAAACAATCAAATCTTATAACAATACACAAAACTTAAAGCCATATCTCCAGGGGTAAGCCACGGCCAAAATAACAAACATAACCCAACACTAACTCCAACCCCAACACTAACTTTGCTATTCAAACCAATAAACAAATAAATGACAATAAATAACCCTGACTCCCTATCTAACAATAAACCAGGAGAAAATGGATAAACACAAAAGGCGCTTACCCCCTTCCGGCACAGGTGACCACAAAAATAATAAACGGAACACAATTAACCCACACAAGGAAACACACAGCCTCCAGAAGTTCACAACTAACACACAGTCTCCAGATATACACTGTTCCCTCAAAGAGACAGAGCAATCACCAAGTTAACCCACACAAGGAAACACAGTCTCCAGAAATACTGTTCCCACACAGAGACAGAGCAATCACCAAGTTAACACACACAAGGAAACACAGTCTCCAGAAATACACTGTTCTCACACAGAGACAACGCAATCACCAAGTTCACAACACATGGCAATTCACAATTGGAAAAAGGGGCGTGTCGATCTTCAGCTTCCTGCTTCTTTTATAGGCAGACACAGGAAACACCTCAGTAGCCAGCAATACCAGAAATCTCCACAGCTCCACCTAAAGACAGGGAGGGATGGCAAGACAACAAGAAAAGGAAAAGAAGAGACACAAGCATACAACCCGTAACACCCCCCCCCCCCCCCCACACCACCCAAAAAAAAAATCATTAGGGGGATAGAGAGCGTGACAGAGCATAATAATTCCTTTGGCTGGATTCACCCGGTAGTAGTTCTGCTTAATTGGAACACTTTTACCAATATTAACATTTGTTTGCCACAGCACATCCGTGAACAGATCCGCACACCGCCGACACAGTGCTCCCAAACCAGCACGATTAACAGGAAGAGACAACACACAACAATCAGCTAATGCCAAGTCCCTTTTACAAACAGAGTGGTTTGCCGGTAAAGGAACAGAGGAATCTCCATTCATTTCCTGACTACTTGTAAATAAGTTGCTAAGATCAAGCACATCCTTGTTAGAGCATTGGGATTGAGTTGTGACACACACAGGAAAAACAGAAGGAAATTCTTCTTGTAATTCATCCAACTTATTTAAGGAAGGTTCAGACACAACCTCTGGGATGGGGAAAACATTTCCACCAGCAAGGTCGTTACCTAGTATCATATCCACCCCTTCAACAGGTAATCTATTTCTCACAGCAATTCTAACCCTTCCACTGACCAACTCGGAATGTAAATGAACGTAATGCAACGGCACACTCATGGGGGACAAATCTATCCCACATACCACCCCATAAGAGCCACAAAAAAATTGTTTAAATGTTCAGCCGCGCGTGCGATCTCTGGGTGTTCTGTTCAGCTGCGTGCGCGATTTCTGAGTGTTCTGTTCAGCTGCGCGCGCGATCCCTGAGTGTTCTGTTCAGCTGCGCGCGCGATCCCTGAGTGTTCTGTTCAGCTGCGCGCGCGATCCCTGAGTGTTCTGTTCAGCTGCGCGCGCGATCCCTGAGTGTTCTGTTCAGCTGCGCGCGCGATCCCTGAGTGTTCTGTTCAGCTGCGCGCGCGATCCCTGAGTGTTCTGTTCAGCTGCGCGCGCGATCCCTGAGTGTTCTGTTCAGCTGCGCGCGCGATCCCTGAGTGTTCTGTTCAGCTGCGCGCGCGATCCCTGAGTGTTCTGTTCAGCTGCGCGCGCGATCCCTGAGTGTTCTGTTCAGCTGCGCGCGCGATCCCTGAGTGTTCTGTTCAGCTGCGCGCGCGATCCCTGAGTGTTCTGTTCAGCTGCGCGCGCGATCCCTGAGTGTTCTTTTCCAGCTGCGCGCGCGATCTCTGAGTGTTCTTTTCCAGCTGCGCGCGTGATCTCTGAGTGTTCTTTTCCAGCTGCGCGCGTGATCTCTGAGTGTTCTTTTCCAGCTGCGCGCGTGATCTCTGAGTGTTCTTTTCCAGCTGCGCGCGTGATCTCTGAGTATGGGAAGCCGTTCAGGAAATAATTATAATGTACTTTGTACATATATATTGGTTTATGGAGAAACTACTTGGTTTAATGGCACATACATTGGTTTTAAACTGTTGGTTTGTATATATCGGTTTGTGAGTATATATTGGATTATCAGTTTATACATTGATTTCCTAGCATATATATTGGTTTGTATGTATTGGTTTGTTGGTATATATATTGGACTCTCAGTACATACATTGGTTTATTAGCATATACATTGGTTTCTTGGCATATAAATTGGTTTGTGGGTATATATATTGGTTTGTGGGTATATATATCGGATTACCAGTACATACATTGGTTTTCCAGCGTATATATTGGTTTGTGTATATCGGTTTGTGGGCGCGTATATTGGCTTGTTTATATCGGTTTGTGGGCGCATATATTGGTTTGTGTATATCGGTTTGTGGGCGCGTATATTGGCTTGTTTATATCGGTTTCTGGGCATATATCGGTTTGTGGGCACATATATCGGTTTGTGGGCGCGTATATTGGCTTGTTTATATCGGTTTGTGGGCATATATCGGTTTGTGGGCGCATATATTGGTTTGTGTATATCGGTTTGTGGGCATATATCGGTTTGTGGGCGCATATATTGGTTTGTGTATATCGGTTTGTGGGCGCGTATATTGGCTTGTTTATATCGGTTTCTGGGCATATATCGGTTTGTGGGCATATATCGGTTTGTGGGCGCATATATTGGTTTGTGTATATCGGTTTGTGGGCATATATCGGTTTGTGGGCGCATATATTGGTTTGTGGGCGCGTATATTGGCTTGTTTATATCGGTTTCTGGGCATATATCGGTTTGTGGGCACATATATCGGTTTGTGGGCGCGTATATTGGCTTGTTTATATCGGTTTGTGGGCATATATCGGTTTGTGGGCGCATATATTGGTTTGTGTATATCGGTTTGTGGGCGCGTATATTGGCTTGTTTATATCGGTTTCTGGGCATATATCGGTTTGTGGGCACATATATCGGTTTGTGGGCGCATATATTGGCTTGTTTATATCGGTTTGTGGGCATATATCGGTTTGTGGGCGCATATATTGGTTTGTTTATATCGGTTTGTGGGCATATATCGGTTTGTGGGCGCATATATTGGTTTGTTTATATCGGTTTGTGGGCATATATTGGTTTGTGGGCGCGTATTGGTTTGTGGGCGCATATATTGGTTTGTTTATATCGGTTTGTGGGCGTGTATAATGGTTTGTGGGCGCGTATTGGTTTGTGGGCGTGTATAATGGTTTGTGGGCGCATATTGGTTTGTGGGCGTGTATAATGGTTTGTGGGCGTGTAATTTGGTTTGTTTATATCGGTTTTTGGGCGCATATTTATAGGTTTGTTTATATCGGTTTGTGGGAGCATATATTGGTTTGTTTATACCGGTTTGTGGGCATATATATTGGATTCTGTGCTGCATGGTAGAAATTTGCCGCTCAGTGCTGTTCAGCGAGTAGCCTGTTTTGATTGTGCTGCGCGATTTTAATGAACCTCAGTTTGGACAAACTTTTGACATATTCCAGATAAAACCGAGTGGCCCGGTGACCGAGCTCCGCGATTATAAATACTAAATAAAGGTCATAATAAAGATAACAAAGCTCAGACTAGCCGATTGGATTACGTTCTACAACAATGTGTTTTCTACGACGCTGAAGTTAGCTCCTGATTCGCAGAGCCGCGGTGAACGAAAGGGACTGTTCGATGTGTACATAATGCTGCGCACATTGCTTTTAACGCTTCATGGACTAATGAATAGCGCTAAATACAGGAAGTAACAAACTGTTTACCCTCACAACACACAAAACAAGCCATAAACATGTACGACATCTTTTCTTTGTTCCTTTACTCAATCGACGTTTGGTTTGTTTATATGATACTTCAATTTTAATCTGGAAACATTGCATATTAAGCAATTGTGCACCAAAAAAACAAAATGAATGTGAAACTGAGATTCTGGAGGGAATTTTAAAGTTTTAAAGTATGAAATCATTTCGGTCGGGCCAGGCTAAATCCATGTTTTCCTTACAGGGAGAAATTGTCCTAGGATGTGTAGTTGTGCTGGCCCAAAGTGATTAAGAACCTCACAGTCCCTCCAGAAACTCAGCCTCATATTTTTTATTATTTTTTTATTTTTTTGTACATAATTGCTCAATATGCCATATTTAAACATGTGTTTAACATACCTACTATTTATTTGTTTTATAATGTATAAAAATTCTTTAAAGTATTTTAAACTGCAGAGACCTTTAGTATTAAATAAACAAAATAATTGTCAATTGTGTAAAAGAACAAAGAAAAGATGTCGTACATGTTTATGGCTTGTTTTGTGTGTTGTGAGGGTAAACAGTTTGTTACTTCCTGTATTTAGCGCTATTCATTAGTCCATGAAGCGTTAAAAGCAATGTGCGCAGCATTATGTACACATCGAACAGTCCCTTTCGTTCACCGCGGCTCTGCGAATCAGGAGCTAACTTCAGCGTCGTAGAAAACACATTGTTGTAGAACGTAATCCAATCGGCTAGTCTGAGCTTTGTTATCTTTATTATGACCTTTATTTAGTATTTATAATCGCGGAGCTCGGTCACCGGGCCACTCGGTTTTATCTGGAATATGTCAAAAGTTTGTCCAAACTGAGGTTCATTAAAATCGCGCAGCACAATCAAAACAGGCTACTCGCTGAACAGCACTGAGCGGCAAATTTCTACCATGCAGCACAGAATCCAATATATATGCCCACAAACCGGTATAAACAAACCAATATATGCTCCCACAAACCGATATAAACAAACCTATAAATATGCGCCCAAAAACCGATATAAACAAACCAATACGCGCCCACAAACCATTATACACGCCCACAAACCGATATACACAAGCCAATATACGCGCCCACAAACCGATATACACAAACCAATATATGCGCCCACAAACCGATATATGCCCACAAACCGATATACACAAACCAATATATGCGCCCAGAAACCGATATATGCCCACAAACCGATATAAACAAGCCAATATACGCGCCCACAAACCGATATATGTGCCCACAAACCGATATATGCCCAGAAACCGATATAAACAAGCCAATATACGCGCCCACAAACCGATATACACAAACCAATATATGCGCCCACAAACCGATATAAACAAGCCAATATACGCGCCCACAAACCGATATATGCCCACAAACCGATATAAACAAACCAATATATGCGCCCACAAACCGATATATGCCCACAAACCGATATACACAAACCAATATATACGCTGGAAAACCAATGTATGTACTGGTAATCCGATATATATACCCACAAACCAATATATATACCCACAAACCAATTTATATGCCAAGAAACCAATGTATATGCTAATAAACCAATGTACGTACTGAGAGTCCAATATATATACCAACAAACCAATACATACAAACCAATATATATGCTAGGAAATCAATGTATAAACTGATAATCCAATATATACTCACAAACCGATATATACAAACCAACAGTTTAAAACCAATGTATGTGCCATTAAACCAAGTAGTTTCTCCATAAACCAATATATATGTACAAAGTACATTATAATTATTTCCTGAACGGCTTCCCATAAGCTGCGCGCGCGCGATCTGAGTGTTCTTTTCCAGTTGCGCGCGCGATATCTGAGTGTTCTGTTCAGCTGCGCGTGCGATCTCTGAGTGTTCTGTTCAGCTGCCCCGGACGATCTTTGAGTGTTCTTTTCGAGCTGTGCGCGCCATCTCTGTGTAAATCAGGGAATCCTTAATTAACAACGAGAGTTTGGAGGAAATCTAAGTCTAAAAAAACACCAAGGGGTACCCCTTAGTATTTTTTTGAGTTAAAATCGTGACCTCTTCAGATGTTTTTCAAATCCACACAGTGTGTCAGGGAGGTCCTGGCGAAGTCAGTGGTGTGGTTATTTTCGCTCTACCACATCCCAAAGCTGAGATATGGGGACCCCTTCTAGTCCATAAAATGTATAACTGCATATATCAAGATGGCATTCCTATTTCCAGTGAAACTGGGTAAAAACATGAGTAGAGGGGTGCAATCAGAAAAACCTGCTCAATCCAATATATCCTACATTGAATTTGTATTTGGCCAGGGGATCTCAGTTCTAATAAATTAAAGAAGATATAAAATGTGAGATTTAGGGATGTCAGAAGAAGCCTCACCATTGCAATATATTCAACCCCAATAAACCCATTGAGAGAAAATCCCAGTTACGTCAGTTCTCATATCTAAGCTTTGGGATGAGACAGGCTGAAAATAATCACATCCCTGTGTAAGTCAGGGCCTCCTTTACCACTGAGAGATATGGGTGAATTTAATTTCCTGGTGTGTTTATAACGCCCCCATCTGTTGTGGAAGAATGATTTGCACTTTTTTGACAAAGCTCCTTGCTGCTGTAAGATCTGCTTAAAAAAGTCTGTGGTCTCTGCTGTTAATGATAACAAACCTTTACAGCACAGTTATTTACTGATAGTCACTGTCAGAGCCACTTTACACAGTATATGTCCCAGCTAAGAAACTAGCCTAGCTTTATAATAAAAAAAGAAACCAAATAAACAATTTAATTTTGGATGACTGTTCTTCTGAAAAACCCCAGAGCTGCACTTTGTAAGTTTGTAACGTTGTTCTCTAAAGCAATTTCCTATTATTGTTGATACAAACGTTATTATTTTGAAGTTAGCAGTTTGGCTAAACTTATCAGTGTGTTTCTACCATCGTTTACCACGCTCTAACACTAGAGGGAGCCAGACGTCACCTGAAATCAGACGCTGGAGTTAATGTTAAAGGATGATTTAAAGGGGAAGTCCACTGCTTTTCAAAATTGCTGCATCATTCAGTCAGAGTTTGTACAAAGTCATTCTCTGGAGTCTGATTTATTTACAGAAACATTAATGATGCAGACATTTTGAGAGAAATTAGGTGCAATCTAAGTCTAGTCTCGTCTGAGAGATTTTCCAAAGAGAGAAGAGACCTGACGGTAGGTCAGAGAGCACTCTCTTGGTTTTAAAACACAAACTACGATACTCTGCATTGGGTTTGTGGTGAACATAAACCTGTGCTGGGCCTAACTTAAGTTTTCATTGCTGAACTCTGTTGCCATAGACTTGTAGCTGTGTTTATGTCTGTGTTTGAGGTGCAGTGTTTGGTCTCTGAGAGCGAGATGTGCTGCTGGGTAATGTGGTATCTCCACGATGAAGAGTATTGTGTCTGTGTCTCAAAAGAACAACAAGATAAAAGTAATTACTCTTTAACAGCAAGATTCATGATTGTAAACTTAAAACACTTTCATATGTTTCCCCACCATTCGCTGCTCTGCAGTCAGTTTGCGCTGGAAACCGCTTTAATGTGTTTACGAAGCCCCAGTGTCTTTAAATGGGTAAAAAAAAATCACACGGTCTCAATCTGGTATGCTAGGTTTCTCTCGTTCTGCTCACGGCAGGGTTTTTTAGATGACAGAGCAATTCCACAGAGTATCCATGCTAGTTCTACTCGACCTCAGTGCAGCTTTTGATACAATTGATCATACTATTCTGCTAGAAAGATTAAAAAACATGGTTGGAATAACAGGAACAGCCCTATCATGGTTTAAGTCTTATCTCACAGATCGCTACCAGTTTGTAAAAGTAAATAAATGTTTCTTCTATGCAAAAAAAAATGAGACCTGGAATTCCCCAAGGCTCCATTTTAGGACCTTTACTATTCATATTATACATGCTGCCACTGGGCAGAGTTATTAGCAGGCATGGCATTACCTTCCACAGTTATAAATATCAGCCAAACCAGACGACAAACCAACACTAAAGAAAATGGAGGACTGTGTTAATGAAGTGAAGCATTGGATGTCATACAATTTCCTTCTGCTAAACAGCGACTAAACCGAGGTTCTCCTTCTAGGTCCAAAACCTGCTATAAATAAGGTATCAGACTTAATACATAATTTTGACTTCCCTGTTCTCCCGAGCTCATCAGCTAAAAATCTGGGTTATAATTGATTCAGATCTATTATTTGATCAGCATATAGGTAACATTACAAAAACATCTTTCCTACATCTTCAGAACCTTGCTAAGTTAAGAAACTCCTTATCCCTCCCAGATGTGGAAAAAGTAGTTCACGCTTTTATTACATCAAGATTAGATTATTGCAATGCACTTTAATCAGGATGCTCCAGCAGAAACTTGAGTAAACTCCAGTTAATTCAAAATGCTGCAGCCAGGGTCGTCACTAAAACTAGAACATTTGATCATATCAGCCCAGTCTTATCGGCCCTTCACTGGCTTCCAGTTAAATTCCGTATTGATTACAAAATTATTTTACTCACGTATAAATCCCTACACGGTCTCACCTCTGAATACTTGAGACCTCATCACACACTATGAACCACCAAGATTACTCAGATCTCAGGGCGCCGGCCTCTTACTAGTACCCAGAATTCAAAGACTTCAGCGGGGGGGAAAGCCTTCTCCTACAAAGCCCCTCAGCTCTGGAACAATCTTCCAGCTAGTGTTCGGGACGCAGACACAGTCACTATGTTTAAGTCTAGGCTCAAAACACACTTGTTCAGTTTAGCCTTTGGCAACTAACCTCTGTCTAGTTTAAGGTTGTCGTTTCAGGAACTCATGAACATGGGGAATCAGGGTAAACGCGGATGATGTGCTCACAATTTCTCTTGTTTGGAGCGGAAGGATGTCTTTGCCTGAGCTCTTTCTGGTTTCCCTACTCCCAGTCTGTTACAGTCAGATCTGTCACTACACTAATGAAAATATTCACATGCTCTTATTCTCTGCTGCACTCAACTAAACTAACTGCTTCACTTTTACTGTTTTCTGAGTAAATGGTGGCTCACTGATGGAAGATTGTTTGCAGGATTCTCCTGCGGCCCAGACCAGCTGCTCACCTTATTATTATTATGTAGCATAATAAAACTTCATTGGTGATCATTTAAAATTCAGTCTATAGTTTGATCAGAGGAGGATGGGTCCCCTTTGTGAGTCTTGGTTCCTCCCAAGGTTTTTTCCTCCAGCCTCGAGGGAGTTTTTCCTTGCCACTGTCGCCTTCGGCTGGCGCGCATTGGGCTTTGATTTAAATGTTCTGTTCTGAAACGGTGAAGCTGCTTTGTGACAATGTCAGTTGTAAAAGGCGTTATACAAATAAATTTGACTTGATTTGAACTCCAAATGTTGAAAAAAATGAACCTAGATAAGGATGTTGTTATATTTATACTCCATTAGCTTAGATTCAACTGTATTGTCATTGTACAGAGTACGAGTACAGGGCCAATGAAATGTAGTTAGCATCTAACCAGAAGTGCAATATATAACATTATTTACATAATTTACATAAAGTGCAGTTGTGATATAACATTGTGATTATGGAAGTTACAGTAACCATATATACATATTGAAATATAAAACATGTAAACCAAGTAATATTGTGTAGATGATGCGTTATGTACTGAAGGATGAATGAAATTTTACAGAAGGTGCAGTAAAATGATTGTGCAATGTTTATTTAAAGTGTCTGAATAGTGTACATCAGGATAACAGCCTCAGGAGAAAACATTTACGAAGCCTGTTAGTGCAGGAACGGAGGCTCCTGTAACGTCTGCCAGATGGAAAAAGGCTGAAAAGTCCATGATTTGGGTGTGTGACGTCCTTGACGATGTTTCTTGCCCTGCCCAGGCAGCGTTTATGGTAGATGTCCTCGATGGTAGGTAATTCGGTGCTGTGCTGTTTTTACCACCCGCTGGAGAGTTTGCGGTCAGCAACACAGCAACTGCCGTACCATACAGAGATGCAGTTGGTAAGTATGCTCTCGATGGTACAGCGGTAAAAGTTCACCAGTATCCTGGGAGACAAGTGAGCATTCTCCAGACTCTGAAGAAAACAGAGGCGCTGCTGCACCTTTTTGATGAGGACTAAGGAGTTCAAGGATCAGGAGAGATCACAGGAAATGTGGAAAACAAGGAACTTGAAATTGGACACCTGAACAACTGCAGTTCCGTTGATGTAAATGGGGGTGTGAGCTTGATTCCTAGTCCGGCACCATAAAGACAGATGCTGTACTTCATCCCGGTAGGTCGTTTCATTATTGCCTGTGATCAAGCCTATCACCGTGGTGTCATCTGCGAATTTGACTATGGTGTTTGAACCATAGGCAGGTACACAGTCATGGGTGAAGAGAGAGTACAGAATCAGGCTCAAAACACAGCCTTGTGGAACGCCAGTGTTCAAGGTGATGGTTGATGAGTGAAGGTTGCCTAATTTAACAGATTGGGGTCTGTAAGACAGGAAGTCTAAAATCCAGTGGCAGAGAGATGTGCTGATGCCCAGATGGTTGAGTTTGGATATCAGCATAGATGGAATCACTGTGTTGAATGCAGAACTATAATCGATGAACAGCATTCTCACATATGAGTTCTGACAGTCCAGGTGTTAGTGCAGTGTGTAGTGCTGTTGACATAGCGTCCTCGATGGATCTGTTGCTACGATAAGCAAACTGGTGTGGGTCCAGTGTAGCAGGCAGGCAGGACTTCAGCTGAGAAAGAACTAGTCTTTCAAAGCACTTGGAAATTATTGGGGTGAGCGCAACAGGTTGAAAGCCAATTAAGTCTGAAGCAGTAGAGTGCTTAGGTACAGCTGCCTGGGCAAACGAAACATTAAAGATGTGAGTGAAGACACCCGCGAGTTCCACAGCACAAGCTCTTAGCACATGGCCAGGTACACCATCAGGGCCAGCTGCCTTTCTTGCATTCACTTTGCTCAGCATGCGACTGATGTCCGAAGTGGAAAGTACAAGTGGGTTGTCGTATGGTGGAGGATCGTTTATTGAAGATTTCTTGTTGCCCTGGTCGAACCGAGCGTAGAAGTTGTTCAGCTAATTCAGGGAGTGAAGCACTGTTGGTAGATGGAACAGTGCTAGCTGATTTATAGTCACTCAGGGTGTGTATTCCCTGCCACATACGCTGAGGGTCAGAGGAGGTAAAGTGCTCCTCAATCCGGTGTTTGTAGCAGTGCTTGGCTATAGCTATTCCTCTCCTCAGGTTAGCTCTGGCCAAGCTGTGTGCTTCCCGGTCTTCTGATCTGAAGACAGCATCTCTGGCTTTGAGCAGAGTGTGAACCTCTCTGTTCATCCAGGGCTTCTGATTAGGGAATGTTTTTGTTGTCTTTTGTGATGTCACTCTGTCCACACAGTTGTTAGACAGAGTTAGTGTAGGTGTCCAAGTGGATGTGTGAGCCTGTGGTGGCTCAAGCAGCATACTCACTCAAGTCCGTGTGCTGGAACTATTGCTGAAGGAAGGAGTCAGCCCCATCCATCCAGATCTTTACAGTTCTGGTGGAAGGCTTTCTCCTCTGCATGACTGGAGTGTATTTGGGAAGCAGGAACAAAGAAAGATGATCAGAAAGTTTGAGATGGGGGAGGGGTGTTGTTTTGTATGCATGTGCCACGTTTGTATAAACTTTGTTCAAAGTTTTTTGTCCCCTTGTGGTGCAGGAGGCATTCTGAAAAAAAATTGGTAGTCCAGATTTTAAATCAGAGTGGTTGAAATCTCCTGATACAATAAAAGCTGCGTCCGGGTGTGTATTTTGCAGTTTGATGATAGAAGCACAGTGACACTCCATAGCTGAGTTAGCATTAGCAACCGGAGGCACATAGACTACGGCTGAAACAATACAGCTGAACTCACGGGGGTCTACATTTTTAATGATCAGGAACTCCAGGTCTGCAGAGCAGTGGGTTTCCACAACAGAGTCCGTGCACCATGCTTTGTTTACGTATATACAGTTTCCTCCACCGCGGGTCTTGCCCGTAGTCACGCTTGATCGGTCTGCTCTGAACAGCGCTCGTCCCTCCATTTCCACCACGCTGTCCGCCACATCGTCCCTTAGCCACACTTCCTTTCATTCATTCATTCATCATCTGTAACCACTTATCCAATTCAGGGTCGCGGTGGGTCCAGAGCCTACCTGGAATCATTGGACGCAAGGCGGGAATACACCCTGGAGGGGGCGCCAGTCCTTCACAGGGCAACACAGACACACACACACAATCCACCTACCAACGTGTGTTTGGACTGTGGGAGGAAACCGGAGCACCTGGAGGAAACCCACGCGGATACGGGGAGAACACACCAACTCCTCACAGACAGTCACCCGGAGTGGGAATCGAACCCACAACCTCCAGGCCCCTGGAGCTGTGTGACTGCGACACTACTTGCTGCGCCACTGTGCCGCCCCCCACATTTCCACGAAGAACATTAAATTACAGTCCCTGAGCTGTAGCTTTTTTTTATGTAGATTTTTATAATTTTTTCTTGTTTTTCTGAAGAGACTCTTATTCTAAAAGAGAAGTTTCAGGAAGTATAAGGCCTAGCCTGGGGCTGTGTTTTTAACAACACATTTCATGTTTTTTTTTATCAAGAAAGCAGGAGACCCACCCATATCAGAACTGACATCAAATCTTTCCATTTTTAATTTGCTGCAAACTAACAAATGACTGGGTTTAAAACAGATGCTGTTTATTTATTTATTTTGACTGGAAATTATATCTGATACTGAGTGCACAGTGGCGCTGCAGGTTGTGTCTCTACCACACAGCTGTGGGGTCCTGGGTGGGGTCCACTGCCTGTGAGGAGTGTGGTGTGTTCTCATTTTATCTGTGTGGGTTTCCTCCAGGTGCTTTTCTTTCCTCAGTCCATACACACATGTAAATGCAGTGAGTGCATTGTCCACAGGTGTAAGTGTGTGAGTGACTGGGTGAGTGTGTGAAACTGTCCACAGGTAGGTGTGTGAGTGAGTGACTGGGTAAGTGTGTGAAACTGTCCACAAATGTATGTGTGAAATTGTCCACAGGCGTGTGTGTGTGTGTATTGTCCACAGGTGTGTGAGAGTGACTGGGTGAGTGTTTGAAACTGTTCACAAGTGTGAGTGTGTGAATGATTGGGTGAGTAACTGGGTGAGTGTGTGAAACTGTCCACAGGTGTGAGTGTGTGATGCCCTGTGATGAACTGGTGCTCTGTCCAAGGTGTGTTCCTGGCTTATGCCCAAACATTCCATGTAGGCCAAGTAGTTTCAGAAGATGGATGAATAAGTGAATGAATGTATCACTGAATGTTTGTCTTTAAAACTTTCATAAAGTAATGATTACCCTTTGTGCTCATTTGTGCCTCATCTTTCTGTTGGTCAGTGAGGCAGCTCCAGCACGTCCGGAAATGGAGGCTGTCTCACAGTTCGCTCCAGTGTTTTCAGACACATGCTTTCCTCGTACAGCTGGAACTTCCGGATGCTCCACCTGTCGGGTCTCTATGGCAACAGTCGTCTACACAATCCAGAAGGTCAGCTGTCCAGGTAATGAACGACCGGAAAGTCATTTTTCATGACTCTAATATGAGCTCAGTCTCCAATGAGACGACCACGCACTTAATGGCCACAAGTTAGTGAACATCCATCATTTTCCATTGATATTAAGGGCATTAAAAGACTGTTTGTCCCCATTCCCCCAGCAACAACTCTCTACAGTTCTGTGATGGTCCAAAATTGCTCTCAAGACCAGAAGGGTGCTGGAGGAGGCCTTTGGAATCAGAACATTTTCTAACATTAAATATCACTCAAACAGAAAAAACAGCCCTCACTCTTCATACTTTAATATAAACAGTGTAAAAGCCATAAACACCTTCTCCTTCAGTATCCAGTCATTGAACATGTTTTTTCCTGATAGTCTAACATTAAGGATATTGTGAATTTCCACACTCTCGTGGAACCTTTTTTTTTTTTTTTTATAGTAACCATCTTCAATCTTCAAAAACTCTGCCACATCTCAATCACAGAGACATTGCAAAGCTGCAGGTTTCATTTGGCGAAATCCTTTTTTTTTATGTGTAATATAAGGCTCTGTAATATTTAACAATTATTGTTATTAATAAAGGGCAGCACAGTGGAGCAGCAGGTAGTGTCTCTGTCACAGCTGCAGGGTCCTGGAGGTTGTGGGTTCGAGTCCCGCTCCGGGTGACTGCCTGTGAGGAGTATGGTGTTTTCTCCCCGTGTCTGCGTGGGTTTCCTCCGGGTGACTGTCTGTGAGGAGTGTGGTGTGTTCACCCTGCGTCTGCGTGGGTTTCCTCCGGGTGACTGTCTGTGAGGAGTGTGGTGTGTTTTCCCTGTGTCTGCGTGGGTTTCCTCCGGGTGACTGTCTGTGAGGAGTGTGATGTGTTCGCCCTGCGTCTGCGTGGGTTTCCTCCGGGTGACTGTCTGTGAGGAGTGTGATGTGTTCGCCCTGCGTCTGCGTGGGTTTCCTCCGGGTGACTGCCTGTGAGGAGTGTGATGTGTTCTCCCTGTGTCAGCGTGGGTTTCCTCCGGGTGACTGTCTGTGAGGAGTGTGTTGTGTTCTCCCTGTGTCTGCATGGGTTTCCTCCAAGTGACTGTCTGTAAGTAGTGTGGTGTGTTCTCCCTTTGTCTGTGTAGATTTCCTCCCACGCTCCAAAATCACACGTTGGTAGGTGGATTGGAGACTCAGTGTCTGTAGGTGTGAGTGAATGCGTGTCACCCTGTGAAGGACTGGTACCCTCTCCAGGGTTTGTTCCTGTACTTAACCCAGTGATTCCGGGTAGGCTCCGGACCCACCCTGAACCGGATAAGGTTTATAGACAGTGAATGAATGATTGATTATATCTTATATGATACACATGTTTCACATTATTGTGATGGTTCATTGACTCAGATGATGGAGGAGGATGAGAGGATGAACGCGAATGGATTAGGCCGTTATTATATTCTCAAAGAGACTGTAGTGAAGATTAGGAGAGCTGTTGTGGAGAACAGTGACCCTGGTTGAGTTCAGGATCATTAGGACGTTCGGATGCACAGCCACTGTGTGTTGGCTCTGTTTGTAGATGCAGTTTTCATTTTGTCCCAAACAGCGCACCGTACCCGAGTTACTCATCCACTCACTCCTCCCCATTACACATTTATGATGTATCATTTATTAAAGAGTAAACGTCACACATGAGACTGCGCTATTGTTGTCACACAGACAACAGCCCACAGTTTCAAGGGCTGTGTCCAAGGCCTCTGTGTGTTCATGTGTTAAACATGTGTGTGTCTGTGTGTGTGTGTGTGTGTGTTTATCTGCCACATGGAACAAAATGGAGTGGGTGTGGAGATCCTAACGCTGGTAAACAAGCGAGAACCAGCAAAAACTTTAGTAGTCACATTTTGTTTGGCCTGTGAAGCTATGTGATCTGACACCAAAACACACACACACACATCCTTCTTTTGTCCCTCTTTCTCTCTCACTGTCTTGTATTATGTGTTATTACATGGTAAGGTTCTCTCTCTCTCTCTCTCTCTCTCTCTCCGTGTCTCTCTCACTTGCATTATGTGTCACTAGAGAGTAGGATGTCTGTGCTAGTCTACATGCGCGCGCACACACACACACACACAGTATCTCCCTCACTGTGTCTCTCTCTCTTAAGGTCTTGCATTATGTGTGAGGAGAGAGAAGGAATTTTGTATTAGTCTACTAGTCACACACACACACACACACACAGACAAACAAATTTGTGTATGTTACTAAGGATATGTTGATGTTAAATAGTAGATTTTGAATCATTTATTTAAAGTCATACTTAAAACTATAAATAGAAATGTATTATTTGATGAGTAATAATAATAAACCGATGCAGTTCTCCAGTGCATGTGACGATTTATGTCCCACAAGTGGGTCAGTGCAGTATTGGGAGTCTTGCCCACGGACTCTGGTGTGAGTGGATCAGACACAGCAGTGCTGCTGGAGTTTTTAAACCCCTCAGTGTCTGGACTGAGAACAGTCCACCGACCAAAAACATCCAGCTGACAGAGTCCTGTGTCACTGATGAAGGGTTAGAGGACGAGCGACACACACTGTGCAGCGACAGATGAGCTACTGTCTCTGACTTTACATCTACAAGGTGGACCAACTGTATCCAGTGTCGCCTCTAACGAGAACAGTGGGCTTTGGAAACCACAACAACAGCGGCGGAAATGTTAAGCGGTGTTTTCTCATTGTTTATTGGCGTGTTGTTGTTGTTTGGGACTGAACACAGCTCCGTCATCAGTTCAGACAGATCAGTAGAGTTTGTTCCTTCCTTGTTGCAGTGTCCAGCTCTCACTGGATTCTTTCGTCGGCCACCGATCCGAGGAGCGTTTGAACCTCTTCAAAAGACCACGGCGTAATTTTACGAGCTGCCATCGTGAGTCGGATAAAAACAAACGTGATCTCTGCTGCAGCTGGAGATTTTACAGATGGAGAGTTGGTGCTGGTCGTCTGCGTTGCGTGGCGTAGAGTGACAACTCTCTCTGGACAATCAGCGCTCTGCAAGGTTTACACGCCACGGTTTAGTCCCTACTCATCTCGCTCTGAACCACGAGAGAACAGCCACTAAACAAGAACCCGCTTCCAGAACCAGTAGAACGGCAAGTAGAATAGTTACCAAGCAGTGGGCAGTGAGTGGACACTGAGTTTAAAAAAACCCAGCAGCACTGCTGTCTCTGATCCACTCATATCAGCTCAACACACTCACTGCAGCCCTGAGAATGATCCACTGCCCACATCAGACCTGCTCTGTGAGTTTCCTGAGCACAAGGGGAAAGGGGACTACATCCACCACACACAAGTTCTCCTGTTTGGCCAGTGGAGCTGAGAGAGTGGACAGTGTGTGTACCACAAGCCCATCAAGCTCACTGAGCCTGGACACACATTTCCAGACCCCACACTGTACAGATGACCCCTGTCAGCAGAACACCTTCGTTTGATTGCATTTGTGTGATGCTCTTTTCCTGAGGTCACAGTTACCTGTGTCCCTCACCCCATCATCCAGGTGAAATATCACCCGCTCTGAGGATGCACCACGTGGCTCACTCGTGACCTTGTGGCAGATTGAGTTACAGGTGCAGTGCTAATAGAGTCTGTCTCTTTCCGATCCGCCAATCACTTACTTCTCCTGGGCTGGACAACGGACCTAGCGGTCAGGCCCAGTTTGCTTGTAAGAACGACGTGTGTGATCTAGACCTGTGGTTAAGGTAATGAAGGTTAAAGCCCGGGATTATTTTTCCATGGGGACCTTGGGTAATGTCTTTTTAATGACGGATGTCAGTGATGTTTATGGTGGATTCACACTGTATCAGAAATCTTGGTGAAAGTAACAGACGGGAGCAGCTACTCGATTCGCACATCACTGTCACACCGCGTGGATCATATACTGGAGTTTTTGAGTGTCACTACTGTTCTCCAACCAAAAATATCCATCCTTCAGTGACCTTATCATCCAGTCATCAGGCGAGAAGATGGAAAAAACCTTTACTAATCAGTCACACAATTAATAGAACTGATAATATAAACGTCTGTAGGCTGATATGGACTCAATTGTTTGGTGCATGTGCACATTACTGTGTAGATCTGGAGCCCTCCAACTCACACACTGTGAAACAAGACCCCCCGGTCAGATCTCTGATACTGCTTCGCTTCTGGCGTCAACTACAGAGACTTTAGAATCGCCCCGCCCCCTCATCTGAGTCTGTCCAATCACAGTGCTGGACCTGTATTTATGTGAGAGCGCAAAGACGAGGTTAAACTCAGCAAATCAGACACAAAGAGCGCGGAGAGATAAGAGAACAGAGTTAAAATGGAGAAGAAAGAGAACCAAGGCTAAAGAGAGAGGCTAAAAACCAGAGCTTCTGCTCCTTGCTCCTCACTGCTGTGCGCTCGGGGTCGGGGTGAACATCGAGTGGCTCATTATCATTTAAAGGAACAGGTGCTGAAAGCGGGCGTTCTGAACAGGGGCTGTTTACACAGTGGGAGAACACTGCTGTGGGGCTCGTGGGGTTTGGACCAAAGCAGGTCACAGACGTTTCATTAAGAAACAGAACTGTGTTCCATTGTGGAGAAGAGGGAGGACATATTATATTTGAGTCTAGCTGTGAGGACAAGATTGGCGTTCTTAATAATGTGGATGATTAATGTAGATGTACACGAGCCGTAAATGTAGAAGCAAACAGTCGACACTTGTTCAGTAAAAGACATAACCACAGACAATTTACAGACACAATTAGGGCTGACTCTTACCAACTAATAGCTGGTTAATTGCTTGATTTATGGATAAATTAATTGCTTGATTCATGGGTAAATGTTTGTCTTGTTTACAGACTTGCCGTGCACTTAATCCATTTCCTGTACTGTACTTCATCAGGATGTGCTCGCTCGTGTCTGTAAAGCCTTTTTGCCCTGTCAGTCTCACTAATCTGCTGCAATTTTCTCATCAGCGAACCCCCCACCCTCAAACCCACCCCTTTTTTTTTTTTTTCAGAAACTGGTAAATTACTCCCTCCTCAAGCTTGGTGCGAGCACTGCATTGAAGTTACTGTAGCTTTAAGGGAAAGAGAGATGGAGTGGGAGTGTGTGTGTGTGTGTGTGAGAGAGAGAGAGAGAAAGGGGGGGTGGTGGTTGGTGGGGTCTGCATGAATATCAGATGAGGTCTGACTGTGCCATGCGGAGCTAAAGCCCTGCACCAGCATGTGTTTGACGTGCTGACACACACACACACACACACACACACACACACTGACCAGCACACGACTGGTGCTCACTGTTTTTCTTCAGAGAGAGAGCAAGGCAGAGAGAAACAGATCTGAGGGACAGATGGAGGAAGAGAGAGAGAGGGACAGGGTGAGAGAGAGGGATGCAGAGATGAAAGGAGAGAAGGCGGCTGCGTGAGGGAGAGGAGTGCGAACCGGGAGCTCGGATAAAAGGAGAGGAGAGGAGACGGAGAAGCGCCTCCAGGTTGTGGCGGGTAAGTAGTTGGTGCAGTGCTACTACACATTCTGCTACACCACGGGTCGCGATGCCTCGCTTTCCTGGGCTTAAATGTTGCATGGGAAAGTGCCAAACTGCTCTCAGATCAGCTGCAAGAGAGCAGAACTGAAGCGCTGCTTTGGCCAGTATCTGGGTGCATGTGTGTAAAAGGCTTGGCTCTGAAACGCTCTCTGTCGGCTCTGCCTCGGAGATGGAAACCCAATTATGATCAAATGCAATCTCCATTCATACGCTATTATATGCTTCAGCATGCGGAAAAAGAGAGAGCGCGAGAGAGAGAGAGAGCAATGGATAGATACTATACTTGCAGAGAGATGATGTATGGCTTCTATGAGTTTTAATGCACTCTAATGGACCCTAAATGATATCTGAATGTGTGTGGTAGATTTGTGTATCAGAGAGAGAGAGAGAGAGAGAGAGAGAGAGAGAGAGAAGGGGCTGGCAGGCAGTAATTGCTCTGCAGACGAACATCAAAGAGGTGATGGAGCGATATGTGGAGAAGAGCGAGAGGAATAGGAAAGAGGAAAGCAGACCTATTATAGATGAGAAGAGGGATTGGCGAAGAGCAGGATGGACAGGAGAGGAGGATGAAGGCAAGAAAAGTGGAAAAGAGAATAATGATGAGAAAGAGCAGGGGAACACTTTGAAATAGCTTTGGATTCAGAGCAGGGGCACGCTGGACCAGAAGGCTGCACAAGCTAATGACCTTCTCTGATCTCAGCAGTGGGCTACTGTGTCCATGAGTGCAGCACTTAACCCTGAGACTGCCCCAGGGATGTAGAAACATCCTCCCTGCCCCACTGCTGAGGTCATATGGGCAGCCGTGGTCTAAAGGTTAGAGCAGAAGGCTTGGGGCTGAAAGTTCATTGGGCTTTGGGAGTGAAGGAACAGCACTGTCCTCCTCTTCAATCCACGGCTGAGGGGCCCTTGAGCAAGGCACCGAACCCACAACTGCTCCCTGGGTGCATGCCATGGGTGTTTCACATTTCGGTAAACATTGCACAATGACAAATGATTGCACATTAGCGTTATCATTATCATATGGTGCCAATGTTGGTATAGATAAGTCTCTCAAGTGGTGCCATACTGACACAAATGATGGTATAGGGATCAAATGGTGTCACTGTTTAAGATCAAGTAGAGTCACTAGGATCTATTGGTGGCATTGGGAACAATTGGTATAGGGACCAAATGGTGCCTCTGTGATTGACTGGCGCCATTAGGACCAAACGGTATATGGCCAAGTAGTGTAACTCAAACTAGTGTATCAACTCAGTAGTGTCACTGGGAACAACTGGTGGCAAATCAATCCAAATTATGATATAGGGTTCATAGTGTCACTGGGCTCGAGTGTTGTCAATGGGACCTAATGACATAGGGACCAAGCAGTTTCAGTCGGATCAAGGGCTGCCATTTAAAAATGGTCCCTCTGTGGTAGAGGGACCAAGGTGTGTTCCTGAGATTAAGTGGTGACATTGGAACTAATGTATAGTATAGAGACAAATTAGGGTCACAAGGGTCAATTGGTTTCATTAGTCCCAAAAGGTGGTAAAGGTACTAAATAGTATAGTGTCCAAGTAGTGTAACCAGGATCAAGTAGTGCCACTGGAATCGTGTAATGGTACAAGAAGCAATTATTTTCAGTGGGATCAAGTCATGCTGCTGGGACAAAAGTTGGTATAGAGGCCGATTGTGTCCCTGGGGTCCGGTAGTACCATTAGGAACAAATGATGGTGTAGAGACCAGTTGGTTAATAGAATCAAAAGCATGCCTTGCGTCAGCCGGGCTGCATCTTTGCCAAAGAAAAAGATCTGGAATTTAATGTTCTCCTACAAACGTGCTGAGCATTATTCAAAAGGTTGCAGGGGTATTGACATGTCACAGAAGAGGCCTATGCTAGCTTTCACCCTAATAGACTTTTTCATCATGGGTTTTGGAGATTTTTTCAGACGAAAATCATGTTTCATCCGTTCCTGCATTACTTTCTAGCACAATGTCATTTAACCCTCTGGAGCCGGCGCTTAGGATTACGATGCGTGAAAATGCTCATTTTAGTCATAAACAAATGCACATGGCTGTGTTTTCACAGTGAGTGCAGTGCTGCAAAACGTCATAGTCACGCTTTTCAGCTGCCTGAGGAGGAACTGCTTCGTTTTGTAATGAGTAAGTGAAATATTTTTGACTCGTTTTTCTGCAGCACATTTAGCATTGGTTAGCTTCAAAGCTACACTAGTTCAGTACTATATTGCAGCGATGGAATTCATGAAGCTGACTGTAAATGTTTTGTAATTGCGCAGAGGCACAGAGCTCAGCTGCTTGTAGTAAAGTTTGGATGCTTTCTGCTGCTTCTTTGTTTGTTAATGATACACTTCATCCCACGGAAATCTGCGTGTCGACACCTCACTGACAATTTGCTGAGTTGTGTTTTTCGGTTTGTGTTTTGCTCTCTGTGTGGGGACCAAATGATTCCATTTTAATTGGAAGATCGGGAAAGTGTGGCTTTATGAGTACATTTAAGTAATCTAAAAAGTAGATGAACCAAACCTCTTCGATAGCGATGCACAACTGGAATCAAACCCGTGAGAGAGCAACTGAGAGCAGGAAAATCAGTGATGGTTTTCATGGCTGAA
The DNA here is from genome assembly GCF_029633855.1 of Hoplias malabaricus. Classification (NCBI taxonomy): domain Eukaryota; kingdom Metazoa; phylum Chordata; class Actinopteri; order Characiformes; family Erythrinidae; genus Hoplias; species Hoplias malabaricus. The sequence continues at coordinate 38,316,651 of NC_089809.1, forward strand.
CTATGCTGCAGTTTGATGAATAACCATATGAGTGAGTGTGTGTGTGTGTGTGTGATGCCTTTTGATGGACTGTTGCCCTGTCCAGGGTGTGTTCCTGCATTGCTCTGGATCCACACATAATTTAGCTCTAAACATTTAGTATTTCTCTTTTCAGACTCTCCATTATTCATCCAACACCAAACACTAAGTATATATTAATTTCTCTGTGTTACCCCAGTGTTCCTGCAACAATAGCGCCGTCACCTAAAGCTAAAAGCCTACCGCTCTACATTTATTCCTGCTGTTTTTGCATTTTCCTGCTGTTTTTGCATTTTCTTGCACCACGATTAACCCTTCATTTTCCCTTACGGGTCCTCGAATTTCATGGTTAGTCAGAATGGATGTCCCTAATACGGGTAATGCTTTGTGGCAAAAGCTGTACACAGTTCTGAGGACATTAATTCAAGTGCTTGCCTGAATCTACGCATACACTCGGACACTGCTTGTGTCACACATCTGTCATCCTGTCTTCTTGAGATGCAAGTTTCTAGAAGAAAACTGGATGTGAAGCTTCAGGAATCCTGAGGGAAAAGAGAGAGAGATAAAGTGGTTTTTGATTAGATCTCTCAGGCATGTTGATATTGCATGCACACCCACACACGACAGTTTGTATTCCTGCTTTGTGCATTTCTTTGAGACTCTGTGGGTCTTCTGTACGACTGTGAGCTGTGCACTGACCCCAGCTCTAACCCTGACCTCAGATGACTAAAGAACCAGCTTTGACCTCCTTTACTTTTGCTTTAAAAAAAAAAAAACTACAGTGTTTTGGAAAAGGAAGGATAGTATTGTTGTATTTGGAAAGCAGCCAGATATCTCCATGCTGGTCATGATTTAGAATATCCTGGGGACATCTCTCTCTCTCACACACACACACACACACACACACACACATTTCTTGCATTGAGTGGCCATTACATGGACTACAATTCATACTTTTGAGACTCAACCCAGCATAATGTTTAAGTTTACTTCATATTTTACTTTTGCATTCACTTAATAAAATGAGTTTTAGTCTAATTTTTATCAATTAATTACTGTTAGCTTTAGTGGGGAAAACTACAGCCATTTTTATCTAGTTTTAGGTCAATAGTTTAAATAAAAAAGAGCACCGTGCAAGCCCTAACCCCAACCAAACTGTGCCTCTGCATTAACCCAATTGTAGCAGTGAATACACACACACACACACACACACACATAGACAGAAAGAGAGAGAGAGTGGGGTATAATACTGAATTTGAGGATTCTGTGATGGTTTTCCTTTTACTTTTTTCCACAATTGGAAATGACGTGTACTAGCCATTAGGGCTGGACGATACGGCCAAAATTTATATCACATTATATTTATTAAGTTCGGTCTACGCGATATAATTCCAATATCAATGTGAACAGTAAAAAATAACAGAAAAAAACTGCCAAGAACTGAACGCAACACGACATCACCATCAAACAACAACCTCTTGGCTTCGTCAATATTATTATGTTTTTTAAACGAACTTGAAAATTGAGGGCAGTGAACTGATGACAGCGGTCTGTAATGACCCTCAGTCAGCGATTGATGCTGTAAATAATGTAAACTGAAATATTGAAAATGGGTTTAAAATCATATCATTGTTATTGCAACATTTTATATTGTAATATATATTGATATTTAATTATCGTCCAGCCCTTCTATCAGCTATTAATACATTTGTCTTACATTACTCACTTCATATTTCTCCTATTCTCTCTCTCTCTCTCTCTCTCTCTGTGCTGTGTCATGCGGGATCTTCTACGAGTGTGCGAGTCCTATGGGGAAGACTCTGAACCACTCATTAGAGAAAGAGAGAGAGAGAGTCAAAATCAGACCATGTGCCAGGAGAGATGGGGTGGAAAAGACAGATAGAGGAGGAAAGGAGACGGAGAGAGACAGGCTCGCTTTCCACACATCCCTCCACACCACACGGATTAGGAAGAGAGAGACATAAACAGTCCACAGTGGGCTGGATTACTGCACGCCATCATCTCCCTGCACAACAGTTCTGTGCAGGAGGACGGTGGGATGAATGACATAGTGGGGGAAAGAGGAGGGGGGGAAACATCTATAAGGATGGATTAATTATTCAGAATATTTGTTTTTGTTGCTATTCGTTTACATTATTGAGCATTTCAAAATAAGTTTTGTGTTTTGTTAAGACACATTAGCCTTTGCCAACCAGCTACCTCTTCTCTTTAAACTGCTGCTAACAAAATCAAAATTAACAGCTCAACACGCTTGGAGGAGAACACTAATGGTGTGTTTCTACCGTGGCTCCATGGTCCCTACTTGAGTTGACTCTGCTCAGCTTTTCCTCTCCTCCACCAGGGAAGCGGGTGCTTGTTTAGTCGCTGTTCTCAGAGCGAGTCGAGTAGGGACTAAACCGTAGCGTGTAAACCTTGCAGAGCGCTGATTGTCCAGAGAGAGTCGTCACTCCGAACCCAACGCTGACTGAAGACATGTCTTTTTCAGGAGCACGTACATCAGGTCGTCTTGCATTTATAAAAGGATTAGTACTGTACTCTGCTCTTAGTTGATCACACATTAAGACAAACTGTAGTCTGTGAGTGTAAAGCATGGATATTTAAAAGTTTGATGTCTTTTTTAAGTGAAGCGATCTTACAGACACTCTGTAGAGAAGCAATGTATTTGACTACTAACATTTAATAAACAAAATAAAAATAAAACAGCATAGGAGAGATTAGCAATCTCCCCATTTAAAGGAAATGTCTACAATGGTGTGAAACTGCAGTTCACTCTGCTTAATTTATGTTCAAAAGTGCTGTGTCTTTTAAGGTGGAGCGGTGTGTGTGAGTAAGAAGCGACTGTATCTTTTAATGTGGAGCGGTGTGTGTGAGTAAGAAGCGACTATCTTTTAAGGTGGAGCGGGGTGTGAGTAAGAAGCGACTATCTTTTAAGGTGGAGCGGTGTGTGTGAGTAAGAAGCCACTATCTTTTAAGGTGGAGCGGTGTGTGTGAGTAAGAAGCCACTATCTTTTAAGGTGGAGCGGTGTGTGTGAGTAAGAAGCGACTATCGTTTAAGGTGGAGCGGTGTGTGTGAGTAAGAAGCGACTATCGTTTAAGGTGGAGCGGTGTGTGTGAGTAAGAAGCGACTATCTTTTAAGGTGGAGCGGTGTGTGTGAGTAAGAAGCCACTGTATCTTTTAAGGTGGAGCGGTGTGTGTGAGTAAGAAGCCACTATCTTTTAAGGTGGAGCGGTGTGTGTGAGTAAGAAGCCACTGTATCTTTTAAGGTGGAGCGGTGTGTGTGAGTAAGAAGCCACTGTATCTTTTAAGGTGGAGCGGTGTGTGTGAGTAAGAAGCCACTGTATCTTTTAAGGTGGAGCGGTGTGTGTGAGTAAGAAGCCACTGTATCTTTTAAGGTGGAGCGGTGTGTGTGAGTAAGAAGCGACTATCTTTTAAGGTGGAGCGGTGTGTGTGAGTAAGAAGCGACTATCTTTTAAGGTGGAGCGGTGTGTGTGAGTAAGAAGCCACTGTATCTTTTAAGGTGGAGCGGTGTGTGTGAGTAAGAAGCCACTGTATCTTTTAAGGTGGAGCAGTGTGTGTGAGTAAGAAGCCACTGTATCTTTTAAGGTGGAGCGGTGTGTGTGAGTAAGAAGCCACTGTATCGTTTAAGGTGGAGCTGGGTGTGTGAGTAAGAAGCGACTATCGTTTAAGGTGGAGCTGGGTGTGTGAGTAAGAAGCGACTATCTTTTAAGGTGGAGCTGGGTGTGTGAGTAAGAAGCGACTATCTTTTAAGGTGGAGCGGTGTGTGTGAGTAAGAAGCCACTATCTTTTAAGGTGGAGCAGTGTGTGTGAGTAAGAAGCCACTGTATCTTTTAAGGTGGAGCGGTGTGTGTGAGTAAGAAGCCACTGTATCGTTTAAGGTGGAGCTGGGTGTGTGAGTAAGAAGCGACTATCTTTTAAGGTGGAGCGGTGTGTGTGAGTAAGAAGCGACTGTATCTTGTTGGTGTCTGAAGTGTAAATTGTAAGTGTTTATTCACTGTTTGAATTCCCACAGAAACTCATGTGTAACTCTAGCTGTTTAGTTTTGTAGCACTTTCGCTCTGCGTTTACTTTCATGCAGTAAGCGCTCTCCTGAATTTAGACTACAGCAACAATAAATCAATGTTACCCACCTATGGAGCAGGAATAGAGCAAAGTCCTCTTTTCATGAGTTTTTTTTTTTTAACATTTGGAAGTCTCTAGCTCTATCTTAATTCAGGGGCTACATCCTTCGAAGGATGCTGTCTACGGAGGTTTGTCTTTCGAAGGCTAAACCGAAATGGGAAAGTCTACAGCGGATTTCCTGTTTGACTGCTGTTACTGTCACAAAAACCCAGCTCCTGTTCGCTCCTGAGGCTCCTGCGCCTTTAAGGCGGAGCCAGAAACTTTCATTTAATTGTTTTTTCTCAGTTTATTACAGCTGGAGATTAAAGTGTTTTGGTATAGTGGATTTCACAGAAAACATCTTAAATAGAAAAATCATAGTTTGAAACAGATTGCGTTTGCTGTTATAGCAACTTTGTGGCTTGTGGCAGATATTGGAGTAGTTTACTGAACTTTATTAATTAAAAAAACAAAAATTCTCTCTCTGCTCCTTGTCTGTCTCTTTTCTCCAGCGTGCTCCTCGCAGTTGTAACACACAGTACACATAACGGTAATCTTTAAAATAAACAGCAATCATTATGTAAAATGCAAAAGCTATGTTATTATCCACGGCAGCTTTCTGAAGTGAACAGATCTCAATAGCACTCTCCTATAAACAATATTTTACAGAAATAATTACTATGTTTTCTGCCTCAGTCGCTGTGTATTTACCTCAGACCAGTGTCGTTTAACACCACGGGAGATAAATGAGAGATAAAAGGGTTCATTCACCGACAAACACTACATTTCCCCACAGTTTAATACACTGCTCCTTGCTCCTTAAACAAAGGAAACATTTAAATATTTTTTCTTCCTAATATTTGTATCAACAATGATTTAAAGTTGAGTCCAGTGCGTTTAAACCCGGTTCACTCCTCTGCTGAAGTCGAAATATTCAGAAATCCCCGCAGCACACAATGAACCATGGGATATCTCGGCTGGTGAAGGACAGTCCTGTTGCATTTTTTGTTTCTTGGGAAAAGGACGCATTTGTCGGCCACATGAGGGAGCCTCCAAAATAGGACGGTCTAGTCGTGCCACTGTGACGTAATCGGTCTAAAAATGTGTCTTTCGAAGAATGCAGCCCCTGAATTGAGACGCAGCCTCTCTCTTTTGAGCAGAAAGAGAAAGCCTAGCATACTAGATGGAGACACTTTGTTTTTTTACTATTTATAGACACTGGGGCTTCGTAAACACATTAGAGTGGTTTCCAGCACAAACTGACTGCAGTGGGAATTTCCTCTAGATACTGATGTCGATTACAGTTGTGAATGTCACATTTAACTACCTCTATTCTCTCTCTCTGTGCCATGTGTCAAAATAAAAGTCCTTAAAACACCGAATGCAGTAACAAATGATGGAAACTTTTAAAATTAAGACTAAGATGATTATGAACGTTGTCCATCTTGTTATTCACACTGATATATTTTATCTGACAGCACTCAGGATTAAGGTGTGCTTTGGACACTAGTTTGACACAAACTAGCTGAGGATATTTTCGGAGTAAACTGTGAAACTCAGTGAAAGTCGCTCTGGATTAGAGCATCTCCTAAATGCCTTAAATGTAAATGTTAATGTAAATTTAGCTGGACACCAGGGTCACACCGGACACTTTTCCAGGAAATGCCTCAGGATCTTTTGAGCTCAGAGAGTCAGGACCTTGGTTTTAGGTCTTGTCTGAATTTGTACTGTACCAAAGAGACAAGGATATATTCCTCTCTTTGACAATAGTTTAGTTTGATGAAGTTCAGTTGATGGAGCACTGAATGTCCTAAACACAACTGAGTTTGTTTCGTTGTTGTGCAGTAAAAAAGCTAAATTAACCACGAATAAACTTCACTAAACAAGGTTTTGGAGAGATGTACATCATGATTTCATTTCTGTGTCAGCTGTGTTTTCAGAGTGAGCAGAAATCCACAACTCCTCTGTCTCCATAAAGGCGACGTTCATGATTGTAATCACAACATTTTGTATATTCAATTAAGATGGTGTTTCCTCCCCATTTGTTCCTCTCTAGTCGGTTTGTGCTCGAAATGAGTCTAATGTGTTTACGAAGCATTCAAATAAACATTAAATCCACACACACACTGACAAGAAGTGACAGCCAAACACTCACAGCATACTCTCGACCAGGAACAACCGTCCACCTGGAGAACGCACTGGGCACTAGGGGGTTTCACCCAGGACAGAGAACCAATTCATATCTGGAAGAACACACATTCACTCCCACACATACAGACCATAATTCACACACACAGTCACTCACTCACACCAGGACAGTTAAAGTTAAGAGAAGCCAATTAACCTACCCTGTGTTTGGACTGTGGGAGGAAACCCACTCAGACAAGGGGAGAACATGGAAATTCAGATGGGACTTGAACCCAAGAGCCCAGTGCTGGGAGGCAAACATACTCACCTCCAAGCCACTGTGTCGCCCAATATATGAGTACGGATTTGACCTTGAGCCTTCATCTGACTTCATATTACAACGTAAATGTGTCTTATTGCTTCTTAGGGCTTGTTAAAAACAGTGTGTTATTGTCTAACCATTTTCACAAGTCCTAAATGTGTAAGTTCAGCAAGTTTGGGAGTTGGCGACCTCTCTGGTGAGAACATGTGATTGCATGAAATGTGAACACTTTGTAGCTTGGGTCGTGCTGTGTTCTGATTCCTGGAGCAGGCTTAAGGCCTTTTCACACTGAGTCTGAAACTGTGTCAGATTCTGAATTAGAACCTGTTCTATTTTCTGAGTTTTGTGAATGCGTTTAAATCATACCGACCAATCAGAGCGCAGCTGTCATGATTACAGCCCAAAAGAATGAATAGGAAGACGGCGACTGAACGGCTCGTATTGTTCATGGTGGAATCGAAAGCTTAAAGAACAACAACTCACTAACTGTAAAGAAAAAATAATCCCAAAAGAAGATCCGCAAACTCCCCCAGTGAGCTTCAGAAACACTGCTGAATTCCTGTGTTGTTCTGGAGACTGGGGCGGGTTCAGTGTGGCATTCAGTTACAGTGCTTACAGAAAAATGATAAATTAATTATAATTCCTATTTAGGTAATCAACTTCAATCATTTTCCCATGATTTCAGATCTGGTGCAAAGGTTCCATTATGTTGAAAATTGCAAAATTGTTTTTTAACTGTGGAAAAAACTGCTGATGCTGAAGGAGTATTCAAAGAGAAATAGATCAGAACTCAAAAGGAATGTCTTCAGCCTTCCCAGACAGCGAGCATATATCGGTCCACTGGCTTAAAAAGGTCCCCACTGACTGTAGGCCACTGCTAGTCCTCCATCAGAGAGCTCAGATTAGTGTCCTGTGTACGAGATATAACTAATCTCCTCAAACTGAGTCATTTATTCTGGGAAATTTACTACTACTACTACAAATGTTACCAGCTGTGCGAGATGCAATAATGGGCATTGTGCTGTATACATATTCATTACTAATCTAATTTACAAAGGAAAAACGCCAATGGACCTCCAGCTTTGCTCAGTGACCAATCGTGGTCTTGCTCTCAGGGTTATGAAATTCCATTTGTGTAAATTGTATTGAATGTAATCTTTCAAACCTTAAATTAAACAATTATATAACTCTTTAAGGGCGGCACGGTGGCGCAGCAGGTAGTGTCGCAGTCACACAGCTCCAGGAACCTGAAGGTTGTAGGTTCGATTCCCGCTCCGGGTGACTGTCTGTGAGGAGTTAGTGTGTTCTCCCCGTGTCCGCGTGGGTTTCCTCCGGGTGCTCCGGTTTCCTCCCACAGTCCAAAAACACATGTTGCAGGTGGATTGGCGACTCGAAAGTGTCCATAGGTGTGAGTGTGTGTGTCTGTGTTGCCCTGTGAAGGACTGGCGTCCCCTCCAGGGTGTATTCCTGCCTTGCGCCCGATGATTCCAGGTAGGCTCTGGACCCCCCGCGACCCTAAATTGGATAAGCGGCTACAGATAATGGATGGATGGATAACTTTTTTTTTTTTTTTTTTTTAAAAACTGTAGTTTTTATCTCAGTTCTCATCCGCAGCAGGGGGTTTTAACTAGCACTAGCGCTAGCCCTCTACCACTGACGCTGCATTGTTTGTGTTGCTATGGTAACACCACTATCAATCACTCTCAGCTCAGAGCAGAAGCAGTGAGTTATCACTGGAGCTGTTCAACAATATTAGACTGCTTTTCTGTATAAAAATATATTGAATTGAACATTTTTAGATACAGGGTGGACACTGGGTTTAAACAATGAGGATTAATGTGGTTTAAAATTAAAACTGCAGCCCGTGTGCGTTTTGCGATCGTGTTTTAGATAAGAATGATTCATCACTTAGCCTCAGGAGTACAGTGTGAGTGTGTACCGTCAGAATACAGTACAATACAACAGCCTGGAGCTCACACACACACACACGCTTGTACGCAGACATCAGAATACAGGGACTTGGCATTCTGCTCACTAGAGTCAGGCTTTATGCTGAAACATAACAAAGCACGTCCTGAACCATCTCTCTCTGTCTTTCTCTCTCTCTTTCTTGCTCTTTCTCTTGCTCTCTTTTTCTCCCTCTCTTTCTGTCGCTCTCTCTTATCTGCCTCTTTCTATCTTCCTCTCCTTTCTTCCCCCCTCCTTTTATCTTCCTCAAGCACTGATTCTGTATTTCTACCTCCCCTTCACTTTGCCCCTCTTGTAACTCTTCCTCTATCATTCTCTCTCTCTCTCTCTCACACACACACAGTGAGTTAACTGATCAGAGGCAATGGAGCATTGTTAATCTCATTTATCACACAGTATGCTTAAAAATACCATCATCCTCTCTTTTATCTATCTATCTATCCTCTTAGCTCCACTGATCCTGTAGACTAGGGCTAATTAGTTTAAATTCATTAAGAACATTTCTCAAGCCACAGTCCGGAGCGTAATGTATAACCTGCATATGATCAGTGCTGTATCCTGTACATTGAAGTAGCCTCATAGTTATAGCATCATTTTATATCGTTAACAACTGAATGTCAAATCAAATTACACTTTCAGTTACATTTCAACATATTTCCAAAAGATTTATAAATAGTTAGAAATAACAAATACTCAAATAAAAAGGCTTTTTCTCATTTCAATTAAAATTTACAAATAAAACAATGATTTTGAAAAATAAACATTTTTTACATAAAGTCCCTAATAACTTTACTGCTTTCCATAACCAGCGATCTGATTGGCTCTTATTGCTGAAGGGCGGGACTTTATCCATAAACAGAATCCATGTTGAGCGTTAGGAGAATGTTTCAAACGGTAATCGTTAAAGTTAAATTATTAAAGTTTCTGGTTTGACCTCACACAGCTCTGTCGTCCGGAAAGTGTCCCAAAAGAGCTTTTATTATTTTTAAACACTATGTTTAAATTACGGATAGGACAGTGTCTGACTCCGGACCTGGACCGCGGGCCACCTATTCATGACCCCTGCTGTAGGAGCACCTCACAGACGTGTGTGTTGTGTGGGTAAAGGTGGATAGTGTCACTATTTTCGTCTGTCCTTCCATAGCATCTTTCCATCTATCAGTTCATTCACCTACAGCAGGGGTCTCCAAACTTTTCTCAAAGGGGACTGAACTGGATCATATCAAAATTCTTAAGGGCCAGCCTCTCTTTCCAAGTATATCATGCATAAGTTATTTATATCATTCATTCATTCATTTTCTGTAACCCTTATCCAGTTCAGGGCGGCGGTGGGTCCAGTGCCTACCTAGAATCATTGGGCGCAAGGGGGAAAACACCCTGGAAGGGGCAACACACACCCGGAGGAAACTCACGCAGACACAGGGAGAACACACCACACTCCTCACAGACAGTCACCCGGAGGAATCCCACACAGACACAGGGAGAACACACCACACTCTTCACAGACAGTCACCCGGAGTGTGACTCGAACCCACAACCTCCAGGATCATGGAGCTGTGTGACTGAGACACTGCCTGCTGCTCCACCGAGCCGCACTTATTTATAACAGTGTATTCAACATATGAAAAACACATTTAGAAAATATTTTTTTAATTTATTATCTACTGAATTTCATTTTTCAAATTTATTTTCCTCTTTTGAAATCACCAGTTCTCACTGTCAACTTTGTATTTTTTGCTGCAGCCATCACCAAATGTCATTCTGTGAATTACTTTGCTGGTACAGAGAAATAAATGGCGTTTAAGTTTAGCTGAGTTCATTAACACAGTGGTGTAGTATCCTCTACATTAGCGCACTGCTGCCACCGCCAGGTCAAAGAAAAAACTGCCAAGTGCCAGCAGGCCACTAATGATGTATTCTTTAAAGTGAAGACGCGGGCCAATTAAAATCTTACAGCAGGCCACATTTGGCCAGGGGCCGGACTTGGACACCCTCGACCTACACCCCTGAAATCTTTCCAGAAAATGAAGTATTTCTCCCAGAAAGCTACTGAAATTACACATTTTGTTTTACACATGTTTATTTCCTTTGTGTGTATTGGAACAACTCAAAAAACAGAAAAAAAATTCATAGTGATATAATTTCATGCAAAACTCAAAAGCTGTCTGAGGACCAAAATTGTGGAAAAATATCAACAATCTCAAGTCCATCTCCAGATCGTGATGTTCCTTTGTCTGCTGTCATTCATTCATTCATTATCTGTAACCGCTTATCCAATTCAGGGGCGCAAGGCGGGAACACACCCTGGAGGGGGCGCCAGTCCTTCACAGGGCAACACACACAGTTACACATTCACAGGACTGTGGGAGGAAACCGGAGCACCTGGAGGAAACCCACGCAAACACAGGGAGAACACACCAACTCCTCACAGACAGTCACCCAGAGCGGGAATCGAACCCACAACCTCCAGGTCCCTGGAGTTGTGTGACTGCGACACCTACCTGCTGTGCCACCGTGCCGCCTCCTTTGTCTAAGGTGCACAATAAAAACAAGAAGTTTACAACCTATGGCACTGTAGCTAATCTCCCTGGACATGGACGGAAGAGAAAAATTGATGAAAGGAAAGTCCGGATGGTGGATAAACAGCCCCAATCAAGTTCCAAAGAAATTCAAGCTCTCCTGCAGGCTCAGTGTGCATCAGAGTCAGCGTGAACTATCCGTCAATATTTGAATGACATTAAATACCATGGCAGGAGATCCAGGAGAACCCCACTGCTGACACAGAGACATAAAAAAGCTAGACTGCAGTTTGCCAAAATGTACATAAGCCGAAATGCTTTTGGGGAAACATCTTGTGGACAGATGAGACCAAGATATAGCTTTATTAAAGCACATCATTCTCTTTACCGAAAACAAAAATAAAAGAACACAGTACCTACAGTCAAATATGGTGGAGGTTCACATATTTTTTGAGGTTGTTGTGCTGCCTCTGTCTCTTGGCTGTGTGCATCATGAAATCTGAAGATTACCAAAGGGTTTTGGGTCGCGATGTGGGGCCCAGTGTCAGAAAGCTGGGTTTGCGTCCTATAGGTCATGGGTCTTCCAGCAAGACAATGACCTCAAAGATACTTCAGAAAGCACCCAGAAATGGAGGGAAACAAAGCACTGGAGAGTTGTGAAGTGACCAGCAATGAGTCCAGAGCTAAATCCCACTGAACACCTGTGGAGAGATCTTTAAAATGGTAGGGAGAAGGCACACTTCAAATAAGAGAGACCTGGAGCAGTCTGAAAAAGAAAAGTGGTCCAAAGCTCCAGTTGAGAGGCGTAAGAAGCTTGTTGATGGTAAAAGGAAGCGATTGATTGCAGTTATATTTTCCAAAGGGTGTGCCTCCAAATAAAAGTTGAGGTTGCCAATCATTTTTTTTTTTTGAGTTTTGCATGAAATTTTATCAATTTTGTTGTATTTTTTTCTTGGTTTTTGTGTTGTTCCAATACACACAAAGGAAATAAACATGTGGATAACAAAACGTCTGGGAAAAATTCAGGGATGCCCACACTTTTGGCCATGACTGTAACACCATTCAGTCCATCCACAGCATCCACCAACCAATCCACTCCATCTGTTAGTACCCCTAGTACGTCCATAGACCTGGCTGTCTGTCTCTCCACCTGTCTGTGTACACCCCCTCTTATTAAAGCCATGATTCAGCTGTGTGAGGGGAGCAGCACACAGCCGCGTTCCTCCACTTTGTTCCCTCTGAACACTCGCTTTCGTCGAGACTATTATCCAACACGACACGTTCCACTCCCACGAGGCCCCGCGTTCCCGACTGCGCCGACGACAGCCCAGAGGAGAACTGAGACACTCACGCTCTCTTTCTGTCTCTCTTTCTCGCCGTCTCACTCTCCCTGTCTCCTTCTCTCACGCTCTTTCTTTCTCTCTCTCTCTCCCTCCCTGTGTCTCTCTCTAACCCCATCTCTGTTCTATCCGTTCTTCTCTCGCTGTGCTGCACGGATTATGGATTTTCATATCAGTGCTCAGTTCCTTTTCCGCTTTTTGAAGGCGCCTGCAGCTGCTGATGAGCTCTGTACTGTACCCATGTCACCACTGCCCCCCTCCCACCCTCCCTCTCTCTCTCTCTCTCTCTCTCTCCCTCTTTCAATTCACTTCAGCCCAATTCAGAACACTCAGCTGCAGGATTGCTGAGGCACCATCAGAATGACAAATAATCTCTCACTTTCTGTCTTTCCTTCATTCTACTGCGCTCTTTGTAAGCCTCAGTCTCTCTCTCTCTCCCTCTCTTTCCCTGTGTGTCTCTCTCTCCCTCTCTATCTATCTCTTTTTATCTTATTCCCTCTCCCTGTCTCTATATTCCCTCTCTCCCTTCCTCTTTCAATTTTACTTTCCCTCTATCTTTATCCTATTTCCCTGTGTCTCTCTTTTTCCCTATCTCTCTCTCACTCCCTCTCTCTTTCTCTGCTCTAGACATAGCAAAAGCTCTTGCCTCTGGATCGTCAATGTATTTTTAAACATGTCTCAACACACACAAATGCATACACACACACACACACACTTCCTCATCCCCACACAGCCTTCTTTTGATGTCAGCCAGATGCAAGGATCCAAATCCAGAGAGAGAAGGAGAGAGAGGATGAGACAGAGAGAGGGAGAGAGAGGATGAGAGAGAGAGAGAGAGAGGGAAAGGGAGAGAGATAGAGTGAGGGGGGAGACAGAGGGAGAGATACAGAGAGCTAAGTAGAGAGAGTGAGTGAGTGGGGAGAGAGAAAGAGAGGTAGGTAGAGAGAAGGGGTTAGATAGGGAGAGAGATGTAGGTAGAGAAAGGGAGATAGGTAGGTAGAGAGAGGGAGGGAGAGGTAGGTAGAGGGAGAGAGAGGGAGAGGTAGGTAGATGGAGAGGGAGAGAGATGGAGAAAGGGTGAGGGAGGTAGGGAGAGGGAGAGAGGTAGGTACTTAGAGGGGGAGACGGAAAGATAGAGAGCTTAGTAGAGACTGAGTGAGAGGGGGAGAGATGGAGAGAGGTAGATACAGAGAGGGTGAGGGAGGGATGTAGAGAGGGAGAGAGATGGGGAGAGATGGTAGGTAGAGAGAGAAAGGGGTAGGCAGAGAAAGTGAGAATTGGGTAAAGATAGAGTGAGAGAGAGGTAAGTAGATAGAGAGAGAGGGGGAGACGGAGAGATGTAGAGAGTGATAAAGAGTGAGAGGTAGAGGGGGAGACATAGGGAGAGATAGAGAGGTAGGTAAAGAAAGAAAGAATGAGAGGTAGAGGGTGTTGTTGATATATATATATATATATATATAAATATATATATATATATATATATATATATATATATGCATGTATGTGTGTGTGTGTGTGTCTGGAGGATAATTACGCATGTACCCGAAAGAAACAGCAAAGTAAACAAAAGGAAATGCTGTTTTATGCACTGAACCCCGCCCACCCCCCAGGGGGCACTGTAACCAGATCACCAATGTTATTAACATCATTGCCAGTGGTTTTAATCTTCTGGCTGATGTTTCAGTCAGTGGTTCCAGCTCATTTTCCCTGTTGTGAGGAGCTGCAGCCTTCTGTTTTGTTGTTGTTTATGTTAATTTGTTGGTTGCTGGGCTGCTGCATGGGCGGCAGGTGTTAGTGTTCTCCTCTGAGTGTGCTGAGCTCTAGTGGCTTTGTGTTAACAGTCGTTTGAAAAGGAATCGCTGGTTCATTCCCCACATCTTGGAGGAAGCATGTGTTCATCAGTGTGTGTGTGTGTGTGTTTGCCTCTTCATGGAGACCAAGTCGGTTCTTCTCTGGGTTTAAAATTTTCAGCTTTCTTCAGAGACCAGAGTTAATCGTGTGGATTTGGAGCTGAAGGTTAACTGCAGCAGAGCTGAGCATGTGGACGCTTAGTGTTCTCCTCGGAGTGTGTTAAGCTGTTCAGTGGCAGTTTTAAAAGAGCGGCAGTTCGTTTCATACGTCCCAGAGGAAGCATGTGCTCATCAGTCTCAGAATAGAGGGATGTTTTCCACACACACACACATCCCACAAATAGAGGGAGGTTTGCTTGCTTGCTTGTGTGTGTGTGTGTGTGTGTGTAATTGAGCTGTGTCCTTGGGGCGATTACATTAGTGTCAGCTCCTGTCCAATCGGTTCCCTCTGTGGGACGATTGTCATCAAGGTCAAAGGCTAAAGAGATGTTTTCCTCCTCCTCAGAGAGAGAGAGAGAGAGAGTGAGGATGATGAACAGTGTATAGCCTTGGGGTGCAGCGCTTGTCCTGTGATGTCTGTTCTGTTTTTAATTCGTGGAGAACCTCCGCTCCGGGATCTTCTCCTCTGTGCTCTGTTACTGAGGGAATGTAAAGAGCTGACGGTGGCGAGTGTGAACCATACACTGTTCCCTAACGGAGAGCTCTTCAGCCCTGTTCCTCGCTTGGATGCAATATGAGAACAACACGCAGTCCTCGAGTCCCACTGCTCCACCCCCTGATGGTCATTACGACCCAGTTTTCCTCGTGCTTGGTCCTGTCTGTGTTATCATCAGTGTCCGTTTCCCCCAGACGTCATTCCCTTCCTTATTTTATCAGCAGACACACCCCACTTAGCAAAATGGCTCTGGCCCAGGTCCCGCCCACGTCCCTCATTTTCACTCCAGCGCACCGCTCCTGCTCGCCACAAGAGGGCCATGTACAGCGCTTTTCCACTGCATTGTACCTACACTACCCATCTCTGCTGGACTCTACTCTGTTTTAATCCAGTTATGGTAGTGAACACACACGCAAACACAGACACAATTTGTGACTTGTGGGGACTTTACCTAGACTTTAATTTTGTGGATGTTACCATTACCTTTCCATTATTACTACTACCTTAACTTTAACCGTACCTCTAACTTTAACTTAAAACATGTTTCCACCTTAAAATGCAATGTTTATAGAAACACAAGTCCCCACAATGTTTGTGTTAAAAGGATTTGTTATATAGTACACACACACACACACACACACAGTTGAGCATTAGGTGTCTTGCTCAAGGACACCCCAGCTGTGGATGTTGAGGGAGGAGACAGTGCTGTTCCTTCACCAAGGCCTAGGGTGCTCTCAGCCTCTCGCTCAGTTCACATTCGTCAGTGTGATTTCATTTTAATAATGATTCATTTAAGTGAAAAACAGAGCATTAAATAAAGACTTAATATTAAATTAAAACATGAACTGATTCCAAAAGTCAGTGATTATCCACAGGCCCAGTTTATGAATATGTCTTTGGTTTTAAACTGGTTTTGTTGTGTGAGGGGTGAGAGGGTCCAGAAAAGGAGGACACGAGAGCCGACAGAATGAGTTTAACGTTTACGTGATCCACATTCAGACAGAGCTGCTGAGAGACCTGCTCTTCTCCTTTTTATTTCTTTCAAAACCAGCTTAGAACCAGTTTCCAAGAGTTTTATTTTTATTATAAACAAGAGACAGGAAGCTGGATTAAGAAATGTAAAATTCGTTTGTTTCCCAGTGTTTTTTAGAAAGTGAAAACTCCTTTACTGCTCCGTCCCCGTGCCCTAAACTCCTCCAGTTAAAATGAAAACGCTCACGAGGAGCTCCCAGAAGAGTTGATAAAATTAAATGAAATGAAACAACTTTCAATTATTTGTCTTCCACGTTTAACCCGTCTCTGGCAGTGAACACACACACACACACACACACACACTAGTGCACTAGGCGCTGTGAACAGGGGCGGACTGGGACAAAAATATCAGCCTTGCCATTATGGACCAGACCGGACCACCACATTCAATAACACACACACCTTTTCTCTCTTATCAGTCTCTTGAGTGTGTACCAACTGTGCAACTCTTTAAAACCACACACCGTAAGCCATGTGTTAGAGGTGGGAGTTTTGATACCGATACCGCTAGTCTTCACCACGTGCAGGTGCCGAAGCAAAAGACAGGAGGGGGGTTGCGCGCCCTCCTGCTCTGCGCTGACTCACCCATATGGCATTATTGTTGTGCCACAATTCTGCACGCGTACGCACGGATATTTCAAGCGAGCAAGAAGGTCTCTGACCCGCGCGCTCGCTCCACACTTACAGCCATTACAAAGTGCCTCAGATTCAGCCAATCAGAAACTTCAAATGACAAAGGTAATTTCTGATTGGATGGCTTGACCGCCAAGTGGGAAGGACATACAGGTTAGAGACCAGTAAATAGGCGAATACTGGCGAGTGGGAGGTTAGGGGGAAATCTGACAGTGCCCTCTGTACGACAACAGACCAGTACACCACAGCCAGTCATTTTATTTCATATTCATTGAATTGGCCACGTTAGAGTCAGCAGCGTAGCTGATATGCTAAAAACAATGTACATGGTGTAAATTAGTGCTGGCAACGACAATAAATGGTACTGCAACTACTGTAGAAACTACTTTATTAGTAATAGAAAGTACTGTAAATGCTATATAGATAGGTAGTTATCAACATACAGGGCTAGCTGATTGTGTAATGCTTAAATCTAAATGGCCAAGTCATCCAACCAGAATGTACCTTTGTCATTTGACGTTTCTGATTGGCTGAAACTGAGGCACATTGTAATGGCTGTAAGTGTGGAGCGAGCTTGTGGGTCAGAGACATCGCGTGTAGGACAGGAGAGCAAGAAGTGTAGGTTGTAGTGTGTGTTGAAGAAACCTGCTCGCTCTAAATATCTGCACACGGGTGCAGAATGGTGGCACGAATTTAACAACATACACCCACAGACTTTAGCGGGAGTGAAAAAAAGCTTGAGTATCGATCTTTTTCCAAGAGTATTGATCAATACCAATACCAGCGTTGGTATCGATATTATCAATATTTGGATCGATCCACCCACCTCTACCATGCAGTGAGTTACCGGGTGTCAGTGAGAGTGGACACATTAAATACTATTAGCCCTATAACAATGTATCATCCATCACTCCGTCACAGTAATGAATCTTAATCACCCCCTGGGGTCTGAGGGCTTTCAGCCACGTCTGAGGTGATCCGACACACCTCGACATTTTAACATATTTCACCAACCTAAAAAGGTTTGTTCCCAAAAAGCTACACCTGCTAATGTTCAGCACAAACCCAGCAACAATAACGTGAGGGAAGTCTGTACGTCGTTCATCTGTTCACTCTAAACATGGACTTCCCAAAAACCTTTTTCCAAAGGTGCTGATATAAAGTGAACAAACACACTGTGAGCATTTATGTTTTCTTTAGAGCTCTGAACTGTGTAAGCATGGGAGTTGGCTACACACTGGTGTTTACAGCTTTCTGATGTTTTAACTATTTTTTTCCATTATTTTGCTATGTATCTGATACCGGTGCCTCACACATTGACTATTCATGAGATGGTGTGAAAACCCCTCCCCACCGTCAAAGAGAATGGCTCATTAGCCCCCACGCCACCACATTGTTCGTAAACTGTGGTATATTAGTTATTTAGCAACTGATTTGGAGCAACAAAGCCATACATGAGCTTCAGATGACTGCTTGAAAGCAGCAGAGAGCATCCAAACTTTACTAAAAATTAACCAGCTGAACTCACAATTACAAAACATTCACGGTCAGCTTCACAAGTTCTGTCACTGGAATATAGTACTGAACTAGTTTAGCGTCAAAGCTAACAGCACAAAACGTGTGAGTCAAATATATTTCACTTAATCCTCATAAAATGAAACCGTTCCTCCTGGTCCTCCTCAGGCAGCTGAAATGCATGGCTGCGCCGTTTTAGAGCTCCGCGCTCAGTGCGAAAAAACACGGCCTTGTGTATTTGTTTATGACTAAAATGAGGGTTTTCACACGTCGTAATCCTCCAATAAGAGTGGATTATTTTGCTATTATCATATTAATACGAATGGGTGGGCCATCGAGGGTCGCTGCCTGAGTCTCAGAGAGAAACGTGCCTCTTGTTACTTATCTTTCAACAACAACCAGGTAAAAATACATTTCTTTTTAATCTCCATCTATTAGAAAAGTAGACCCTTTAGGGTTTCTGGGGATATGTTTGTTATGTTTCTAGGACAAAAACTCACTGTGTTGCATAAGTGTGTCAACGCAAGTTCTTTATCCTGTCAGTGGGAGCGCCGACTCCAGAGGGTTAAAGCAGCATTCGTCCTATTGGGTCTTGCCTGTGTGTTTCAGGGAGGAAGAAAAGAGAAAGAAAGTATAGAGATGAGAAATGATGGTTTAGATGCCCATTCTTCCGGGAGTAGTACTTGATAAATTGTGAACTTACCCAATCAAAAAGGATGAATGTAGCTGGGTGAACCTTGAACTACTACTCACCCCACAAACAATAATAGTCTAATAATGAAATTAGATTGCGGGCCACTGACTTACTGTTGTTGTTTATAAAGTGTGGTTTTAAAACTTGTTCTCGCAAATAGGAGTGTTTAGTTCACGATGGAAGACACGATGGAAGTACATAGTGTCCACTAGGACGTCATTAGCTTATTTCACCTGTGTTTACAATACAAACTTAATTTGCCTTAGAACATTAGCCAAAATTATTGTATTGACGTTTTATCATTTTATCAAATTTCCCAAGGGGTTGGGTTGCTTTCGCCTCCTCTTTAAATCGCCTAAGTGTTCTGAAAGCAGTCCAGCTCACCGCAGGTTCTACCACATGTTCCTGTACACAGCGAGTGCCACCACCACCACCCCCGTCATCAGCCACGGGAGCCGATGAAGGCCCTGGTGTGGCATGTTGGTAATTTTTTTAATCTTTTGTTTCTCGCAGTTTCTCTGCACCTCCTCAGAAGATCCTAACAGAGAACGTTACATTCATCCTACACTGCACTGCACACCGGCGCACAGAGCCAAAGGGAGGAGGTGTTTCATGGTATGATTGGGGCAGCCCTGTGTCAGTAAAGAAAATAACCAATGGGCTGCAGACCCCTGGTGGTTAGGAAACAAACTCATGCGCTGACTTTTCTTTTGCGGAGTGCATTACACAGACATATTTATAATTAATTAAAAATGTCAGGACTGTCGGCCCAAATATCACATAGACCCACCGGGTAAGTGCCTGGTATGGCCAGTCCGTCCCTGGCTGTGAACACACACACACACACACACACACACTAGTGCACTAGGGGCCGTGAACACACACTCAGAGCAGCGGGGAGCAGTTGTTGGTTCAGAGCCTTGCTCAAAGGCCACTCAGCTGTGGACTGAGGAGGAGGACAGTGCTGTTCCTTCACTCCCACCGCCACTAAAAGTGGCATGAATCCTGGTTCAGACTGAGTCACTTTGCCTCAAATCAGATTTGGATCAGATTTCAGTAGCGCGTATGAAAGTGGCCCAAATCCAGACTAAAAAGTACAGATTCGGAGTTGTTCAATGTTCACACGGTGGCACAAGCCACGCCCCTGTAGCCCTGTTCACACTTGGCATTAGTGCGCGTCTCCGGTGAGCGCTTATGGTCAGATCTCTCACATCGTTTCATCTGGAGGAGGGGTGTGGTGCACATTAACTCTTTAGAGTCTGGATTAAATTAAAATTAAGTGGAAACACTTAAAATATAAAGTCAAATATTATCCTAGAAACATATTAAACACGCCCCAGAAAACCTTGAAATATCTTTGAATGATCGGATTAGTGTGTCCTCGAGATCCGCATTGTACCCCATTCACACCTGTACTTCGTGACCCTGTGTTGGAGGCAATAGAAGTGTCAGACCTCACAGGTAACGGCCGGAGCTGACTCATTAAATTGGGGTGAGAATTGAGTGAGAAAATGGAGGATTCATGGCTTGGGCGAGCTGTAAAGCGCATCGAGAGCTCGAATGATGGACAGACGTCTGGCTCTGAGACTGATGTCTAGGACAATGTAATCTGGAGTTGGCAGGAGGGAGGTAAGCTCATTAAAACACAGAGGATTGAAGGTAGACTTGAGATTTTGGAGACGTTAGACATTGATGAGGTGATTTTGGGGAAGTAACTGTCCTTAAAGTCCCAGTCCGCTCAGCAATTAACCCCTAAATAACCATTGAATAACACTTTTTTTTATTTGATCCTCCCGGTTTAATCTCTTGATGTCTGTGATTGTGACCCTGTATCCTTCCTCCACTCCCTCACTCCACTCGTCTGATCAGGTATCATCAGTCCGTGTGATATCTGTCACACCTCTTTTCTCCATGGTGCTACGTGTGTTTGACAGTGTTGGGCCTGGGTGTCGTTACACGAGCTACACAAGCACTTATGAAGTTTAGGGTCGAGGTGGGTCCGGAGCCCCCCTGGATGGGGTGACACACACTCACACATTCACTCACACCCATGGACACTTTTGAGTCACCAATCCAGCTACCAACACGTGTTTTTGGAGCATGGTAGGAAACAGGAGCACCCGGAGGAAACAAACCCAGACACAGGGAGAACACACCACACTCCTCACAGACAGTCACCCCGAGGAAACCCACGCAGACACGGAGAACACACCACACTCCTCACAGACAGTCACCCGGAGGAAACCCACGCAGACACAGGGAGAACACACCACACTCCTCACAGACAGTCACCCGGAGGAAACCCACACAGACACAGGGAGAACACACCACACTCCTCACAGACAGTCACCCGGTGGAAACCCACGCAGACACAGAGAGAACACACCACACTCCTCACAGACAGTCACCCGGAGGAAACCCATGCAGACACAGGGAGAACACACCACACTCCTCACAGACAGTCACCTGGAGGAAACCCGTGCAGACACAGAAAGAGCCAACCGTGGCCTGGAGGTGAGGGAACTGGGCGTGTAACCGGAAGGTTGCTGGTTTGATTCCCAGTTCTGGTAGGTCATGACAGAAGTGCCCTTGAGCAAGGCACCTATCCCGCAACTGCTCCCTGGGCGCTGTGTCTAGGGCGGCCCACCGCTCTGGGCATGTGTGCTCACTGCCCTCTAGTGTTCACTAGTGTGTGTGTAAATGTGTGTTTCACTGCACGTATTGGGTTTAATGCAGAGAACAAATTCCTCTGTCCACAGCACAGTGGCCAATTCTATATCTAACACGCCACAGTCCTCACAGATAGAAGACCTGAGGCTGCGGGTGAACCCAGGACCCCAAGACCCTGCAGCACCACTGTACCACCCTGTGGTAGTGATTCCATACATTTTACTCTTTAGTGAGATCTTTGGAGAAGGTAGGAAACGTGGGCAATTACGTCTGAAAGGTGTCGTTCTTTGTTGTTCTGTGTGTGCTATTTGTGTTTGCTAATTACAAACTAAGCTTTTCTCCAATGAGACAGCTCTCATTCTGAAGTATTTAATCTGTCTCCATTTGTTTCTGACCTCCAGCTATCGTTTTAACCTTCCACTGATCAGACTCCTCTAACTCATTACGAGAGCCGTGTGTGAGTGTGGTCGAGCCTCCTCAGGGTAAACACAGGCAGAGGCAACTCCAACTGGGTTTGAGGTCCCCGAGCTACTTACCGCAGCTGTAATCAGAGGGCAGAGCCGCTCGCTGTTGGTGATTGTTGTGATTTCAGGTTGTTAGCATTCAGCAAAGAGTTTAAATTGCAAAAAAAAAAAAAAAAAAACAGATGGAAAATGGAAAGAAATGTGGCGTGTGATGGGGATAAATAGCTGATTCATATCAGAATCTCACTTAAGCATCGGTGAAGGCTCTTAATTTAGTCGAAGTGAAAACGTTCACGCAGTAATTTGGAGAATGGATTACAATGATGAGTTTTTGCAATCTTCTGATTTGAACGGCAGGCCCCTTATCTGCACGTATCCGCTGTGATTGTGCAGCGCAGCTCATGAACAAGTAATGCAGATTGGACGCGAATTCAGCGCCTCACGGCCCGGCGGGTGGGCCCTGAGTCAGCGACCGTCCGTAATTAAACCCTCACAGCCGTGATGAATCTCTTTTAAATTCACCTATTCATTAACCCAGCACTCATAATCCTTCTTCCCTGTCAAGAGTCGCCACCGGCCCTCTTCTCTTGCTCCTAATATCTCCCTCTCTCCCTCCCTCTCTCTCGCTCTCTCTCATCCCTCCTTCATCCAAAGAGCCCAGGGTGTGTATACAGTACTCCTGCAGATTTATGACGGTCGGGTGATTACAAACGCTGTACTCTACGTAAGCGATGGCCTTGTGCTGAGTGATGTCATTTTTCAGTGCTGCTGGAACCCTTACCCTGCGCTCAAGGCCTAGTCAGGACATTTTTCATCCTGCTGTAAAACCACAACGGCCTAGAAAAAAAAAATCACATTCAAATATCCGGCCACTTTTATATTCCTCCCCAGATCTATGCAGACCTTCTCTTACCTTTTTCAACTGGTGAGTTGTTTTCAGCTCTCAGGTTTAGAGTAAGCTATGCTATAACTTTATCAATAACAATGCTTACTATTCTATAACTACACTAACTGTAACTAACTGTAACTACTTTGTACTTAAACCTACCATGCTATAACTACTCTATAAGTACACTAACTATATAATTACACTAATTATATAACTACTCTATATCTACACTAACTATACTATTACTAATCTAACTACACTAAGTATATTATAAATACACTATACTATAAATATTATATACTAAACTAACTATACTTACCTTGTGAAGGACTGGCGCCCCCTCCAGGGTGTATTCCTGCCTTGCACCCAATGATTCCTGGTAGGCTCTGGACCCACCGCGACCCTGAACTGGATAAGGGTTACAGATAATGAATGAATGAATGAATGAAAACTAACTATACTATAACTACCCTATAACAACACTAACTACCCTTTAACAACACTAACTATACTATAACGACTCTAACCAAACTACGCTATAACTACATTAACTATACTCTATAGCTACACTAACTATACTATAACTACACCAACTATACTAAAACTATTCTATAACTACACTACCTATACTATAGCAATGCTATAACCACACTAACTATACTATTATTACACTAACTCATAACTAGACTATAACTACACTAACTATACTATAAGTTCACTAATTATGATATAACTACCCTATAATTACACTAAGTACTCTATAATGTCATTAACTATACTATAAATATACTATACCTACTCTATAACTACACTATATTATACCTATACTTGCATTAACTATAATATAACTATTCTATAATTATTCTATACTTACTCTAACTATACTATAACTACTCTTACTACACTATAACTACTTTATAACTACACTATAACTATCTACTCTACATCTACATTATAACTATATTCTAATTGCATATACTGCCATAACCACACTTTTATAAACTTCTATATCTATGCTATAACTACACTAACTGGGTTATAAAGACTATAACCACGTGTTTCTATAACAAAGAGCCAGTCCGAACGCAGCATGTGTCCTTGTGTATCATAGCATTGTGAAAGACAAAGACGTTTTACTCTCTCCCCCTCATGAAGGGAATGTATCTTCATCATAAAGCTCAAGGCCAACGGCAGTGTGTCCTGCTGGAGCAGTTTGTGTTGATGGACACCGTCTGATTTACAGGGCTGTTCCTCTGGGGCTGGTTTTCTGAACCTGGTTAAACCTCCTGAGCAAAATTTAAACTGTGATTCTGATTCGCAGAGGACAATATTTCAAAGGCCAGGGCTGGGTTTAATCTAGGTCTAGAGAAGCAGAGCACTCTGTGAAGTGCAGTGAGACTCCATCAGTCTCCCTCTATTTCACTGTCTTGTTCTCTCTCTCTCTCTCTGAGACACACACACACACACACACATACAGGAGAGATTAAATGTTGGACGTTTTTGCTTCCAGCACATTTATCATTGTCCATCTCTGTCAGATATTTTCGGGGTCCTGTCTAAAGAGCTGAGATTTAACCCGAGAGGTGAATGAAGGGAAACGATGTGACACTCCTGATTGGTTATTTGAGATGCAGTAGTAATTGGTCACTGTGGAGACAGGCAGGTGATCTGTGATAATGCTGATTTTGGTCTGTGGTTATCGAGGGAGTAAGAACGGAATGCGACACACATGAATTTTATAACATTTAGGGTCCAAATAAAAGTACAGTCTTTACAGTCTTTATTGTTTAAAAATAATGGGAAGCATCAGTGTTCAAAATAGAAACAACTCAGGGCCAGAAATAGATCCTTGTGGGACACCCTTTGATATTTTTTATCATCTTTTACTTAACCATGACAATCTGTGTCCTACTAAAAATATACAGTGGTCCCAGAAGGCATTGGGACACTTTTTTTTTTTTTTTTTTAAATTGAAAAATGCTAATGTAAAACACCCCCCACCTTTTTACACATACAAGTTACATAGCATGGAGTGGCAATGGTAGAGCCCTGTAATTCTGCTTATTACACAGGGCGGCACGGTGGAGCAGTAGGTAGTGTCTCTTACAGAGCTTGAGGGTCCTGGAGGTTGTGGGTTCGAGTCCTGCTCTGGGTGACTCTCTGTGAGGAGTGTGGTGTGTTCTCCCTGTGTCTGCGTGGGTTTCCTCCGGGTGACTGTCTGTGAGGAGTGTGGTGTGTTCTCCCTGTGTCTGCGTGGGTTTCCTCCAGGTGACTGTCTGTGAGGAGTGTGGTGTGTTCTCTTTGTGTCTGCCTGGGTTTCCTCCAGGTGACTGTCTGTGAGGAGTGTGGTGTGTTCTCCCTGTGTCTGCGTGGGTTTCCTCCAGATGACTGTCTGTGAGGAGTGTGGTGTGTTCTCTCAGTGTCTGCATGGGTTTCCTCCAGGTGACTGTCTGTGAGGAGTGTGGTGTGTTCTCCCTGTGTCTGCGTGGGTTTCCTCCAGGTGACTGTCTGTGAGGAGTGTGGTGTGTTCTCCCTGTGTCTGCGTGGGTTTCCTCCGGGTGACTGTCTGTGAGGAGTGTAGTGTGTTCTCTCTGTGTCTGTGTGGGTTTCCTCCGGGTTACTGTCTGTGAGGAGTGTGGTGTGCTCTCCCTGTGTCTGCATGGGTTTCCTCCAGGTGACTGTCTGTGAGGAGTGTGGTGTGTTCTCCCTGTCTGCGTGGGTCTCCTCCGGGTGACTGTCTGTGCGGAGTGTGGTGTGTTCTCTCTGTGTCTGTGTGGGTTTCCTCCGGGTTACTGTCTGTGAGGAGTGTGGTGTGTTCTCTCTGTGTCTGTGTGGGTTTCCTCCAGGTGTCTGTCTGTGAGGAGTGTGGTGTGTTCTCTCTGTGTCTGCATGGGTTTCCTCCGGGTGCTCTGGTTTCCTCCCACGCTCCAAAAATACACGTTGGTAGGTGGATTGGAGACTCAAAAGTGTCCGTAGGTGTGGTTGTGTGAGTGAATGTGTGAGTGTGTGTCACCCTGTGAAGGACTGGCGCCCCCTCCAGGGTGTATTTCCGCCTTGCCAGTGATTCCAGGTAGGCTCTGGACCCACCGTGACCCTGAACTGGATAAGCAGTTACAGACTATGAATGAATGAATAATTAAATATGGATGATAGCGTTTCTCACATCATGAAAACTAACACAGCAAATTATGAATGACTTCCAAATAATTGTATGAATTCTGCCTGTGAATTAAATGTAGGCTCTGAAGATAAGTACTGAGTCCTTTATGCGGCAGGTCACATGAAATTTTGCATGAATCACAATGGTTGTTATATTTTATGCCACTGTTTGGAGGTTCATGAGTCTTAGTCACTCTTCTGATGAAAATGATGTGTATTATGGACTTAAACAAATGACTGCCAATGGGGGTCTGGCAAAAGTACACTCACCTGACTTTGTTGCCCATGAAATTTCTACAAGTTGAACATTTATCTAAGATGTTATTAGAGCTGAATGATTCGGAGAAAGTATGAATTGTGCGTTCCCTGGACCAGACTGTGGTGCCGTTTGTGAAATCATGCAAACAATACAAGCCACACACTTGGATCTTTGTTTGAGGCTGTGATGTCACAGAACATGGCTATTTGGTCATTCCTAATTGGTTCTGACTCACCATCTCCGTGTTAACAGTTCGAGCTCCAGACTGTGATTGCGATAGAAGTCCCAGGCTGCAGGTGTCTTCCTTGCTCTGTGAACAGTTTAAGAATAAGACTTTTCTTGTTTTGAGTTACGTAAATAAATGGAGGTCATTGGTATTCTGCGGCTGAAGGCGTGTGGTCCGAGGTGTTCCTCTGACAGGGTTATGAGCTGTGTTACGAAGAACAGGCTTCTTATTTGTTTGCAATGATGCGGCACCAGCCTCTAATTTGTATGTAAGTGTGCCAGTCCGAAAGCTGGTCTCCAGTCTGCCCTTCTGCTGTGAGAATGTCTAACACAGCAGGAAAATATGTTAACACACGCACACGCAAAGGACACAGCAAGTACTACAAGCTTAAGAAAGAGAGAGAAAGAGAGAGCGAGAAAGTGTACGGCGACCTGCCTTTGCTTAAAAGTATGACAAATTAAAGCTGGTTTAAATCATGGGGAACACACTGGACCTCGTTCACGAAAGCTCTGTAGAATCTCGTGCGGTAATGACTTATAATGAACACAAAACATGCCGTGAACACTTTTCTACACTAAGCCAATAAGAGAAAAGAATTGGCTCCTGAGCCAGTGGTTGAATGCTTAACTAGCATTACACAATAGTGCCCCTGTATCTGCAGATTCACTGTCCTACTGATTACGAGGGAACACAGTTCTGGTTCTTAATGAAACGTCTGTGACCTGCTTTGGTCCAAACCCCACGAGCCCCACAGCAGTGTTCTCCCCCTGTGTAAACAGCCCTGTTCAGAACGCCCGCTTTCAGCACCTGTTCCTTTAAATGATAATGAGCCGCTCGCTGTTCACCCCGACCCCGAGCGCACAGCAGTGAGGAGCGAGGAGCAGAAGATCTGGTTTTTAGCCGTTTTCACTCTGTTCTCTTTCTTCTCCGTTTTTACTCAGTGCTCTTATTTCTCCGCGCTCATTGTGTTTGTTTTGCTGAGTTTAACCTCATCTTTGCGCTCTCACATAAACACGGGTCCAGCGCTGTGATTGGACAGAATCAGACGAGGGGGCGGGGCCATTCTAAAGTCTCTGTAGTTGATTTTATCCCGTGTTTTCCGGGGGTCTTGTTTCACAGTGTGTGCTTTGGTGGACTCCAGAGCCCCACATTAACGTGAACATGCACTGAACAAGGACTTTTTTTTTTTTTCTTTTATGAAAATCATTCAGATTTAAATTTGAGGTCTTTTTCTTTTTACATCCATTTCAGCTCATTTTTAATGCACGTTTATTAAAATGTTTTTTTAAATGTTATTGGTATTTTCCTTATCATTTTGTCTGTTTGCACATCTACCTTTATCCGACTGTTTAAAAGTTCTCATAGAACTGAGCATGACTGTACCAGACGTGAATGAGGTGAATAACAAACCAGAGGGTAATATTTAAACTCACAGACTTTGACTGGATACAACTGTGATGAATGAGGGCCACTGGATACACTTTATAATGCTCCGTGTGTGAAATACAGCAGCTGAAAAGTGCAGGAAATAACAAGAGCAACTTTGTGCTTGAAGGTTACGTTCCTCATTCCCATTTTTGTTCTGACTCCAGCGAGCGGCGCTGATCCGTTCATTACAGGGCATAATTAATCAGCTGAATCAGGGCCTTTGGAGGGTGTTTTTAATGCCGTGGCGTATCACAGACATGCTAATGAGTCCATCTGCTGCAGTTCATCATACTGCCTCTAGATGTCTCCACACACAGGAGAGACACACCTCACCTCCACAGATCTCCACTGACACAAAGGTTTGCAGACACTCCTTCTCTTTACTGACCACACAGGAGCACTTTGTTTTTCTGCAGTGACACTGACGTGGTGGTGGTGTGTTAGTGTGTGTTGTGCTGGTGCGAGTGGATCAGACACAGCAGTGCTGCTGGAGTTTTTAAACACTTTTCCGGTTCCTCTGTGGTAGAAAACCCTATCAGAGGCATCAGGACATCCTTAGTGCACCTCAACACGCCACACAGCATCCCGACAACACTACGTTAATGAAAGCCATATTGATATCGGTGTTCCTACTCAGAGGAAGGAAGCCAGTCTTTTGGTGAACAGATGTTAAGTGTTAAGGCTTATTTCCCTCACTGTCTTTGCTGAAGGGTCAGTTCTCCTGCTGCCTTCACCTTTGAGAGGAAAGAGCTGGTGTTTTCTGACGTGTCAGTGCCCTGTTGTCATGTGGCTTTATTTACACGTGACACAAAAACTCACAACCGCAGCGAACCCTCACAATCAAATATGTGTTGTTCAGAGAAGAGTGACACAGCAGCATGCTCTCAGTTTGTAAACCACCTGAGCCAGACAGAGGTATTCATCACACAATTACTGATTATCACAGTGAGACTCAAATGGGAATCTTCAGATTTCATCTCATTACCAGGTCATTTACACCTTGGTGTTTCTTTTCTCACTGTTTTGTTCTGTTGCCTCAAACACATTCAAAACCTAAATCTAATCAGCGTAAAGGTGTATTTTCATCTCTATCTCCATCTCCAAAGCTGACTTAACTGTGATGTCAGAGTAAAGCTGGCTTTAGTTGAGCAACCACACTCTCCAGCTGTAGTTAAAACCATGTGACCTGCTACTGGTAACACTACTGGTTCTCCCTGGGACCAAACAGGGACCAAACACAGAGTAGAGTAGGTACTCTACTGGACTCTACTCTGTGTTTGGTCCCTGTTACCTGCAGCAAACCCCAACAACGGCAGTGGTAACGTTAAGCGGTGTTTACTCATGGTGTATTGGCGTGTTGTTGTTGTTTGGGACTGAACACAGCTCCGTCATCAGTTCAGACAGATCAGTAGAGTTTGTTCCTTCCTTGTTGCAGCGTCCAGCTCTCGCTGGATTCTTTCGTTGGCCACGAATCCAAGGAGCGTTTGAACCTCTTCAAAAGACCACAGCGTAATTTTACGAGCTGCCATCGTGAGTCGGATAAAAACAAACGTGATCTCTGCTGAAGCTGGAGATTTTACAGAAGGAGAGTTGGTGCTGGACGTCAAAATAATTACTCACTTACTATCGACAAATCAGGCAAAATGTAGACATTTCCTTAATAATTGTTGCTGTCCTCAATATCATTGAAGTTGTTATGCGTTTGTGTGTAAAAGAATGAATGAGTCAATACTTTAGCCAGTGCTGTTCTGTTCTTTTTCTGGTCTCTCAAAATTTTATGTCAATTTTTTAAAATGTGGCTTTATTTGATGTTTTATTTATTTAAGGTATTTATATATATATATTCCAATAGCAATATCTGACCTAATAACTATGTCAGTTGCTCTTTAAAGGGGTGTAATTGCAATTAAAATGACAATGATATAGTTTATCATCAATATTTTGACCACAACATAATGGCTATTGAGACCTTTGTCTGCGTTGCGTGGCGTAGAGTGACGACTCTCTCTGGACAATCAGCGCTCTGCAAGGTTTACACGCCACGGTTTAATCCCTACTCGACTCGCTCTGAACCACGAGAGAACAGCCACTAAACAAGAACCCGCTTCCAGAACCAAGACCAGATATACCTGGTGGAGAAGTGGAAAAGCAGTTGCGTGAAGTAGGGACCATGCAGTGGAAAAGCTTCCTATATAACTCATTACCAATTCTGTGACTTGCTTTAGACAGGTATTATTCACTACAGACAATGTGGCCTACACCCCACAGACAAAAGTGTTTGACCTGTTAAACGCGACTCATGTAACCTGCAACAGGCAACAACCCACACCCCTCCACAGCAATGCTAACCCTGACCCTGACCCTGACCCACAGCACCACACAGTGGCACCACCGGCTGTGCCTCTGACCACTGAACATGTTGTTTCTCTCACATCTGTCCTTCTGCTGGTCTCGCAGATCTGCTGGGAAGGGACGAGGAGTGACGAAGGAGGGAGAGAAGAGAGGAAAGGAGGTCCGCTGTGATGTTGCGGGGGGAGCATGCAGATTACCAGCGCCAGTACCACACTTTGGGCAGCACCCCACGTCGTTTCTCCAACCCAGACATGGAAGCTCTGGCCAAGCTACACAAGAGCGAGGCAGAGAGGCAGCGAGGCAAATACCCACCCCAGCACGCCGCCACACTCGTCAACACCAACTGCTCGCGGCAGCAGGTACGTGAGTGTTTCTTGTGGGATGAGGGTGGGGAGAAGTTGGTATTTCAGGGGGACCCTCTATCTGGTTCATACAAAACCCATTCTAGTAGAATACAGTCTAGGACAGACTTCTAGTGCCTGTTTGAAAGCGGGTTTCTGACCTCAGTGGGATTTGTTTGGGAGGTGGACAACTTTATAACATCACAGTAACACTGAGGTAAGCCCAGTGTGGCCCGGTTCACACTGCAAGATTCTGGCCCTGATTTACCTGAGTGTCACTGAGTGTTTTTGGAGATCACAGACATCGCCCATGACTCAAAAATGCCCATCAAATATCCAGCGAGTTTGCCACCTGGACCAGTCTGTGACTCTTAACTCCAGGAGCGTGACTGGCAGTGAGTACAGAGACAAGCTACAGCCAACGAGAACATGCAACACGGGCAGAGGGGACAACAGATGGAGGAATACACCGTCTGTGCTGCGTCTGCTGGTCCTGGGCTGGGCTTCCCAAAGTGAACCAAGTGAGTGAGCATCAAACTGAACTTCCCCTCTCTCCCTGTTAAAATGATCTGGAATAAGACGGATGTGTCTGATGCTCTCAAACTAGTACCACACACATTCCCACATCGCCATGTCTCACTGTCACTGCAGTGTTGAGAAGAGTCCACCTCCCATACACAATGTTAACAACAGTCCCACACTCAGAAAGCGGCCAACGAGTGTGTTTGATAATCAGATTCCTGCACAAATTCCAATTTTGTGAGTAGTCTGATAAGCGGTGTTTACATGCTCTTGGGTAATCGTATCACAGGAAAACTCAGAGTCCAGCAATAATCTGATTTCTGCTTTGCAACAGCCACCAAAATATTCCAAAACAGACCTGACATAAACTTCCTGCTGTGACTTTTTGTAAACATGTATAGACTCTGAGTAAAGTCATACCCTGGAACTCTTGGGTACACAAGTGAACAGAGCCGCTAACGTGCCGGAGTATCTCATGAATGCGCTGCACAGGCTCTGCCCCGTGCCTGAAGCATGCAGCACATTCCCACTGCGAGAACGTAACTGTCACTAATAAAAGGACACCTTTTTAAGCTTTTTAACTTTTTAACACAAGCTTTTTAACACTCATGTCTGTTCTTGAATTCAGCATGGCCATCCGTTACAGACAGAGACCAGAGACCCAAGCTATGGTGAGGAGGGGGTAGAGTAGTGGATAAGTATACACTACACTACATACTCTATAACAGACCAGTGATGTAGGTGGTGCTGTAAAGTGCCTCGTGAGCAGAGGCTCCTCGTTACGTCGCTGCTGGATGAACGTATGATCAGTGTCACATTGTCCTCATCAAACCTGTCTCGTTTCTCCTCTTTCCTCCCCTCATTCTCGTTTTCTCCACTCTCCCCCTTTCGTCCTCTCTCTCCCTCTTCTCCTCACTCATCCCTGTTTCCTCTTCTCTTCCCGCTCTCCCGCTGTGTGTCGTCATCTATCTCTCAGTGCCAGCACCCCCTCCTCGCTGCCTGTTTGCTCGCCGTATTTACCCTGCTGCAGCCGCTGTTAGCAACAGTGCGGGAATCGGAGGTGGAGTGGCGGTGGGGGCTGGTGGAGGTGTGTGTGTGTGTGTGTGTGTGGGGGGGGGGGGACTCGGTCAGGTGGAGTCTGCCGTTTCCATGACAACCCCAAGCCCATATAAGGCGTACAATGATATCACATAGCAAGCTGGCATGAAGTGTGAGCCGCTGAGGAACAGGGACAGACAGGGACAGAGAGAGAGAGAGAACGAGGGAGAGGAGGGACAGACAGACAGACAGAGAGAGAGAGAGAGAGAAGCACTCCTGAGGCATGAGGGGATTTTCTGTGATCCGCAGTCCGTAAATGGAGACACGGAAGGAGGAAGAGACAGAGGAGAGCGGAGAAGAGGAGGGGTGGAAGGAGCCGGCAGCAGGAGGAGCGAACCTGCGGCGGATCTAATTAATTAGCAATGGTACGGTACGTTCCTTAATCAATGAAGACGTGGTCAATTGACACTGAGAAAACAGAGAGAGAGAGAGAGAGTGAGAGAGAGAGAGAGGTTGTCTACCTGACTGCAGGGAGATTGCTTTGAGGTGGGGAATGCTGCTCGTCAAACCAGGTGAGGAGCGCTCAGATCCGAGGCAGTGATAAGTGTGGGGCTGGCTTTTCACACCACGTTCTTCACATACCTTCAGAACGTACACTTCTGCGTGTTTGAGGCTCGCAGGTGGGAAGCAGGTGTGGCTGAAAAAGCCTGCCGCAGTGAGAATGTGTGTGTTTGTGTGTGTGTGTGTGTGTGTGTGTGTGACAGAGAATGAGAATGAAGGAAGGTAAAAGGATGGGGAAGAGCAGAAATGACAGTGTTTGTGTGCGCATATGTTTGCATGCTCTTAAGGAGGATAGGGACTGAGAGTGAGGGAATGCCACTGAGAGAGAGACATAGCATGAGAGAGAGAAAGAGAGAGAGGGAGAGGGGAAAGGGTGGGCACACTAGGCTGCTTGGCATGCAGATCATGCTGCAAATTCATCTCTCCACTCCTCTTCCTCTCTCTCAGACACACACACACACACTCGCTCAGAGCGAGCCGTCACTCCAGCTAAACCCTCTCTGATGTGCGTTTGGTTGAGCGTGTGAGGCTCAGACGAAGCAGGTACACCCTGTGCTAGTCGTGCCTCCTGTTAACTGCTCTCTGTGGACTCCTGGTTATTGAGAAGGGATGCTTTTCCTTCCCCACCACAGAGGGGCTTTCTCCTGCCTGGGGGCCTTACGTCATCCCTTATACTAACCATCTCACCATGCACTGAGATTCGGGAAAGACTTTTAATTTAAACCAAAGCTTACAGATAGTCATATCTCCTTTGGTAGAAGAGGATCTTTATGGAACACGACTGGACTTTAAAAAAGTGTGTGTAACTTTAGTGGCAATAATGAACCTCTGACCTTGTTTTTCTAACACGGGCTGAACCACTTCACCCACTACACCCAACGCCAACTCCTCAAACACAGCGGCCTGGTCAGGAGCCCCCTGGACTAAGCACGGTAGAGGTGTGGAGCGGGACGTGCACGTTGGTAGATCATGCCTTTTTAAACTACCCCCCCCCCTTCACTCTAAATGATCAAGACTCACGTGAATTGACTTTTGGTGTAACGCAGGCGTAGGACCAGATTCGAGACTAAACACTGGTGATGATATTAAGATGTCTCTGAGTTGAGACAGCTTTCGTGACCGACTCAAACCCAGGCCACGGAGACGACAGGAGAGCACTGCAACTCCAGCAAGGTTGGTGAAATCCCCTAAAACATTTAGTGTGAGGCCAGCTATAAGGAGTCAGGGGCGGTTCACACGTCACCGCTGTGTTACTGAGTTCAGTCGTGAAGATGTGAATAAATAGTGCTGGGATTAATGGCTCTGTGATGTTTAGTGAGTCTTATTTATCTGATTTTATTCTTGTTTGTGCTCAAACTGAACCGTATCGATTGATTTCAGGTAAAAGGAAGTGCTTCTTCACAGTGACTTCTATAGTAACAACAGTGTTTCATTAAAACTGTACTTACATTACTTTTGTTTGTTTCATTAGTTCATTCATTCAGTCACTTTCAGGAACAGGAATACACACACTGAACAGGGCATCACACACTCACCCAGTCACTCCCTCTCTTATACACACACACACACACACCTAGTGATCACCAGCTAGATAGAGTGGTACTACACTGAATGATCACTGGATCACTCATCCTCCATTCTCTTCACTCCACTGACCACACAGGAACACTTTGTAGTTCTACATCTTTGTAGTTGTCCATCTGTTGCTCTGCATACTCTGTCACCCCCCTTTCCCCCCTGTTCCTCAGCACTCAGGACCCCCACAGAGCAGGTGTGATGTGGTGGTGGATCATTCTCAGCGCTGCAGTGACACTGACGTGGTGGTGGTGTGTTAGTGTGTGTTGTGCTGGTGTAGAGTGGATCAGACACAGCAGTGCTGCTGGAGTTTTTAAACCCTGTGTCCACTCTCTGTCCACTCTGTGAGACACTCCTCCCTCGTTGGTCCACCTTGTAGATGTAAAGTCAGAGACAGTAGCTCATCTGTCACTGCACAGTTTCTCAGCCTCTGTCCACCGCAAAGACCAGACATGGCTAGATATGAGGGTCAGATATTTCAATTGAGTTTTCAGTTTCATAAAGCTTCATTGGCATGAATTGCTCTTAACTGTTTAATACAGAGATACAGAAAGAGAATATGAATTGAAAATGAGAATGATTTATATTTAGATACATTTAGATGTTATGTGGGTAGTGTCACTGATATGGCAGAGGTGTGTGTGTGAATCTACGAGTGTTTTACACCCATCTGTATCTCTGCTGTGTTGAAAGAGGTGGACTATCTAAAAATATCCAGTAAAGAATGGCTCCAAGAGGAGGAATTGACCTCTGAAGAGCTGAAGGATGACTAACACAAACTGTGCATCAACAGATGAGCCACTGTTCACCAGCAGCAGGATGCAGCAACGAGGTAGAGGTTTCTAAACAGACAGGCACTTCAGCAGCGCTCTTCAACTCGATAAACATGTGGAGTCCACCAACTCACACACTGTGAAACAAGACATGGCAGTTTTCAGTGGGCTGCCGAAGTCAGAAAACACAAGATAAAACGAGACGTTCTGATCCTGCGCCGCGTCTGACGTCAAGTGCAGAGACTTTAGAATGGCCCCGCCCCCTCGTCTGAGTCGGTCCAATCACAGCGCTGGACCCGCATTTATGTGAGAGCGCAAACACGAGGTTAAACACAGAAAAACGGACACAACGAGTGCGGAGATATAAGAGCGCTGAGTGAAAACGAGAACAGAGAAGAAAGAGAACAGAGTGGAAACGGCTAAAAACCAGAGCTTCTGCTCCTCACTGCTGGGCGCTCGGGGTCGGGGTGAACAGCGAGCGGCTCGTTATCATTTAAAGGAACAGGTGCTGAAAGCGGGCGTTCTGAACAGGGGCTGTTTACACAGGGGGAGAACACTGCTGTGGGGTTTGGACCAAAGCAGGTCACAGACGTTTCATTAAGAAACAGAACTGTGTTCCATGCTCTTTTCCCATTTGAGGACTTCAGGATTAATTGGGAGATCCTGCTTTGTGGAATACCCTCCAGGGGCCTGTTTTTATGGTTTTAGATCACAGTCTCTCCCTCACTCTCACACACACACACACAAAAACACACTACCTGAGCACGTCTTAAAGAAATAGTGCCCCATATCCTTCTGTTATAGGGACACACCACAACACAACAGTGTTTAAAATATAAGTTAAATGTCTCCAGTGTGTCTTCCAACCATGACATATGTTTTCTGAGGGAATAGTGGCATGTGTTTTTCACTTTGTGCCTCGTGGCTGGGTGATGTTGTTATATCACCTGCTCCATCGTCTCCTATTGATCAGCTCGGGAAGGTTTTTATAATGTGCTGCTCTGCAGTCGGTTTGTGCTGGAAACCGCTCTAATGTGTTTACGAAGCCTGTAAATATGTAAAAAAAAACAAAAACAAAGTGTCTGGGTCCAGTGCTAGGCTTTCTCTCTCTCCGCTCATGGCAGAGAAACGCCATCTGGAGGTTTTTAGACAACGGAGAGACTCCAAACGCTGAAAAGCACCAACCGAGATGAGGATGTTGCTCTATTCCTGCTCCACAGGGGGGTAACACTGACTTATTTTTACTGTTACAGTTACATTACTTAAGGTGGAACTGACTCTAAATTCAGGAGAGCGCTAACTGCATGAAAGTAAACGCAGAGCGAAACTGCTGCAAAACTAAACATCTCGAGTTACAAACGAGTTCCTGTGGGAATTCAAACAGTGAATAAGTTAAACGTCAGCTGCACACAAACCACATCAGAATGTTTTTCCTTAAATATACCTCCTTACCTCCTTAAAAGAGGCAGGGCTTCTGAACATAAACAAATGAGAGAACGTGAGTTTCTCAGAATCGGAAACATTACCTTTAATGAGTTTGGTGTCTTCTAGACCTCATTACTGTTGAATATGTATTCTGTCTTTTGTTGAGGAGCAGCTGTTACATTCTCCAGGGGAGTTCTCAAACAATGGTGATTTGCTTAGTGTCATGGATACGTCCAGGAATTTTCCCAAGAGCCTAGAGAGCTTTAACTTTGGGGGGTTAAAGTGAGCAGATCCTAGTCTTGTGTAAGTGGATGTAACTGTTCAGGGATATTTCCAACACGACGACCAAGGGTGTCTGGTGGTATTTCAGCGTCTTAGCAGTCAGTTGACCCTCTGGGGTCTGTGGGCATGTTCTTAATGCTTGTGTATTTTCATAAACTGGGTTTTAATCTCATTTGCTGAGAACATGACCCCCAGTGTTTATCACCGCAGGATGATCCTTCATAGCTCTGCATTAGACTGTTAGACCCACTGGACTTTACCCAAGTTTAATCCCTCCACCGTGACACCGAGCATGTGTCCTGCACTCGCTCACACCTTCACAACTCCTTCCCTGCATTCACATTAACCATAACTCTTCATCATTCTGTCAGATCGATTCTATTCTATAGCTGTGCTGTTATCTGTTGTGCTTTCTGCCACTGTCGCCCTTAACTTGCTCAAAGAAGACCTGGCAACATTAGTTGTGAAAAACAACGTACCTGAATTGACTGAAAGTTTTCCCAGATTTCCTAAGTGTGCACTGGTGAGTTTACAGAAGACTTGGACATACCCTCAAACCCGGCAGGTAGAAACGGTGAGAAGCAGATCTCAGATGTGTATCTGTTCTAACTCAGTAGCGATGGGCGATGATGTTGGAATTATATCGGTATCGGCAGATAATCGCTTTTTTAAAGAGTACTTTTTTTTTTTTGATATTTAAAATCGGTAATTGCTGACACATTTACTTTATACCAGATAAAGACTGGGTGACAAAATAATAGACTGATGAAAATGTAGGGAAAAAATGGTTCTGATTCTTCCCCCTCTCCCCTCTGATCGTACGGAGAAGTCTGTGCTGAAGCACTTATTTATGTATCACTTTGTTGTAGAATATTTACATTGCTGTAAGTCGACTGGTATTTATTTGTGTTTAATCCTTTGCTTAAAAGTTAACATTCATTAATTTATTATTAAAATTTGTATTAGCTTATGGAGAAAATTTAACAGTTCGCTAAACAAACGTGGCTTGCACTTTTCTCAGGAAACTCCTTTTATTTTATTGTTTGTGTACAGTTAAAACGTTGTTAAAACGTTATATAAATACGTCTTATATTTGTATGTAATTGTTAATCTTGGGTGTCTTAATTTTCTGCTTTTTATAAATGTTTATATTGGCATCAGCAGATATGTACGTGTATATCGGATATCACCATCAGACCATCCAGGGGGTTCATTAGGAGTTTATCTCGCTGTTGT
This sequence comes from Hoplias malabaricus, assembly GCF_029633855.1. Lineage (NCBI taxonomy): Eukaryota > Metazoa > Chordata > Actinopteri > Characiformes > Erythrinidae > Hoplias > Hoplias malabaricus. The sequence continues at coordinate 38,354,665 of NC_089809.1, forward strand.
ACAGTTGATGTTTGTAGCCTGTCAGCTGCCATGTTTGTGTTGTCCATTCTCTAGCGGTCAGTACATGGTGGGGGTCTCTAGTGGACGGTGAATGGTAGAAACTTATACCAGCAGTTTGCTGTTATTCAGATCTGTTTTTGAAACTCAAACAGGGCTTTTCTTTGTGGATGTATAGGGCTCTCCTCATGTAACACGACAAAAGCCTGATCTTGTACGAGTTGAAATAACAGCCCAGAGGCGTCTCCGAGTGACCACAGAGTGAACAGACTTTCATTTAAGAGCTTGGAGTCCTCTAGACCTCATTACTGTTGGATGTGTTTAGAAAATAAGAAGCTCGTATTTATCCAAAGTCATGGGAGATTTGTCTTTTGTTGACGAGCTGCTGTTAGTGGAGTGGTCAAACTAAAGAGATATGTTTAGTGCCATGGATATGTCTAGGAGTCTATAGGGTTAGCTTTCTCACAGAAGGAGGACACTATTCGGAACCACATTAAAATAAATCTACACTTATAAAGGTTTATACATGGTTTAATGTCGACTGATGCAGGACACACCGTGAGGTCAGTATTTGGCAATATCTAAGGTTTGATTGTAGATGGATGTGGGTTCACTATTTGGCAAAGAACAGGTCACTGTTACCCTCTCTATCTGTGTGTCATAACTATTCTAATTATTAAAGACTATTAATTAACAACATAATTAAAAACTATTAATAAACATTTTAAACAATTTATAAACCTTTATAAGTGTAGTCTCTATTCTAAAGTGGTACCCACTGTTCTCCTGTGAGCGGTTCTAGGGTCTGTGCGAGTGGTCTTGTGTCGTGTTGTCAGTGGTGGTTTTTGGATGTTCCAGAATGAAGATAGAAACTTAAAAAATTTACTGTGACCTCAGATCTGTTAAAACTTTTATTTTGCTTTTATTTGGGGCTAATAGGCCTCTCTTTAATCATTGTACACACAGCACCATGCAAAATCATTGGGAGTAAGTTGGAGTGGTGTGTGCTGTCACACGTCCTATATCTGTGTGGAGGCTGAGTGCCATCAAACCCTCACAGAAACATTGCAACATACTTATTGACACCTGGGGACACTTTCGCACACACACACACACACCCAGTCACTCACACACACCCAGTCACTTACACACACCTGGGGACACTTTCACACACTCACCCATTCACCCACACACACCTGGGGACATTTTCACACACTCATCCAGTCACTCACACACACACACACACACACACCCAGTCACTTACACACACCTGGGGACACTTTCACACACTCACCCATTCACTCATACACACCTGGGGACACTTTCACACACTCACCCATTCACTCATACACACCTGGGGACATTTTCACACACTCATCCAGTCACTCACACACACACACACACTCACCCATTCACTCATACACACTGGGGACATTTTCACACACACGCCCAGTCACTCACACACTCACACCTTTGGACAGTTTCACACACACACACACACACACACACACACGCTTACATCTGTGGACATTTTCACACACTCACCCATTCACTCTCACACACCTTTGGACAGTTTCACACACTCATCCAGTCACTCACACACACACACACACACACACCTGTGGTCAGTTTCACACACCCACCCAGCCACCCACACTCTCACTGTGTCACATTCACTGCTCCTACCAACACGTGCATTTAAACTAATGGAGGAAACCCACACTGACACAGAGAGAACACACCACACTCCTCACAGCCAGTGACTCAACTCAGTAACACACACCATCTTTACAAACATATTCCCCACACACTCCTTGTTGTGTGGAATGTTTTAGAGAACGTGAGCTTCCAGCATCCTTCTGGTTCTGGAGGCTGTGTTGCCACAGTAACGGAGACTGGCCGGCTCGCCTGAGTCTCCCGACCCAGGTTTCAACGCCCTGACAGAGGAGGGATTCGTCTTTCCAATCGCAGTGGCTCTTATTTAGCACTACGATGCTAACGATTGAATCCAGCAGCTGAAATTCTGGCTCTGATTCATCCGGCTAAATCCACATAAACCCGCCGTAATAGCACAGACGCAGAAGAGCATTAGAGCATATTGATTTTCTTAGCAATCGCTAATTCATTTTAAAGGTACTCTAAGTAATTTTCTTTACACATTTTGCCTGTAAGTAGCATTTTACAGGGCTTTACTGTGTCCAGCTGGAATGGTTAAATCTGCTTAGTGTGTCTTTGAATGTTGGGTCTGGGATTAACTTCCATTCACTGTAATACAGGCCACGATAATGCTCCGACTATTCTTTTGATGAAGGGTTCGGGAAACGCAGGGCGAGACTCAGAGCAGACTCCTGCCGGAGACCCACAGCTGGACACGCCCCTCTTATCAGCCCAATCGTAGCCTGCGCTCTCTGTGACACAACAGCAGCACTGCTCAATTCTCCATTCATACCATTCACATACACACACACACACACACACACACACCAATCAGCCATAACATTAAAACCCCCACATAGTTTCTGCAGTCATCCTCTATTTTCTCTGACCTTGATGGATCATTCTCAGCGCTGCAGTGACACTGATGTGGTGGTGGTGTATTAGTGTGTGTTGTGCTGGTGTAGAGTGGATCAGACACAGCAGTGCTGCTGGAGTTTTTAAACCCTGTGTCCACTCTCTGTCCACTCTGTGAGACACTTCTCCCTCGTTGGTCCACCTTGTAGATGTAGAGTCAGAGACAGTAGCTCATCTGTCGCTGCACAGTGTGTGTCGCTCTTCCTCTAGTCCTTCATCAGTGACACAGGACGCTGTCGGCTGGATGTTTTTGGTCGGTGGACTGTTCTCAGTCCAGACACTGAGGGGTTTAAAAACTCCAGCAGCTACTGCTGTGTCTGATCCACTCACACCAGCACAACACACACTAACACATTTGGCCAGTGTTGGGTGCACTGGGGCAGTGTAGAAGATGGGTCCTCGGTGCAGTGTCCCGAGCAGAGTGTGTGTGTGTATGTGTGTGTCCATGTGTGTGATAACTTACTCTGCTTCATCCTGACTAAAGTGAATGATGAGATAAAGTCCAAAAGTTTGTGAATTAAAAACAGGAAAATACACAGATGGAGAAGAGTCAGATTTACTTATGTCCCACACATTTACACATTTACTGAGTGCCGGACTTTACACACACACACACACACACGTCTTATGCTTTCAGACGGTCAGCCGCCAGGGAGCAGACACCCACACAGCAGTCTCTCAGCCCACGGCCTTTAACCACCGGCTAGTGGACGCCTGCCAGGACTCAGACACCAATGCATTCCATCATCTCTGTTTACACTCTTTGAAAACACCAATGTTTTAGTCTTGAGATTTGATGGCAACCAGCCACATGCAGATACTGAGGCCAGGCAGTGGTGGTGGATGAAGGATTAGATCTGGACTCTTCAGAGAACACTGCTCCACAGCCCAGTGTTGGGGCTTTACACCGCTGAAGCTGAACAATCATGCAGGTTAATGTGTGAATCTGGAACCCACTAACCCACACACTGTGAAACAAGACCCACCCAGTCAGTTTCCTGTACGCTGCCGAAGTCAAACCACGAGATAAAATGAGCCGTTATGATCCTGCTTCGCTTCTGACGTCAAATACAGAGACTTTAGGATGTTACACACCCCTCTCTCTCTCAGATAAAGCCCCGCCCCCCATCAATAAGAGCCAATCAGATCGCTGGTTGTGGAAAAGCAGTAAAGTCAACTGCAACTACAAGTCATTAGGGACTTTATGTAAAATATGTGTTTTCTTTTTCAGAATCATTGTTTTATTTGTAAATTTCACTTAAGGTGGGAAAGTGACATTTTACTTAGAGAATTTGTTATTTATAACAATTTATAAATGTTTTGGAAATATGTTGAAATGTAATTGAATGTGTAATTTGATTTGACATTCAGTTGTTAACGATATAAAATGATACTATAACTATGAGGCTACTCCAGTGTACAGGATACAACACTGATCATATGCAGGTGATTCATTGGCTTCATAATTATTTCTCTAACTGGACCTTAATTAATTTAATTAATTACCCTGATGTAGACTTTCTTTATATATAAATCATGAAATGATAAAACACATATTGGATTTCCCCTTTAACAGTGCTTAGAAACACTCTCTCTCTCTCTCTCTCCACTCATTCTTTCTCTCCATTAGTGTCGTAGTTGTCTGGGTGAAGACACTTATTTGCTTAAATAGATGGAAAAGGTTTAACTCATTACTCTTTCTTTTCTCTCTCTCTCTCTCCCTAGCAACCACATTACTGGAGTTTTAAGGTCAGTACTGCAACTATGTGAAGTGTGTGTGTGTGTGTGTGTGTGTGTGTGTGTGTGTGTACTTTTTGTCTGTATGCATGGTGATGTCTGTCTGTCTAAGTCTGCAGATGCGCTTGGGCCAGAGGTGTCTACTGTGTTCTATAACAGCTCCTAAATTATTATTGTTACTGTGTTATAATGATGATGATTTGATAGGATCACTCCTAATGTTAATGTACATGGTCTTTAAGTTCCTACTGTGGACTTAGTTTTAAAGGGGAGCTGTGTTTAAAGGGGTACATAGATATTTATAAGTAATGTATAATATACAAATACAGTAAATAGTAGGGCAGCATGGTGGTACAGCAGGTAGTGTCCCTGTAGTTGTGGGTTCAAGTCCCGCTCTGGGTGACTGTCTGTGAGGAGTGTGGTGTGTTCTCCATGTGTCTGCGTGGGTTTCCTCCGGGTGACTGTCTGTGAGGATTGTGGTGTGTTCCCCCTGTGTCTGTGTGGGTTTCCTCCGGGTGACTGTCTGTGAGGAGTGTGGTGTGTTCTCTCTGTGTCTGCGTGGGTTTCCTCCGGGTGACTGTCTGTGAGGAGTGTGGTGTGTTCTCCCTGTGTCTGTGTGGGTTTCCTCCGGGTGACTGTCTGTGAGGAGTGTGGTGTGTTCTCCGTGTGTCTGCGTGGGTTTCCTCCAGGTGTCTGTCTGTGAGGAGCGTGGTGTGTTCTCCCTGTGTCTGCGTGGGTTTCCTCCGGGTGACTGTCGGTGAGGAGTGTGGTGTGTTCTCCCTGTGTCTGCGTGGGTTTCCTTCAGGTGTCTGTGAGGAGCGTGGTGTGTTCTCTCTGTGTCTGCGTGGGTTTCCTCCGGGTGACTGTCGGTGAGGAGTGTGGTGTGTTCTCCCTGTGTCTGCGTGGGTTTCCTCCGGGTGACTGTTGGTGAGGAGTGTGGTGTGTTCTCCCTGTGTCTGCGTGGGTTTCCTCCAGGAGCTCCGGTTTCCTACCACGCTCCAAAAACACACATTGGTAGGTGGATTGGAGTCTCAAATGTGTCCGTAGGTGTGAGTGAATGTGTGTGTGTGTGTGTGTGTGTGTGTGTTTGTGTCACCCTGTGAAGGACTGGCCCCCCCTCCAGGCAATATGTGGCCCTTGTAAGGGTCAGACCTGAGCCAGAATCATTTTGTTTAGTGGATTTGATGGAACCAAATCAGGAACAGCGAACATAACCTCAAAGAGACAGTTTGGACACGTGTGGGGTTCATCTGGATTCATCACATGAGTCTAACGAGAGATTAGTGGGGCTCTGTTTCTGACTGCACCGATGTGACAGAGAGAGTCGTGCAACTGGCCCGAGGTCAGAAACTGACCAGTGAGTTGAGTAGAGGGGCTACAGTTTGGGACCGTGCAGCTGTACAGCAGCGCAAGTGTGAGTAGGGCTTTCTAATAAACTGGTGACACACGTACGCATTAATACGAGGGAATTATTCAAAATGACTTAGACACAGAAGAATATAGCACAAAAATAGTTTATTTATTTGAAAAACAATGCCTTTCTTCTGTATATTTGACATTTGGAGGCAGACACTATTTTAGACACAGACCAGCTGTTGGGTGGATGACGTCAGATGGTTGCGCAGCACTAAATGTGGAAGGAGAGAACTTTATTTAAAAAATCGTATGGGAGCCACATGTGGGTGAACACAGCTTCCAAAAGCCCCTCGTGACTGTTTCGTGACATTTAGTTCATTCAAAAGCTTGCAGTAGATCCAGAGACTGGACTGACTGGTGAAAGCAAATAAAGTGCTCCCAAATTTCCCGCAGAAGGAGCCCTAAACCGGTTTTCCCCCACGTTCCAAAAACACACGTTGGTAGGTGGATTGGAGACTCAAAAAGTGTCCGTAGGTGTGAGTGAATGTGTGAGTGTGTGCCGCCCTGTGAAGGACTGGCACCCCCTCCAGGGTCCACAAGTGGGCAGCAGACGAGCAAGCCACCACTTCGCATTTGTCAAGTATTTTGAGACTAATCTCTGCCCATACTTTCTCCCCACTGTCGTCTCCGTCTCATCATTTCGACTCGTCTGTGATTTCAGAAAAACGATGTTCGGGCTCAAACTGAAAAGCTGAACTGTTCTGTATTTTTGTGTTGTTTTTGCTTAAGGTTTGAGTTACTCTGTGACTACTGTGTTCACTCTGTCCTGGTGAATTCAGACAGGTGTCTGAGCTGTTTATATTTTATGAAGTTTGGAGCTTTTCACAAAATGTTAGAAACTTGAGCTCTTCCCATCTGAACTGAAGCCCCCTGATCTGGAGCTTTACAACCCACCTCTGTCCCTTTGGGTTCCAGTTCAGTTCTGATCCTCTGCTTTATTCACAATAAACAACTGAAGGAACATGGAGACTTAAGTAGACGGGGGATAGCTAAACTCATTACACTCCAACAAGCCTAATACAGAGAGAGAGAGAGAGAGACCAGTACAGGATGTGTGTATTAGAAAATCACTTCTGCTTTTGTCGCATCATCAGATTCTGATGGGCTCAGCACAGCAGAACAATTCATTTACCCAATGAATATAGCACATGAATAATTCACAGCACACACACGCACACACAGAGAGAGAGAGAGAGAGAGAGAGAGAGAGAGAGAGGGAGCGCACTAAACAGGGAGAGAGAACTGAGACACAAAAAGAGAGAGAGAGACTTAGTAATTGTTGAATATTCAGTGTGGGTCTAATGAGGAATCACATCACAGAGCAGTGCAGTGTACAGTGCTCTGATGTTTATTTAGTGACGTGTCGGGGTTTAATTGTCTTCCTGAAGCGTATGCTCTATGGAAGCGGTTGCTAGGTAACTTCATGAGAAGCTTAGCAAGTCTATCAGTGAGGCCACTGCCCTGCTCTCCGTTTCGTCCATGTTCTCCTGGAGAAAAGCCCTTCCCAGTGTATACTGTAGATAAGAAATTCCCAGGTGATTTGCAGCCGCGTTGCATCAGATGTAAATGTAAATATTCAGCAGCTGCTGAGTGCTGAGTTCTGCCTCTTGTGTCCTGACCTGATGCAGCCCTTATCCTTTAGACTCCCGCTTGTAGCTTTCCTCCCACAGACGTAGATTAATGATCGGGTTGGAATCAAACACGGCGCGTGGCGCACAGGTGCTGTCTCTGTCACTCCGCTCTGGGGCCTGGGGTTGAGTTCAAGGGCCACCTCGGGTCATTGTCTGTGAGGAGTGTGCTGTGTTCTCCTTGTGTTTGTGTGGGTTTCCTCCAGGTACTCCACAAGTTTCAATGAGTGTGTGTGCATGTGTGTGTGTGAGTGACTGGGTGAGTGACTGGATGAGTATGTGAAATTGTCCACAGGTGTGTGTGTGTGAGAGTGACTGGGTGAGTGTGTGATGCTCTGTTCAGTGTGTGTTCTTGCCACACACTTGAGGCTAATGATGTTACAGAAAGTAAATGAATAAACAAATGAATCAGAAGCAAATAAATGTCCTGAAGGGTGTTTACTGTATGAACTCTTAGACCTTACCCAGCTCTAAGGGGAGAGGATGGTAATAAAGTGGACTGAGAATGCACACAGCCACCTGCTCTTCACAGTGAAAGACACACCAGGGAGGAACCATTTCACTCGCTTTTTAGGCCTCAAACCAGTGGGAGTCTCTTAGGGGCTGTGCTCTAGTGAGTATCGAGTGCAGGTTTTTATGAGTCTACAGAACCACTTTTAGGAAGAAGTAGGTCTAAACCCGGAGTAATTCATTACATTTCATTAAGGTCCAGTTAGAGAAAATGTTCCCAAGCCAAGGTCTGGAGCATAATGTATAACCTGCATATGATCAGTGCTGTATCCTGCATATCTGAAGTAGTCTTGTAGTTATAGCATCATTTTATCTAGTTAACAACTGAATGTCAAATCAAATTACACTTTTAATTACATTTCAACATATAAAAATAATTATAAATAAAAAATATTCTGAATGAAATGTCCTTTTCTCTTTTCAATTAAAATTTACAAATAAAACTAGAGGTCTGCATTTCCAGAAGGAAACGTGAGATGTTGCGCCGCTGATACCCCTGTCCCCCGATCTGAGTCTTTCCCGCTTAAAGCGAGGCCGTCAATACGGTAGACGTGTGGGTCCCTACGTGACGCGATGGTGAAATAGTTGACTGCTAAGCTGTTGGTAGTGGGATGTTAAGAGAGCAGTCTCCCACAGTAGTTTACATTGGACTCTATGGAGTTCCATAGACCATGAATGGAAAATGATACATTTAGAATTCCACCTTATAAAACAATTCCACCTTAAGAAACCCACAAGTGTATTGAGAAGTCCACATGTAAAAATGACCACTGTAAATAAAGGATAAAATGTAGAAAAGGCAGCCAGTATATTTTGAAGGCGGTATTCTAAAAAATTCCACCTTAAGAAACTCTGGATAATTAAGACGTCGCCCTTAAAAATGACCTTTAAAGTGTTAGAGACTGCCTATGTATTTCTGTGTCCTTCACTCTTCTATCCCTCTGTCTCTGCCTCTGCCCCTCCCCCTCTCTCTCCCTCTCACACGCACGCTCATAGAACACAACTGACAGACTCACGATTCAATGAATTTCGACCGGGGGGGGGCTCCAAAAAATCACCTGTAGCTCGAGAACTGATGGTGTAATGGCGAGTTAAAAACAGGCAAAATATTGAAAATCTGCGTGCCAACCCGCTCTTAAAATACATTGAGCTCTATGGGAGCTGAAACCCTCACAAGTGTCGAACAAAAAATCATAACTCAAAAACAGTATTCTCAAACGGTCTGAAACAAGTGTGAGAAAGGGGAAATTCCTCTACCATTTACAATTTAAATGAAGTCTGTAGGTGAATTTCAATGCATTCCTATGGGAGCGTACCCACCCTCTGAACAAATGCTTATAGCTCGGAAAGATTTTCCCAAATCACTTAACTGTATATACCGTTGCAAAAAAGAGACTCTGGGGATCAATCTGGTATAAATTGATATGGAATGGTATGGAATTGAGTCTGTTATCACAAGTTAAATATAGGAGAAAAATTTAGAAACCGCACTCTGAGCCGCTCTAAAAATACTCTATGGGAGCTGAAACCCTCCCTAGTGCTGGGCAACACCCATTGAAATGAATGGAGGGATTTTGAAGGAGGGATAGAAAGGGAAGAATGAGTGCAAGAGGTCCAAAAATGGAGATCTCAGATTCTGGTACACCCGGGTCTGACCGTCTGAAACCTTGTGTCCGTACGTTGAAAATTGACCGAGTTAGAGCAATTTGAAAATGAATTCCATAGAAATGACTGGGGAAAAACGAGTGTAGCGGGCAAACGAGTGCGGGTATCGGAAAGCTGTACACAAGCCCACATCGTCGCTATAAGAAGCACGATTTCCAGGTGGAACGGAGTTGATAGCTTGAAAACTGCGGGACGAGTTAAGCGGACAAGGAAATGCGGAATACTAAGAATACTGAAAAATAGAAGAACAATATATTTAAGCAGCAGGCGCAACATAACAAAGATTTTGAAAATTAAACACATATTTTAAATAAAGTCCCTAATGACTTGCAGTTGACTTTACTGCTTTCTCTTCACCAGCGATCTGATTGGCTCTTATTGCTGGAGGGCGGGGCTTTATCTGTAAACAGAATCCACGTTGATTGTTAGGAGAATTTAGAACAGTAATCTTTCCCTTCCTATTTGCTTGTTTGGACCATGGCCTATAGTTGGAACAGGGAAGGCAAACTCTGAAGAATTCGGGATGGAGTTCAGAGCTGTGGATGTGGATGTGAGTCACACTGCTTCAAACACACACTTTGTTCACAATTAAACAGCTGGATAGTTTATCACACAGCTCCAGGGGCCTGGAGGTTGTGGGTTCTATTCCCGCTCCGGGTGACTGTCTGTGAGGAGTTGGTGTGTTCTCACTGTGTCTGCGTGGGTTTCCTCCGGGTGACTGTCTGTGAGGAGTTGGTGTGTTCTCCCTGTGTGTCTGCGTGGGTTTCCTCCGGGTGACTGTCTGTGAGGAGTTGGTGTGTTCTCCCTGTGTGTCTGCGTGGGTTTCCTCCGGGTGACTGTCTGTAAGGAGTTGGTGTGTTCTCCCTGTGTCTGCGTGGGTTTCCTCCGGGTGCTCCGGTTTCCTCCCACAGTCCAAAAACACATGTTGGTAGGTGGATTGGTGACTCAAAAGTGTCTGTAGGTGTGAGTGTGTAAGTGAATGTGTGTGTGTGTCTGTGTTGCTCTGTGAAGGACTGGCGCCCCCTCCAGGGTGTATTCCTGCCTTGTGCCCAATGATTCCAGGTAGGCTCTGGACCCACCGCGACCCTGAACTGGATAAGGCTTACAGATAATGAATGAATGAATGAATGAATGAATGAATAGTTTATCAGTTACAGGTCCAGGTCTGGATTGGACAGTGTCTGGGTCCGGAGCGGGACTGTGGTCCACCTATTCCTGACCCCTGTTCTATATAATGGTGTGTTGATTATTACAACTGAACTGTTCTGCTTGAGAATGAAAACTGTGTTCATTCTTATAAATAACAACAGTGACAAACAGTGAATTCTGATATAATGCATTTCACAAACCCAAGATCACTTCAAGCGCGGCATGGTGGTGCAGCAGGTGGTGTCTCTGTTACAGCTCCAGGTTCCTGGAGGTTGTGGGTTCGAGTCATGCTCCAGGTGACTGTCTGTGAGGAGTGTGGTGTGTTCTCCTTGTGTCTGCATGGGTTTCCTTTGGGTGACTGTCTGTGAGGAGTGTGGTGTGTTTTCTCTGTGTCTGCGTGGGTTTCCTCCGAGTGCTCCGGTTTCCTCCCACAGTCCAGAAACACACAACTGGCAACTCAAAAGTGTCTGTTGGTGTGAGTGAATGTGAGTGTGTGTCCCCTGTGAAGGACTGGTGCCCCCTCCAGGATGTATTCTTACCTTCCCAGTGATTCTGGTGCTGGGTAAAACACCAGAGAAACAGACGTGTTGGTGGACGTTTTATTTTGAAATGGAAAAACTGCAAAATCGCTTGAAAAGAAAACTGAAAAATAATTGGAAAGTAAAACAGGTGAATGCTCCATCAGTGTTTTCTGGGGCTGTATTCAGCTCGACTCAGACGTTCCCCCAGATATTCATAAAATATCTCTCTTATGATTCGTAGGTATTTTTCAATCACTAAGCAAGCTCTGTCCACTGGTGGTGCTGTTTCAGTAAAACCATACAGACTACCTGAAGAAGATCTAGAGAAACAGTGCTGTAAACTGTTGTGGGGGAAAGTGACACAGGACACTATCCTGCGGCTCCTGTCCTTCTGGAGATTAGACCTTGATTTTTATTTATGATTGCGGTTACGGCAGGGATATAGTGAGTGAATGAATGAATGATTTGTGAGTGAGTGAGTGAATGAGTTGTGCGTGAATGAGTGAGGACTGGTGGTGGCCCTGTGGAGGACTGGTGCTTTGTCCAGAGTAGGCTCCAGACGCACTGTGACCCAGTTCAGGATGAAGTGTTTACTGAGGATGGGTGAATGAATGAATTGTTTGCTTTTCTCACTGTGGTGTTTAATGGCCACTGCTGAGTTTTTCTGCCTGTATTTGACATTAAATATGAGGACAGTTGTTGTGATATAGCAGCTTTCGGTTTCTGTCTTATCTCTAATAGGATTGTTGGCCATTGTTTTGTTCTTTCTCCCGCTCTCCCTCTGACTGGCTGATGTAATATAATCCCTGCAGCAGCAGAAGGGAAGGCAGTTCTTTGATGAGCTGAGTATTTCTCACCCTCTGTCCCTTACTCCCTCACATAGAGCCACACCCATTACTTTGGACTGCCTTTTTAAGACGTTTCTGTAGACATCGCTCTTCCTCTGGTGGAAAACACACAAACACAAACTGGAGACAAACTGAAACACAGACGCAATCGCTCAGTCTGTGTTTTGTGTTTGTGAGTCCCGCTCTGGGGCTGGTAACAGACAGTAATTGAAGTCTTTTGTCTTGTTTTTTCACAACTCTGTAAAACAGGGCAGAGAGAGAGAGAGAGAGAGAGAGAGAGAGAAAAACAGGGAGGAGAGAGACAGATAATGAGACAGTGATAGAGAAGGAAAGAAGAAAAGAGGGAATGTTAGAAAGAGTTAGAGTGAGAGAAATAGAGAGGCAGAAAAACATACAATGAGAAAGGGAGAGAGAGGACAACAGGGAAAAAGGGAGGAGAGAGACAAATAATGAGACGGTGATAGAGAAAGAAAGACAGAAGGAAAGAGGAAATGTTAGAGTTAGAGTGAGAGAAATAGAGAGGCAGAAAAACATGCAATGAGAAAGGAAGAGAGCGAGAGAGAGAGATGTATTTTGTACAAGCCGTTATCCAGTCTGTCTGCAGCTCTGCTCATAAGCCCCTCATCTTGGCGGTGACATCACTGTCCTGCTGCTCAGTTACATTTGGTTTTTCTGCTCTTTCTGTGTCAGTAAACACTGTCGAAGCTCCGTGGAGACGGAGGGAACCTGGTCCTAAGTCTGTGCCGGTCCTCTCAGGCCAGACGTGAGAGTTAAATGTGCCTCGGCCAATTCGGCTCGGTTCTGGTTCTGGATTCAGTGCTGTCCCCCTCTGGGCGCGGATCTCAGACAGAAGTGTCATTCTGGCCCAGGTCCAGTCCACATCCCTCACTTTCACAGCCCACCGACCTCATGGAGGCAGCAGTCACTGCTTCAGACACTTTCCCAGTGTGTGTGTGTGTGTGTGACTGGGTGAGTGTCTGAGTGAGTGTTAGACTTAGTGACTGTGTGTGAGAGACTGGGTGAGTGTGTGTGTGTGAGAGACTGGGTGAGTGTGTGTGTGTGAGAGACTGGGTGAGTGTGTGAGAGACTGGGTGAGTGTGTGAGTGACTGGGTGAGTGCTAGACTTGGTGACTGGGTGAGTGTGTGTGAGTGACTGGGTGTGTGTGACTGGGTGTGTGTGTGTGTGAGAGTGACTGCATGTGTGTGTGCGAGTGACTGTGTGTGTGCGTGTGTGTGTGCGAGTGACTGCGTGTGTGTGAGTGACTGGGTGAGTGTGTATGTGTGAGTGACTGGGTGAGTGCTAGGCTTAGTGACTGGGTGAGTGTGTGTGTGTGTGTTTGTGAGTGACTGGGTGAGTGTGTGAGTGACTGGGTGAGTGCTAGACTTAGTGACTGGGTGAGTGTGTGTGTAAGTGACTGGGTGTGTGTGAGTGTGAGTGACTGCATGTGTGTGTGCGTGCATGTGTGTGCGTGACTGGAGCTGGAGTGTTCCTGCTTGCACCTAATGATTCCTGATGGGCAATGCTCCCCCATCATTGATCAGGAAGAAGTGAGTGCAGGAGATGAATTCATTAATTCATTCGTTCATTGGAGACCAGGAGCATGTTCCTGCAATTCACTGGTGTCTAAGGTCATCATGCCCAGTGCCAAGCATCATCTAAAAGGCTGTAAAGCCCCAAAGCAGTGGACTCTGGGACAGAGAGAGGGCTCTCCATCCAGTTCCTTTAAGACCCAGGGTCAGTACCTGCAGCTCTCGTGGCTCAATGCAATCAGATTCTCCTTGTAATGTTCCAAAATAAAGCACAAACCCTCCCTAAAGAAGTAGAGACTTTTACTGCTGCAAATTGGGGTTCACATTCCTTTCCGACCCTTCGTTTCAGGGCACACCGTGAATCTACAAACCTCTGACACTCGATATCTACTTTATTCAAACTCCTACCGTGTTCTTACACGTCTCCTGAGGTTTCCACCCACTCTGCACTGCCAGGTCCACTCTGATGACCAGGGCCAAGTGGCCGCTTAGTGAAATCAAAGTCAGGAAACTAATGAGCAATCAGAACAGAAGTGTAACATGGTACACACTCACTGACCATTTCATTAGAATCCACTCTGGTGCCCAGAGGAGGGTGGTTTTGTGATGTTTTATTTTCTTTTCGTGAGAAGGTTTGGTTGAGTATTCATGAGTGAGTTAAAATATGCACCTTTTAGTACCAGAATCACTGGGCGAAAGGAAGGAACACACCCTGGAGGGGGCGCCAGTCCCTCACACATTCACTCACACTCACACCTATGGACACTTTTGAGTCTCCAATCCACCTACCGTGTGTATTTGGAGTGTGGGAGGAAACCCACGCAGACACAGGGAGAACACACCACACTCCTCACAGACAGTCACCCAGAGGAAACCCACACAGACACAGGGAGAACACACCACACTCCTCACAGACAGTGACACAGAGGAAACCCACGCAGACACAGGGAGAACACACCACACTCCTCACAGACAGTCACCTGGTGGAAACCCACGCAGACACAGGGAGAACACACCACACTCCTCACAGACAGTCACCCGGAGGAAACCCACGCAGACACAGGGAGAACACACCACACTCCTCACAGACAGTCACCCGGTGGAAACCCACGCAGACACAGGGAGAACACACCACACTCCTCACAGACAGTCACCTGGTGGAAACCCACGCAGACACAGGGAGAACACACCACACTCCTCACAGACAGTCACCCGGAGGAAACCCACGCAGACACAGGGAGAACACACCACACTCCTCACAGACAGTCACCCGGTGGAAACCCACGCAGACACAGGGAGAACACACCACACTCCTCACAGACAGTCACCTGGTGGAAACCCACGCAGACACAGGGAGAACACACCACACTCCTCACAGACAGTCACCCGGAGGAAACCCACGCAGACACAGGGAGAACACACCACACTCCTAACAGACGGTCACCCAGAGGAAACCAACGCAGACACAGGGAGAACACACCACACTCCTCACAGACAAGGGACTGAATCCTGTCCTCTCCTGTAACAAACCTGTCCTGAAATAGCATCTCATTATTGAAACTCAGAAAACAGATCACAGACGTTTCATTAAGACCCCAAAACGTATTAAACGTATTAACCATGGAGATAAGTGTTAATACCAGGTTGGAACAGAGCCCACACACACACACACAACCCAGAGCTTCACGATTTAAATCAGACGTATGTGTCAGACTGACAGTGTCAAGCAGCAGAAGGAAATTGCTATGGGCTAATCTCACCACCACTGGCGGGGGATATCAGTGTATCAGAGAAATGTAGAAATGACATGATAAAGCAATCACACCTTCTCCTGTTGCACACACACCCCACATGCGCGCACACACACACACACACAGTGTCCGAATCAATATTCTGTGTCATGTTGACACTCTTACTGTAATTAGGATATTAATCATTGTAACATGAAGTTAATTAGTCAGTTACACACTTCCTTTGACACTATTATACTGCATTAACCTCTCTCTCTCTCTCTCTCTCTCTGTGTGTGTGTGTTTATGTTTCTGTTCCCTTCGGGAAAGAAGGCTCTGTGTTTACATTAGCAGTTGATGCGAGTGTCAGCTTTGCTCATGCATGTCTTCGCTGAGTGCACACCGCATCATTTTAGCCCCAGTTTGGCAGCTGTGGACACGCTGTTGATTGCTGTGAGCATCCACCCAGCTCAGACCACCAAGCCAGACCCCCAGCTACAGAGAACAGCTCAGCAACACAATGTTCTCACTCTGTAAACACATTAGCAAGTCTCCGCGATGAATCCCGAACTGTCAGCCCTACTGCGACAGTCTGTAGCTGCAGTGATGTGCCGGAGACTGTGAGAATGCAGGTTGCTCAGCAATGAGAACCAATGCTTCGCTAACGGAGCAAATCTGGCTCATATCCCACCTCTGGAGAAGAGATGGCGGTCTCTCAGGATTGTGTGGAACGTGTGTTTGGGTTCTGCAGAGTGCGAGGGGTTCCCTCGCTTAAGGGCAAGGCCACCCTGTTCCTTCAGTTTGGAGTGTCCCCTAACTAGACATACACAGTACTTTCCGGGTTCTGAATTTCAGCAGTTCCTCTGAAGTACCCCTCCTTTGACAATAAATGGAGGACTGAGAAAGTGGAAAGTGACTAGTGAGAATGTGTGTCAGTGAATGTGCGAGAGAGTGAGCTGATTGACTTCACCGATGCCACCTTAAAACCTTTCCTTGACCTCTTTCTTTCAGAAGCAACACTAATTGGCTTCACATATAGGGCCTTAAAACTTTTTCTTAGCTCCTTTTAGACACAGTGTTGATCAGCTTCCTAAGTGCCACGTTAAAATCTTTTGGACATCTTTCTTTCAGACCCAGCACTAACCAGCTTCACCAGGACCTCCTCCTTTCAGACCCAGCACTGATCAGATTCATAAGCACCACATTAAACCTTCCCAGCACTGACCAGCTTCACAAGTGCCACCTTAAAACTTCTCTGCACCTCTTTCTTTCAGACCCAGCACTGGCCAGCTTCACATATGCCACCTTAAAACCTTTCCAGGACCTCGTCTTTCAGCCCCAGCACTTACTGGATTCATAAGCACCACCTTAAAACCTTCTGTGGACCATTTCCTTTAGAACCAGTGCTGATTAGCTTCACTTGTGCCACCTTAAAATTTTTCTTGACCTCTACTTTTCAAACCCAGAACTGACCAGCTTCACAAACTTCCTTTACCACTATTATACTGCATTAACCTGTGTGTGTGTGTGCTCTCCTGATTAAGGCTGTCAGTGGAACGGTATGCCAGGACCCCTCACTTCCATAAAATCTGATGGAGAAAGAGGGTCACAGCTGCAAACATCTGTCCTGTCAGTCATTTGCCCTTTCTGCTGATTGGCTGGAGAGCTTTCTACTTAGATTATCTTGGCCAATCAAAGAAGAGACAACTGTGTGGAGAGACTGAGAATTAATTTCTGAATGTTAACGCAGTCTGACAAGGATAACACACACACACACACTGCTACATCTCTCTCTCTCTCTCTCTCTCACACACACACACACACACACACACATTTCAGATTCAAAAGAAGAGCTCGTTCTGGACCGGTGAAAATGTGGGTATGCAAATTTTTGCATGTCTTTGATCTAAATGGGGGATGTGTGTGTGTGTGTGTGTGTGATTAAGCTGGTGGTCTTTGTGTGTAGAAGATGTGTGTGTAATACGGTTATTGTGATGTTGTGGGGACTGCTGCTGGAGTCAGAACTTGAGTGTGGGCTATTCACTCTTCACAGGGGTCTTTTAGTGTAGTGAAGTTGCTTTGTTAAATGAACATGTAATGGCCATGGAAGTGTTTAGGGCCGTCCGCTCATCCACCGTTTCTTCTCCTCAGATCAAGGGCCTTCACTTTGCTGCAGTAAAACTTTCTAATCGTCTGTGTAGACCTTAAAGTAACAGTATGTAGAATCTTAACTTTAAAATTACAGCTTCAAAATCACGGTGACGCCCCACTGTGCTGTAATAGGGAGAACAGAGTCTTTTCTCCAGGCTCAGCACTGCAGAAACTACACTGTGTAACTACCCTCAGGGTCCTGGGCTTGAATCTTGCCTTTGGTCTCCACAGGAATGCGGTGTGATTTCCGTGTGTTTAAAGAGTGCAGCTCTTGTGATCACTCACTGAAATCTTTGCCTGTGAAGTGACAGTGTAGAGTCCGTAGCAGAGGTAATGTTCACATAAACAAAGACGTCAGTTCCGACTGGAAAAACGTGCTCCTCATAGCCCCCTCCTCCAACAACAATCCCACAATGCACCACAACATGCAGTGTACAACCTGTGTACCCCAGCGGATAGAGGACACCCATAATACACCGAGTGGACTGGTAAAAACATTGTGTCCAAAACCGTTCACCATCCTCCTGAACACTCCCTAGTGTAGTGCACTATGTAGTGAGTAATGTAGGGAATAGTGAGTAGGGAGTAATTTCAGACCTAGGTAAGTTCACACATTTGATGCCTCTGGTGTTTTGATGTTGGGTTTAGGTCCGGACCCAGACCAGAGTCGACCCTCTGAGTTCCACTGCCTTAAAGGCTCACAGGCTGTTTCTGTTATTCTGCCTTCAGGAATAATAACTAGAACACTCCCTGTAATCTTTTACCATACAAACACTAATGAATATATATATGTCAAAGTGTGTGTGTGTGTGTGTAAGGGAGGAAGAGTCAAAAAAGGGAGAGGATATGAATCACAGATTTTAATGTGTCTGTGTTGAAAAGTGGGAGGAAGGGGCTCCTTACAGTCGCACAGTCCGCCGCGAGCCCAGAACGACAGCCACGGTGACGGAGGTGGTGGACGGAGGTGGACAGAGTGATGCCCCTCATTGTCTGGGGCCCGATTACCTGCCGGTGTCCTCCCAAAGCAAAACACCAGTCCTGGTCGCACAGGCAGACAAAGAGCCCGAGGAGAGGGGGACGCGAGACATACAGAGATAAAGTTTCATTTGTTGACTGCTTTGTTTTAATTGAATTTTAAAGGAACACTATGTAATATTTTTACCTTAAAATTACAGCTACTCTTGGCTCAGCACTGCAGATCCTGCACTATGTAACATTTGAAGGAGAGTGGGAAACCATCTCTCTTCTCCCTCCACCTCGATTTCAGGATGTTAAAGACATTTACCTATTTCAACTGCAGGGGGCACCCAGGAGACCCCAGTGTAATTTTTGTACTGAAATCAATGGAGTTTGAATGGACTGTGTTTTCTTACCCTCCTCCATTGTTACATAGTGCAGTATCTACAGTGCTAGCCCTGAGTAGCAACAACAGAGTCACTATTCTTCCTGTTACAGGTCAGTGGAGCATCACAATGATTTTGAAGCTGTAGTTTGAAGGTAAAAATATTACCTAGTGTTGCTTTAATAATTGGCCTGAGAGCAAACCTGCTCCTGCCTCCAGGGTCCTCCTTTCTGGGATGACATGTAGAGGAATGCTTTAAAGCAGGTGATTTGGAGTGTGTGTGTGCGTGTGTGTGTGTGCATGCACAGGGAGAGAGAGGCTCTTTGTATGTTTTAGCCTCATTAGTTCCCCTTCACTACGTAACAGCAACACAGACTCAAGGGAATGTCAACACACACACACACACACACACACACAACCACTCACGTGTCTCAATTTCTCCCAAGACAGTCCTCCACCTTCTCATCAGACATCAGGGAGGATCCTACACATCTGTTACTCACTGCACTGTGACTAATGACTGACTCAGGTCTTCAGTGTGTCTCTGTTTAAGGCCTAATTTGTGAAAAGCAGAGTCGACCGAAAGAGTTTCTCCTCGTTCCCAGGTGCATCTTTCGTTCTGCAGAAGAAGCCACTGTGTGTGTCCACTCACGGTCCACCTACTTTACACTATCCCTCACTGAGCTCATACGAACTCCACCTGGATTATACTCTTCAATATTAATCAGGCTCTGACCACAGTTCTGCTTGCATCCCAGACTCTGAGGAACTCAAACTGGGGAGGGATTATTCTGCTGAAGGGGAACCTCCAACACGGAGAACCTGGGAGGCCTTGCCCTTAAGCGAGGGAATACCTCGCACCATGTACACTCCAGCAATGGTACTTTTTGCTGTGGTGTGTTCTCCCTGTGTCTGCGTGGGTTTCCCCCGGGTGACTGTCTGTGAGGAGTGTGGTGTGTTCTCCCTGTGTCTGCGTGGGTTTCCTCCGGGTGACTGTCTGTGAGGAGTGTGGTGTGTTCTCCCTGTGTTTGCGTGGGTTTCCTCCAGGTGACTGTCTGTGAGGAGTGTGGTGTGTTCTCCCTGTGTCTGCGTGGGTTTCCTCCGGGTGACTGTGGTGGTCCCATCAAGAGTTAGGATTATAATTCTGTACCTTTAATTAGGGAAGAGAATGTAATGGACCTTTAGGGAACACAACTGGACTTTAACACCACTGCTGTACCTTTAACATACACTACCCTGTTAGTACCTTTAGTGACAGTAATGTACCTCTGTCGTACCTTATTTTTGAACAGTGTGTGGAACCAGAAACGCAATCTAAAGAGGCAACCATGAGCAACTTCGATTAAACTTACCATAACTCTTTCTCTGGGCGGCTCAGCAGGGTCCTGGGGTTGTGGGTTCGTGTCCCACTCCGAGTGACTCTGTGGGGTGTGTTATCTCTGTGTCCATGTGGACTGGCGACTCAAAAGTGTTTATAGGTGTGAGTGAATGTGTGAGTGTGTGTCGCCCTGTGAAGGACTAGCACCCCCTCCAGGGCGTGTTCCCACCTTGCACCCAGTGATTCCAGGTAGGCTCAGGACCCACCACTGCTCTGAACTGGATAAGGGTTACAGACAATGAATGAAAAAAAATATATATATATTTTTCAGTTGACTTCCACTGAAAGTAAAGGATTATAT
Organism: Hoplias malabaricus; assembly: GCF_029633855.1. NCBI lineage: Eukaryota > Metazoa > Chordata > Actinopteri > Characiformes > Erythrinidae > Hoplias > Hoplias malabaricus. The sequence goes on from NC_089809.1 coordinate 38,375,139, forward strand.
TTTCTTCGTGGTCAGTATATTTTTGCCGATACTGATGTAAGTGCAGGTCAGTGATATCAGCCGATTTATCAGTCTGCTGATGTATCAGTCAATTGTGAATAAATGAATAACACTGTCTCCCTCTTTCTTTCTCTCCCTCTCTCTCTCTGTAGGCGAGGACTCCAAGGGCCGCTGGAGTTGGTGGCCAGCAGTCTCTGGGCGAACAAGTGGGAGGACGGGGGTTTTACGCCTCGGCAGAGAATTTAGACAGCATGGGCGACGCCGACCTGCCCCTCGGCTTCAGCCGCACCAACCGCCTCCGACAGAGCCTCCCACTCGCCCGCTCGCCCAGCCAGAGCAAACTCCGAGCACCTGGTAATAAGCCCCACACACATATACACACACACCACTCTGCCCCACACACACACACACACACACTGAACAAATGCTCTGTGACTGTCACACTTTACATGCACACATCATTTCTCACCTGTTGAGAAGGTTTTCAGCTTCCTCACAGACAGTAGTCTCTTTGTGTTTGTAGTTGGGTTTATGAATGAATGAATGAATGATAGCTACACGTATACACCACTTTTCTAGAACCCCAAACCACTTTACACCCTCCTCAACATTTTGGAGTCACTTCAACCCCCACCAGTGTCTTGCCTCCACCTGGACAGTCCGCTCCAGTCTGGGATCCACACAGAACACAGGGACAGCACCCCCCCCGTGGAAGCCACTAACACCACCTCCAGCACCACCCTCCCGTGCGAAAAACAGACCCAAAGCCGCATAGCTTCAGTGGGTCAGTGGTTTGTTCATCTACACAAGGGTTCTGACAGGCTATAACGTTTCCCACTACCCTCCAAAAGTTACATAGTGCAGTTTCTGCAGTGCTGATCCTGGAGTAGCGTTGGCAGAGGATCTCCTCTCCCTGTTATACCTCAGTGGACCATCACAGTGATTTTGAAGCTGTAATTTGAAGGTAGTAATACCACCTACTGTTGCTTTAAATGTAAAACCATTGATTACAAAGAAATGCCATTGTTGTATACACTGGTGTTTGATTCTAAATTAGAGGTGCTCCTGATTAAAATCAATCCGCTTTAACAGTGTTCTCCACCAGCCTCAGGATTGTTGGCGCGGAACATCTCCAAGATACAGAGCAGTTCTCTTGTAGTGCAGCATAGACCGGCCATTTAGGAACACCGTTCCCTTTTGTTTTCCTTTAGATTTACTGCAGAGGCTGTGAGTGCTGTGTTTTCTTGGTCCCCATTTCACAAAAGACCCCCGCTCACATCCTCAACAGTAAATCTAAAGAAAAACAAAGAGAACGCCATTCCCTAATAGAGCATCTCAGAGACACCATTTAGGAGATTTGTTCCTTTTTGTTTTCCTTTAAAATCACTGTCGAAGGTGTTTGTGGGGGTCTTGTGTAAAACGGGGACCAAGGAAACGGCTCAGATTTACTTCTCAGGACATGCTTCCTGCAACAACAGGTGTTTAAACAGGAGGTGGAGTCATTATCTTTAGCCAATCAGGATAGAAATTATATGAATATAATATCAGCTCTCAGGGAGGGGCTCTGGTGGACGTGCCATGGACACACAGCATTAGCCTGTTACACACTTGGTTACACACTCACACACTCTTAAACACACACGCTTGTAAACTGAGGACACATTCAGTCTGGAGCTTATGCCCCTCACACACCTCCTAGTAGCTAGTAGCTTCTTCTTACCAGTAACTTTTCCATACGTATTACCAGCTTAACCCTAACCTTAACCCAACTTTAACCCAAATGTTAAAATAGTTTCTTCACCTTAAAATGTATTGATTACATTGTGGGGACATGCCAATCCCCAAAGCCAAGGCAAGACCCTACAATGTGTGTAAACAGGTTTGGGTCCCCACAGTGTGATATATTCCTGACACACACACACACACACACACTTTTCCCCTCCCCTTGTTTCCTAACTCTTGCTACTCTCTCTCTCTACCAACCCCCCTCCGTCTCTCTCTCTACACCTCACCCCCACCCCCTGCACTCCGTCCTCAGGGGTCCTGTTCCTTCAGTTTGGAGACGAGACGAGGCGTGTCCACATCACTCATGAGCTGACCAGCATGGAGACGCTGCATGCCCTCATCGTGCACATGTTCCCACAGAAGCTGACGATGGGGGCCCTTCGCTCGCCCAGCACGGCCATCCTCATCAAGGACGAGGCTCGCAACGTCTTCTACGAGTTGGAGGACCCCCGGGACGTCCAGGATCGCTGTGTCATTAAGATCTACTGCCGAGAGCCTCCACTCCGGGACACGGCCTATAACCCCCCCCACCATGGACACCACGGGCACATTGCCAACGGAGACCTGCGGGTGAGTGTGTGTGTGTGTGTGTGTGTGCAGTATTGCTCTGAAGGACCTGCTCCTTCTCTGTGTGAATGAGGGTCAAGGTGAGACACAGTGAAAGGGTGAGGTTTATTCCTGCTCCTGCTCGGTGTGAATGAGTTGAATAACACTGAGTGAAAGGATGAGGGTTAGTGCTGCTCCTGCTCGGTGTGAATGAGTCAAGGTGTGACAGAGTGAAAGGGTGAGGGTTGTTCTGCTGATCCTGCAGCATGTGAATGAGTCGACGTGAGATGAAGTGAAAGGATGAGGGTTAGTGCTGCTCCTGCTGCGTGTGAATGAGTGTTGAGGTCAGGCAAAGTGAAAGGGTTAGTGCTGCTCCGGCTGCGTGTGAATGAGTCGATGTGAGATGGAGTGAAAGGGTGAGGGTTAATGCTGCTCCTGCTGGGTGTGAATGACTCGATGTGAGATGGAGTGAAAGGGTGAGGGTTAGTGCTGCTCCTGCTGCGTGTGAATGAGTGTTGAGGTGAGGCAAAGTGAAAGGGTTAGTGCTGCTCCGGCTGCATGTGAATGAGTCGATGTGAGATGGAGTGAAAGGGTGAGGGTTAGTGCTGCTCCTGCTGTGTGTGAATGAGTGTTGAGGTGAGGCAAAGTGAAAGGGTGAGGGTTAGTGCTGCTCCTGCTGCGTGTGAATGAGTGTTGAGGTGAGGCAAAGTGAAAGGATGAGGGTTAGCGCTGCTCCTGCTGGGTGTGAATGATGTGAGACGGAGTGAAAGGGTGAAGGTTAGTGCTGCTCCTGCTGGGTGTGAATGAGTGTTGAGGTGAGGCAAATGTGAAAGGGTGAGGGTTAGTGCTGCTCATGCTGTGTGTGAATGATGTGAGACCGAGTGAAAGGGTGAGGGTTAGTGCTGCTCATGCTGTGTGTGAATGATGTGAGACCGAGTGAAAGGGTGAGGGTTAGTGCTGCTCATGCTGTGTGTGAATGATGTGAGACCGAGTGAGAGGATGAGGGTTAGCGCTGCTCCTGCTGGGTGTGAATGATGTGAGACCGAGTGAAAGGGTGAGGGTTAGTGCTGCTCCTGCTGGGTGTGAATGATGTGAGACCGAGTGAAAGGGTGAGGGTTAGTGCTGCTCATGCTGTGTGTGAATGATGTGAGACCGAGTGAGAGGATGAGGGTTAGCGCTGCTCCTGCTGGGTGTGAATGATGTGAGACCGAGTGAAAGGGTGAGGGTTAGTGCTGCTCATGCTGTGTGTGAATGATGTGAGACCGAGTGAGAGGATGAGGGTTAGCGCTGCTCCTGCTGGGTGTGAATGATGTGACACCGAGTGAAAGGGTGAGGGTTAGTGCTGCTCCTGCTGGGTGTGAATGAGTGTTGAGGTGAGGCAAAGTGAAAGGGTGAGGGTTAGTGCTGCTCCTGCTGGGTGTGAATGATGTGAGACGGAGTGAAAGGATGAGGGTTAGTGCTGCTCCTGCTGCGTGTGAATGAGTGTTGAGGTGAGGCAAAGTGAAAGGGTGAGGGTTAGTGCTGCTCCTGCTGGGTGTGAATGATGTGAGACGGAGTGAAAGGATGAGGGTTAGTGCTGCTCATGCTGCGTGTGAATGATGTGAGATGAGATGGAGTGAAAGGATGAATTCTGCTCACCTGCTTATGACCTCCTGTTCTCCTTCATTCTTCTAGAGAGAGCTAGTGTACGCCTCGAGGGAATCATCTCCCACTCGCCGCCTCAACACTATGCCTTCGTCGTCTTCTCCGTCGGGTTCTCCGTCCCGCTCCCACTCTCGTCTCTCGTACGCAGGGGGACGACCCTCGTCCTACGCTGGAGGTCCTCCACCTTCGCCGCAGTACCAGCACCAGCACCAACACCAGCAGCAGCACCACGTCCCTGGGCAGGCATCCCACGGGCAGCCTGTGTTCTGCCCCTCGCCCAGTGCCATCCTGGAGCGGCGGGACGTGAAGCCGGACGAGGAGCTGACCTCGTCTTCATCTAAGAGCGTGGTGCTGCTGAAGAACGAGGCCATCTACGCGGACCCGTACGCGCTGGTGCACTCTCCGCAGGCTCTAGCCTATCGCCGTGGTTCGGCTCGCTCGCTGGGACCCTACCCTGCCGCAGCACTGCACTGTGAGATAGAGGGCGCTCTCTACAGACCAGGGGGGCCACTATACGCTGACCCGTACGCTGCTGCGGGCTTCCGCACTCTGCCCCCAGCCTCGCCACAGAAGCTTCTGGATGCCAGGGATCCTTATGGGCCACAGCCAGGACGGGGGTCTCCAGGCAGGCAGGCCTTCAGGAAGGACGGGACTGTGTTCGTAGAGAGCCCCAAGTCCCGGGGTGGGGGGCCACCCCTGGACCAAATGTGCGTGATAGGGGGACCTGGAGGTGAAGGAGTGGCCCTGCCTGGATTTGCATCACCGATACCTGGCAATGAATCAGAGACCAGGTGAGGGGTTAAAGAAACACTACTTAATATTTTTACCTTAAATTGACAGCTATTTCTTAACCATAAAATTACAGTTTCAAAATCTGCAGAAACTGCACTATGTAACTGTTGAGTAGGAAACCATCCCAATTCCCTCCCACGCCCCCTTGATTTCAGGACAGTGCTATAAAAGTGTATTACACTCTGCAACAGTAGGGGGAGCCCATGAGGAAAAATACCTAATCATACCTAGTGTTCCTTTAAATATCCTTTGCGATGATGATGATGATGATGATGATTGTTCTCTGTGTTGTAGGGAGCGAATGGAGGCGATGGAGAAGCAGATAGCCAGCCTGACCGGTCTAGTCCAGAGTGTGCTCACCAGGGCCCCTGACAGTCCGTAAGCCTCAGTTCCACTTTCTCCTGAACCTAAATTAAAGGGCATATATTATAAACAACTCACAAGTTCTGCTTTAAAGTGGGGCTCTGGAGGCCACCAACACACACACTGTGAAACAGGACCCCCAGTCAGTTTTCTGTGTGCTGCCTAAGTCAGAAAACATGGGATAAAACGAGCCGTTCTGATTCTGCTCCGCTTCTATGTATAGTACTTTAGAATTGCCCCGCCCCTCATCTGAGTTTGTCCAATCACAGCCCTGCGTTTATGTTAGAGCGCAAAGATGAGGTAAAACGCAGCAAAACAAACACGCGGAGCGCGGAGAAATAAGAGCACTGAGTAAAAACAAAGAAGAAAGAGAACAGAGTGAAAACGGCTAAAAACCAGAGCTTCTGCTCCTCGCTCCTCACCGCTGTGTACTCGGGGTCAGGGTGAACAGCGAGCGGCTCATTATCATTTAAAGGAACAGGTGCTGAAAGCGGGCGTTCTGAACAGGGGCTGTTTACACAGGAGGAGAGTGTATGCTTTTTCCTTATGTCAAAGACATTTTAAAGTAAATACAGAATGCACAGATGTTTCTGCTTTTGGAGGGGGGTCGTGTGCACTGCTTGTAGGGGCCCGAGGTAGATTTCACAATTAATTTTGAAAAACTATAGTTATATATAGTTATTATACACAAACCATCCAAAACATTACAATGTCCTCCCCATTTCTACACCCACTGTTCATTGTCACAGCTCCACTGAACACACAGGAGCACTATTTAGTTCTACAGTTACAGACTGTAGACCAGATGTTGCTCTGCATACTGCTGGGTCTGATCCACTCACACTAACACACCACCACCACGTCAGTGTCACGTCAGCACTGAGAATGATCCACCACCACATCACACCTGCTCTGTGGGGGTCCTGAGCACTGAGCAACAACTGGACTACAGTCTGTAACTGTAAAAACTCTTTGAGTTTTCTACTGAACTGTTCCTGGAATCAGTACATTTTCCAGCGTGTGAGACAGCTCTGTGTTTCCTTACAGTGACAAGGCTGAAACAGCCAGCGACTGCTCGGCTCCTGAGAGTGAGTATACTGTGTGTGTGTGTGTGTGTGTGTGTGTGTGTGTGTGTGTGTGTGTGAGAGAGAGAGATGCTTCTCTGCCATTCTGCCAAAACACCTCCTGTGTTCATTGGGTGAAAGGAGACTGTTCTACAATGGGGATTCTTAACCACTGACATGTTTTGTGTTTCAGCTGGCAGGTTTAGAAAAAGAAAAGGTATTTCTGTGTGTGTCTCTCTGTCGTTTCTCGCTCTCTCTCTCCCTCTCTCTCTGTCTCTCTATCTCCTTCTCTCTCTTTCGTTTCCCGGTGAAAGTGTTGTCCGGTCTCCTGTCTGTCCTCAGCCGCGTGGAATGATTTCAGGGATTTCCTCCACTCTGTGGATGCTGGTGGTATTTCGAGGAAAGAATACAGGGATCCCTGAGTTTGGAAGAGCTGTGTGTGTGCGTGTGTGTGTATGTCCAAGAGTTTCAGATTGTGTGTGAGACAGACCCTGGAATGTGTCTGTCATATCCATGATAACCCCTCTGCATTCCTGGAATGAACCCCAGAAAGTGGTTTGACTCTGCGGCATGTTTTGTTTCCCCCCTGAAGAGAGCAATAACAGCGCTGAGGTGGATATTGCTCTGTTGCAAGCTGTGTGTTTGAAATGTTGGAGTTCAGAAATGTTCCTGAGTGTGTGTATAAGAGGCTGGGGAGACTGTTTTAAAGATGTGGATGTGTGTTGCATGTGTGGACTTCAAAGATGTTGTGCGTTCTGAACTGACGCAGAAGACCTAGTTCCATATTCACTGATGTGTTTTCTGCTGAAGGGGGAGGAGTGCACTGGAAAACCATGCACTGAATTTACCTGAATTAAATGTGTGCAACATTTCCACATGAATAATTTATATTATAACAGTAAACATCGTTGTGGTGTATTGAAAATATGTTAGAACAAAAAGTCAGACATTTTGTAAACTGCAATAAACACACGAAAATTAGGTTTCCATTGTTGCCATTAAATGAATCAAATGTATCTTGTAAATACAGACACATTTAGAGTCTGAAGCCTTAAACACATTCCAAAAATTGATGGGCTCCATCACCTTTCCTTTTACTGACACAGTTTAAGCATTTGGGAACTGAGGAGACTAATCGCTGCAGTTTTGAGGGTGAATTTTTTGCCCGTTCTTGCTCTTGAAGCCATACTGTGGTAGCACATTCAAAATGAGGCTTGGCGTCTTCTTGCTGAAATAACCATGCACTTCCCGAAAAAGACGTCACTTTGATGGTAACCCCAAAGTATACAGTAGCATGACGATTTATCCCGCAGAGCTGTCTGAGGGCTGGAAAGTCAGGCTCATTCAGAAGTGGTGTTCCACATGGACTGAAATTTATTCAGAGTTCCTGAATCTTCCACAGTGCCATGAACAGTAACGGTGATGGTGCTTAATTATACCTTTTATATTTTTCTTCTTTATGGGGACTTGCTCTTCACTCGTATTTTGACTCTGTCCCAACTTTTTTTGGAGTGTGTTGCAGGTGTCAGATTGTAAATTTGTTTATATTCACCAAATACATTTGAGTTGTTCTGGGACAATGTTGTAAATATGTCCTTTGTGACACTGTCATTAAATAAATCTGAGTTTTATAAAATCTCCAGAATTTTCAGGCCTTTGTACTTAAGGCCATAATGATGTAGATAAGATATTTCTACTTTTCAAAATGTGTACACATTTGAATCAGGTAAATTTAATCAATGATCTTTAGACTGGATATGGAAAATACTGCAATACATTTGTGTAAATATCTGAAAATCATGAATATATAACAGTGACTAAGTTATGTAGCGTTTCTTATGAAGGGCTACTCATAAAATCTGTCATTATCTCCATGTACACGGTACAACACCAAGAGTTAATAGACCATCATTTACTTCAGGATGAATAAAGTGTTTTCTGTTCTTGGTGGAATCATTGTAGCTCCATCCTGGTGGGCTTCACTTAGAAACTGTAGCTCTACACCCACACACTGTGAAAGAAGACCCTCGGCCAGTTTTCTGTGTGCCGCCTAGGACAGAAAACACGGGATAAAACAAGTGGTTCTGATCCTGCTCCGCTTCTGATGTCAAGTGCAGAGACTTTAGAATGGCCCCGCCCCCTCGTCTGAGTTTGTCCAATCACAGCGCTGAACCCGTGTTTATGTGAGAGCGCAAAGACGTGGTTAAACGCAACAAAACAGACACAACGAGCGCGGAGAAATAAGAGCACTGAGTAAAAACTGAGAAAACGAGAATGGAGAAGAAAGGGAACTGAGTGAAACGGCTCACTGCTGGGCGCTCGGGGTCGGGGTGAACAGTGAGCGGCTCATTATCATTTAAAGGAACAGGTGCTGAAAGCGGGCATTCTGAACAGGGGCTGTTTACACAGGGGGAGAACACTGCTGTGGGGCTCGTGGGGTTTGAACCAAAGCAAGTCACAGATGTTTCATTAAGAAACACTGTGTTCCACTGTGGAGAAGGGGGGCCTTTAAAGCAGTCAGAACATCTGTGTTTTTTCACTGTGCTGTTAGCAATGGATTAAACCTCCATGTAGCTGTTATGAATAGCCCTTTATAAGACGTCTACAGTAATACTCATGTTGGAGTAGCTATGAGATCTACAGAAAGATAAGATAACATAACTAGATTTGCATATATTTATCCTGGCTCTCATGTGAACTTGATTCTTGTCTCCGATTGGCAGCCACAACTCCCTCAGCTCCGCTGGCCCTGATGCCACCGCCTTCCTCCGGAGGTTCTCAGCCGATCAACATGTCCCGCTCACAAATGCAGCTTCACCTAAGTGAACTGCAGCACAGCACGTCCGAGCTGAGGAGACAGCTCACGCAGCTACGAAAACTACAGGTACGTACAGCTCTGAGTGTCTGAGAGAAACATGGAAACATGCATCTCATTGGTGAACATCATCAAATCGTCACAGAAATGTTTCAAAGTCTAAGACCTAAGGCACTCTTGGCAAAAACATGACCAAGTGGACGTGAACCTGGACGTGAACCCAAACAGTGACCTCTGGTGACATTGAATATATTTATGAAAACACAGAATAGAAACTCAGGACTAAGGCTGCATTCACATTACAAACCTCGTTGGTCCATTATGATTATTATCGTATTTGTCATTTTGACTAGGCGCAATGAGGGAACACCCTGAACGGGGCGTCATGACTCACACGTTCACTCACACCTACGAACACTTTTGAGTCGCCAATCCGCCTACCAACGTGTGTTTTTGGAGCGTGGGTCACCCGGAGGAACAGACAGTCACCCGGAGAAAACCCACGTAGACACAGGGAGAACACACCACACTCCTCACAGACAGTCCAGAGGAAACACACGCAGACACAGGGAGAACGCACCACACTCCTCACAGACAGTCACCCGGAAGAAACCCACGCAGACACAGGGAGAACACACCACACTCCTCACGGACAGTCACCCGGAGGAAACCCACGCAGACACAGGGAGAACACCCCACACTCCTCACAGACAGTCACTCGGAGGAAACCCACGCAGACACAGGGAGAACACCCCACACTCCTCACAGACAGTCACTCGGAGGAAACCCACGCAGACACAGGGAGAACACGTCACACTCCTCACAGACAGTCACTCGGAGGAACCCCACGCAGACACAGGGAGAACACGTCACAGTCCTCACAGACAGTTACTCGGAGGAAACCCACGCGGACACAGGGAGAACACACCACACTCCTCACAGACAGTCACCCGGAGGAAACCCACGCAGACACAGGGAGAACACGCCACACTCCTCATAGACAGTCACCTGGAGGAAACCCACGCAGACACAGGGAGAAATCACCATGCTCCTCACAGACATTCACCTGGAGGAAACCCACGCAGACACAGGGAGAACATGCCACACTCCTCACAGACATTCACCCGGAGGAAACCCACGCAGACACAGGGAGAACATGCCACACTCCTCACAGACAGTCACCCGGAGGAAACCCACGCAGACACAGGGAGAACATGCCACACTCCTCACAGACAGTCACCCGGAGGAAACCCATGCAAACACAGGGAGAACACGCTACACTACTCACAGACAGTCACCCGGAGGAAACCCACGCAGACACAGGGAGAACATGCCACACTCCTCACAGACAGTCACCCGGAGGAAACCCACGCAGACACAGGGAGAACACGTCACAGTCCTCACAGACAGTTACTCGGAGGAAACCCACGCGGACACAGGGAGAACACACCACACTCCTCACAGACAGTCACTCGGAGGAACCCCACGCAGACACAGGGAGAACACGTCACAGTCCTCACAGACAGTTACTCGGAGGAAACCCACGCGGACACAGGGAGAACACACCACACTCCTCACAGACAGTCACTCGGAGGAAACCCACGCAGACACAGGGAGAACACGCCACACTCCTCATAGACAGTCACCTGGAGGAAACCCACGCAGACACAGGGAGAAATCACCATGCTCCTCACAGACATTCACCCGGAGGAAACCCACGCAGACACAGGGAGAACATGCCACACTCCTCACAGACAGTCACCCGGAGGAAACCCACGCAGACACAGGGAGAACATGCCACACTCCTCACAGACAGTCACCCGGAGGAAACCCATGCAAACACAGGGAGAACACGCCACACTACTCACAGACAGTCACCCGGAGGAAACCCACGCAGACACAGGGAGAACATGCCACACTCCTCACAGACAGTCACCCGGAGGAAACCCATGCAAACACAGGGAGAACACGCCACACTACTCACAGACAGTCACCCGGAGGAAACCCACGCAGACACAGGGAGAACATGCCACACTCCTCACAGACAGTCTCCTGGAGGAAACCCACGCAAACACAGGGAGAAATCACCATGCTCCTCACAGACATTCACCCGGAGGAAACCCACACAGACACAGGGAGAACACACCACACTCCTCACAGACAGTCACCCGGAGCAGTTGCAACATTGTGCCACCTAATTATAGTAATAATAATAATACATTATATTTATATAGTGCTTTTCAAGAACTGGAGGGAGGGACAGTAAGCAGCTCGGATGACGAAGTGCCGGGGGTGTGAGTGGATTTGTAGGGATGGAGAAGATCAGACAGGTGTTTGTCAGATGACCCGTTGTATAAAAACTGGACAAAAGGACATGTTAGTAGCTCACATGTGCATCGCATCTTGTTCGGGAGGAAAACAAACAGCTCGCTAACTGAACACGATCAGGACGTGAAAGCAACAAAAGCCAGTTGTCTTTTACTTCTACTAAGATGTTGGCTGGATCCTGAATGTTCCCCTCCACCCTATGTAGTGCACAGTGTAGATCAAATGAGTAACGGTTTCTGCATTCACGTAGTGCATTGTACGTAGAAATATAAAAACAATTATACTCAGCAATAAACTTAACACCTCCCAGTTAATGTGTACTAGTTTAGTTTTATAATCTGTGAAGTGGATCTGACCATCTGACCATTCACATTCATGGTGCATACCCACAAATCAGATATGATAATCACTCAAATCTGATTTGAAAAAACAGATTTGAGCAACTTCAGCCTGGTAATGTGAACATGGCCAAAGACATCTTGGATCTGTTGAGTCTGCTCTGTCCACTCCATCTCATCCCCTCACATCCGGAATTATGAGGCTAGGATGAGGGGCTGGGACACAAGACACATGTCTGAGATCAGTGTGGAACTGAGCAGTGGTCACTCAGGAGTGATGGTGTGTTTTCACAGAGAAATGGTAGCTTTAGGGAGAATGTTCTCTGTCCACAGTGCTCCGGGTCAAACAGGGCTTGGTCCAGAGAGAGCAGAGACTGTTCTGAACAGTGCGACAGGAAACAGATGGAGATCAGGTGCAGTTAAAGAGGATTTAAAAAGATCTGGGGTGATCCAGAATATCCCTCAGGCCCTAGAGGGCCAAAATGGTCCAGCACAAACTCTTTGACACATCCAGGTCACTAGGTGTCAGTGTAAGGCCTGCTTCATAATGTGAAGTATAATCACTGGAGAACATGACAAATTGCTCCATGAAAATGAGGACAACGATCCTCTCTAAGCATCTGTGTTTCTAACGTATCTCCATGTACAGAATCTTGGGAGTAAAACGTGTGTGTGTGTGTGTGTGTGTGTGTGTGTGCAGTTACAGAATCAGGACTCCGTGCATGCTTTGCTGAGACAGACAGAGGCAGATCTGGGCCTCTGTTTAATTGAAGCATCACGGACACAAGAGGACCCCCTTCAACGCCAGCGCCTCCTAGTGGAGGAGGAGAGACTGCGCTACCTGAACGAAGAGGAGCTGATTATACAGCAACTACAGTGAGTTTATGCACACACACACACACACACACGTACACAGTTTCTGTGTTGGAAATCAACTGTGGCCTAACAGCAGGGGGCAGAGGGGCACAGCAGGATGGGGCAGTTACGCTAGGGGGCAGAGGGGCAGAGAAGGATGGGGCAGTTTCACTCAGGGGTAGAGGGGCAGAGGAGGATGGGGCAGTTACACTAGGGGGCAGAGGGGCTGAGCCAGATGATGCGGTTTCAGTCAGGGGTAGAGGGGCAGAAGAGGATGGGGTAGTTACACTGTGGGGCAAAGGGGGCCAAGCGGAATGGGGCAGAGGTGCAGAGTGGGATGGTGTTACACTGGTGGGGGGAGAGGGGCAGAGTGTGATAGGGCAGTTTCACTCAGGGGCAGAGGGGCTGAGTGAGATGGGGCAGTTACACTGAGGGGGCAGAGGGGCTGAGTGAGTTGGGGCAGATACACTGAGGGGGCAGAGGGGTTGAGTGAGATGGGGCAGTTACACTGGGGCCCATAGCAAAGTCTATACAGGGACTGTGTTACTGACACCCAGGTGAACCCAGCCACTCTTGGAAATCGCCCTGTTCACTGTATAGTGCACTATTTTGGGGTTGTGAAATTCTGTAGTCGTGTATGAAAATATAGTGAACGATATTCACTTTGCTCAACCAATCCCACAGTGCATAGCAGTGAGTAGTGTACAGCCGATGTACCCTAGTGGACAGCGAATAACCACAACACACTGTGCTGTGTGGTGAACTAAATCAGCGTGAGGTAGTGTTTGAAATCGTTCACTATTCTCTTGAATTCAGTTCACTATAATAGTGTATAATCAAGGGAAAAGGAGCCATTTCACGAACATATTAAGTTCCTTAACACATCAGTTTGTGTTCAAATGACACCGTAGAATTGTCTTCTGACCAGGAAGAACCGAGAGGCCTGAGAAGAGCAGTGCTTGATTTTCTCCTGTGTCTCAGTGTATATGGTGGAGCAGCAGGTAGTGTCTCTGTCACAGCTCCAGGATCCTGGAGGTTGTGGGTTGAAGTCCCACTCCGGATGACTGTCTGAGAGGGGTGTGGTGTGTTCTCCCTGTGTCTGCGTGGGTTTCCTCCGGGTGACTGTCTGTGAGGAGTGTGGTATGTTCTCCATGTGTCTGTGTGGGTTTCCTCCGGGTGACTGTCTGTGAGGAGTGTGGTGTGTTCTCCCTGTGTCTGCATGGGTTTCCTCCGGGTGACTGTCTGTGAGGAGTGTGGTATGTTCTCCCTGTGTCTGCATGGGTTTCCTCCAGGTGACTGTCTGTGAGGAGTGTGGTATGTTCTCCATGTGTCTGTGTGGGTTTCCTCCGGGTGACTGTCTGTGAGGAGTATGGTGTGTTCTCCCTGTGTCTGCATGGGTTTCCTCCGGGTGACTGTCTGTGAGGAGTGTGGTGTGTTCTCCCTGTGTCTGCATGGGTTTCCTCCAGGTGACTGTCTGTGAGGAGTGTGGTATGTTCTCCATGTGTCTGTGTGGGTTTCCTCCGGGTGACTGTCTGTGAGGAGTATGGTGTGTTCTCCCTGTGTCTGCATGGGTTTCCTCTGGGTGACTGTCTGTGAGGAGTGAGGAGTCTGGCATATTGCATTCAGTGTAAGGTAATTTGTATAAATTGTGCTGTAGTTTGAATGTTAGATCCTCTTTTGTAAGTCGCTTTGGATAAAAGTGTCTGCCAAATGCATAAATGTAAATGGTGTGTTCTCCCTGTGTCTGCGTGGGTTTCCTCTGGGTGCTCTGGTTTCCTCCCATGCTCCAAAAACACACATTGGTAGGTGGATTGGAGTCTCAAAAGTGTCCGTAGGTGTGAGTGTGTGAGTGAAAGTGCTGCACATCGCCACTTTCTTTCATCAACAGCACTGTGTAACAAATGTGTCAACAGAGCTGAAATAAATCAAACACATTTACATTTTAGATGCCACCCTCACTCACTCACAAATTCACTCACCTACACATTAATTCCCTCCCTACATCCCTCATTCACTCATTCTTTCACACACTCGTTCATTTATTCACTCATTCATTTACCCACTCACTCCTTTTCTCTCACTCATTTTGTCACCTACTAACTCACTCATTCACTCACCCTCCTTCCTTCCCTCACTCACTCATTCCATCACTTACTCATTCACTCACCTACTCACTCCCTTACACTCATTCTCTCACACGCTCACTCCTTTATTCACTCCCTCCCTTGTTGATTAAATGATTTACATATTTGTTCACTCACTCATTCACCTACTCACTCATTCATTTACACTCTCACTTCTTCATTCATTCACTCATGTTCTCACATACTAACTCACTCATTTACTCCCTCTTTTACTCTCTACCACCCTCCTTTCTTCACTCACTCACTCCCTTAAATTCTCTCACACACTCACACTCCCTCCAGACACTGAACATCATATATCTCTGTGTGTGTGTGTGTGTGTCTGTGTGTTAATCTTGATTCTAGTGATCTGGAGCGGTCAGTAGAGGAAATGAAGGCGGGGGCAGGGCTGAACCATCGCCTGGTGACCGAACAGGAAGTGGAGCAGAAAAGTCAGGAGCTCAGGAGACTGGGAGAGACTCTGACTGACCTCAAGAGTGAGTGACCACACCTCAGCCAATCAGAAAGTAGAGTAATGAGCACAGCCAATCAGAACACAGGAGTGACAATACAACCACATTTTCTGACTGTACATTGAGGAATGGTGCTCTCCCTCTCTCTCTCATTGTGTGTATGTGTGTGTGTGTGTGTAGACCAATTCCCAACACTGCAGAGTAAGATGCGTGTGGTGCTAAGGGTGGAGGTAGAGGCTGTGAAGTTTCTGAAGGAGGAGCCTCTGAGACTGGATGCTCTGCTGAAACGCTGCAGGAACATTACAGATACACTCACACTGCTGAGGAGGTAATGCACACACACACAGACACACACACACACGAGAGCTTTAATCAACACAACACAACACACACTAACACACCACCACCACGTCAGTGTCACTGCAGCGCTGAGAATGATCCACCACCACATCACACCTGCTCAGGGGTGAAAAGGGGGGGGGGAGAGAACAGGGAGAAAAGGGGGGTAACAAAGTATGCAGAGCAACAGATGGACTACAGTCTGTAATTGTAGAAATACAACATGCTAACCTTACGTCACTTCCAAACATTTTATCTGTAAAGAAGGAAGGTCACAGATAAAGGATAATGTCTGATGGTAAATTTATTACAGAATTTAATAAAATGTAATGCCCTGTGAAGGACTGGCACCCCCTCCAAGGTGTATTCCTGCCATGCGCCCAGTGATTCCAGGTAGGCTCTGGACCCAGCAATAATGGGTTACAGATATTGAGTAAATGAATAATCTAATCTAAATAGTTACAAGGTTTTCTCTCGACAGTGACAAAAAACAAAACATTTTCCTATAGGATTATTTATCTTTTTGAGATAACTTTATTCATTAGAAATCTCAAAATTCACATTTTCCTGATATTTCATGGAATATCACAGATAAACTACAAATTACAGCCTTGTATTTTTTGTAGCTTCCAAAAAGAACTAGTCCTTTCGTGAAACTCTACGAATCTCAACAAAATTTCCCCAAACACCAGGGCGATATTAGACTTGTCTTAGGGAAGCATTAGCATTAGCAGTCGTCTTCCCCAAAAATAAATTCACATCCCTGATTTAAATCTCCAGGTATCTCCAGCAAATAAGTAAAGACAACATTCTGCTAGAAACTTATTTGTTTATGACTGTTTTTGTTCAAAATAAAATCTTATAAACATGCTATGTATTAGCATTAGGCTAGCAGCAGACAAACCACATGCACACATTCCTCAGAAAGTGAGTTAAATATGGCTTCTAACATAAAACAAGGCAAATTAGCTTTAGCATAAATCCATGAGAGGAAACCTGAAGAACAGAAGCCAAGTTTGCATCTTTAGAAAAAGCACTCTGTGCTAGTAGCGCCAGCTAGCTATTTAAAAAAAAAAAAAAAGCCTATATGAAGACACAGTATGGTCCAGTGTTTACCCCAAGACTCCTTCAGTAAAGACTTGTTTTGATAAACGTCTAGTGATGTCCCTGTAGTACACACTCACAAATACACCTTCAACATTGTCTGTGTGTTTGCGTGAGCAGGCAGGTGTCCGAAGGCATGTGGAAGACTCCAGAAGACTTCAGCAGCTCCATGTCCGGCTCCAGTGATGCTGACTTTGCCAAGAGCTGTGATCTGGACATCCTGACCAGTCCCTCTCTCAGCAGCCTGCCCGACCTCACGGCCACTTTATCAGGCGTGGGCTGTCTCTCCACCTCCTTGGCAACCAGCGCTAACCTGGGGACTAGCGCCACCCTCACCAACACTGCCAGCATAGGTACCAGTCTAACTAAGCAGTGGACTACCTCTTTAGTGGCTGCACATGACGTAGAGCAGGGGGTCTCAACCTTTTCCACCTCATGGGCCACCTGAAATCTCTAAATAAATGGTGTTGTCTTTTATTTCTCAAGAGCTAACACTGATAACTTGAGAATTAGGGCCTGAACAATGGCTTAAAAGATTTATTGTCCATTTCTCTTCAGTCACAGAAAGGAAAATGTGTGAAGATGTTAAATAAGTTGAAAAGTGAGATGAAACTGATGATGATTAACACTACAAATGTCATATCTTCCTACTCCTACCCTGCTCCTACCTATTAGCACCAAGCACCTGGTGTTGGACATGGTGTTACATCTCCTGAGGATGTGTCCGCAGACCAGTAGCAGTGCTTTTCCACCAGTAAAACTTTAACTGGTTTTTGGACTGGTTCTGAACCTTGGAACCAAACCGTGGTTCTCTCCATCTACTCTCACCACCGCTCCCCACCCCCAGATTGTTTCCTCCAGTTTAGATGGGAA
Organism: Hoplias malabaricus; assembly: GCF_029633855.1. Taxonomy (NCBI): domain Eukaryota; kingdom Metazoa; phylum Chordata; class Actinopteri; order Characiformes; family Erythrinidae; genus Hoplias; species Hoplias malabaricus. The sequence goes on from NC_089809.1 coordinate 38,392,581, forward strand.
CCAAACATATGTCGTCAGTGGGGGGATAGAGTCATGACAGGGTCGTTGTTGATGTTTTGTTTACACAGCAGTCAAATCAGAGTGAGATATGATACACATGTGGAAATGTTGCTGGTGCTCATGGAGAAAATTAAAATAATAATAATAAGAAGAACTGAACCGGCGACCCTCCAGCCTCAAGCTCACTTCTCTAACCTCTTCCACAGCTCCACTGTAGAGGAACTCTTTATTGAGGCTCAGGGTGCATAAAACACCTTAAGTGAGCATTTACCTTAGATTTCCCTTAAACATCCCTTAAAATTTAGTGTGTTGCAGAAAACACACCTTAAGTGGTACCTAAGGGTTTTCTTAAGGGAGATTGTCATATCCCCGTAAATGTTCCCTCAAGTATTGAATGTCCCTTAAGTGATCCCTTAAAAACCGTTAAGTGTTGCATGAAGTTCCTTAACCGTCACCTCACCTTAACGCTCAGAAAACAAAGAACACGGCTGCGTTTCTTGAGGTTTTAAAGATGATTGCGTTCCTAGGAGAGTTTTTCAAGACTGAGAAAATCCTCGAGCCCATCTGAGTGATTAAAAGAGAACAGATCTGACTGCTGTTCCATTTAGGACATCGCTGGCGAGTTAGAAGATGACTTCAGGCATTGTACACAGTGTAACTGCGCTTTTCCTGCAGAGTTACAGCTCCAGTGATGCACTTTTTTGCAACTGGTTTCCAGACAGTGGTGGGGGAGGTTTTACATTTCCATAAGTCTTCCGTGTGCCGGGTTGTTCACCCAGTGGCAGACGCTCTTTGTCGGTGGCTAGATGAAGTGGTTAAGTTTCCATCCCATGTTGATCAAGGTGTTATAAAAGCTACATTTTTCAGGAGAGCCAGTGTTCTGACGAGCTGTGCCATATTGTCAAAATGTGCTGCCGTAGTGTGCTTTTTATACGTAGAGGTGCTTAAATAAAACTGTAGGTCAGACACTCTGATTAGCTAAATGTAGTGTATCAGAAAATGCTGCCTACAGAAGTATAAACAGGAGATATGCACAGCCCAAGCCTCTTATTAAAGAAATGATAATATTATTGCGGTGGTAAGTAATGGTCTTATCTGTTTTTTTACATTTAATTTACCGTGTACAGTATGGGAAACTTCAAGCAAATAATACCAGTAAACTAAGACTGTGTAATGCACTGGAGAAAAACAGATTTATCACGTAAAACACCAGAAAACATGCGCAGAGCTGCAGAGAAGCGCATTCCGATAAGGCAGCACAACTGAGGGGTTTTATGCTACACACTTAAGTAATTCCCTTGGCTAAGGGCAAATCTTCACTTAAGGTTTATCCACTACCAGTCAAATGTTTGGACACACCCACTCAGGGAGGGTTTGCCTTGTTTTGGGCCATTTCCCACATGTTGTGAAAGTTTGGACATATTTATTATTTTCTACGTTGTAAATGAATGTGGAAGACATTAAAACTATGAAGGAACTCATATGGAATTATGTAGTAAACAACAAAGTGTTAAAGAAACCAGAATATATTTTATACTTTAGACTCTTCACAGTAACCCCCGGTTGCTTTGGCGACAGCTTCACACACTCTCTCCGTTCTCTCAGTCGGCTTCATGAGGTCGTCACCTGGAACGGTTTTCAGTGAACAGCTGTGGCCTTGTCGAGAGTTAATCTGTAGAACCGCTCCCTTCTGAATGTGTCTGAGACTGTAACTGGAGTTGTGCAGAGATAGGGGCTGGTACAGTTCTGTACAGGGAATATCCCTCTTCCACCAATCACTAATGAGATGTGTCCAAACTTTTGACTGGCACTGTACTTAATGGAAAAACCTAAGGTGTTTTATTCAACAGGGCACTGAGCTCTTTCTGGAGCTTCTTTATCTCGACTCGCCCAAATATGTTGTCGTGGTTTTCTTTGGTTCCAACTGGGAATTAACTTTTCTGGTTTGAGAACCTGTAAATATCGGTGGAAATGTAGCTAACGGCTCTAAATTTGGTTCAGGAATGGGAACAAAAGTGCTATAGATGTACTAGAGACAGGAAACCCTGAAGTAGAGAACTTAAATTACTTACATAGACAAGTGGAAGGCAGGCAGGTTTGTTCACTGCTCACTTGTGTTTTCTTCTGAAATCACTTGAAGATCAGCCGATAGTTCTATCCCCCTTTACTGAAATAACAGGACTAGGGTTGCCACCTTTTTAACAAAACCACAATCGAACACACCCTGGCAACACTGTGATGAACAACTACCTTTGAAGCGTGTCTCAAAAATGATTCAATCACAGGTTCCTTCAAATCCAAACTCTTAGAACGCTTTTCTAGTGCACTGGCCTCAGTCAGCACCAAGGCATCTAGGTTTGGACTCAGCCCATAAGTCCTGCATAATTTATCTGCTATATTTTAGCACACACTCCTAAAAATAAAGGTGCTACAAAGGGATATTTTGGCTAATGCTGTATGTTTAAATGGGTAAAGCACGTTAAGATTGAGTGATGGAATTTTAAACCTTTAAAATGTTCTCCACACACAGTCATTTCACAGTCAGGTACAGTAGCAGCAAGTGTGTATACCTGATATTAATTACATAATAAATACATCCTCTGTTTGCCCATAGATCTCTATTGATCACTCTGTTCCTTTGGTTACTGGTAGTGTGGCTTTTCTGATGCATCCTAATGATGGCTGTAGCTACATTTTGCCTCATGTTTGTAGTTTACCAAATGCTTTCTTACACTTTCCCACTTTTCAGACAATCCCTTACAGTTTGATATTGATAAATAATTGATAAATCCCGGTATCCTTATATTCTCTTGGAAACTGGTGAAGGTGAAGGCATCAGACATATTCACTGATACTCCACACAGCTTTATAATTTCAGTGTTATCTCTTTAACTTGATTCCTAAACTGTTTGATTCATTAACTGCTTGACTGATTCATTCCAGGGGCTGTGGCCAGTCTGTCCAGTGCTCTGGGTGCCAGTCTGGGCTCAGCTCTGAGTGGCGCTGCAGGATTAACAGGCACCACCACGCTGGGGAGCTGGCTGGCCAGCACGGCGGCGATGGACAGCAGCGTGCCTGAGCAAGACGGCACTCCTCTGGGCTCGGGGAAGAGCCGAGGCCTGGAGGACCTACCCACTCGCAGAGAACCGGATAAAGGAGTGTCTGTGGAAGTCCGTCTGGTAACACACTCTTTTCAGATCCTGTTGTCAGAGGCAACGGAAGTTGTTAGTTTGGTTACATTGGAAATACAATCACTGAAGGAAACACGACAGAACAAGACACAGCTGTAGTAAAAGTACCACTTAAGTAAAGATATTAAAGCATGGGTGTAATTCTGCTACCCTTCCAGCGGCGTGACTGTGTGAGTATGTGAGTGACGGAGTGAGTGTGATAGACTGGGTGAGTGTAACTGAATGAGTGTAAGTGAGTGACTGGATGAGTGTGTGAGTGATGGAGTGAGTGTGATTGACTGGGTGACTGTAACTGAATGAGTGTGAGTGACTGCGTGAGTGTGAGTGACTGGGTGAGTGTGAGTTTGTGAGTGACTTTTGGAGTGTAAGTGTGTGAATGACTGGGTGAGTGTAACTGAGTGAGTGTGTGAGTGACAGAGTGAGTGTGTGAGTGACAGAGTGAGTGACTGTGAAGGTGTGAGTGACTGGGTGAGTGTGAGTGAGTGTGTGAGTGACTGGGTGAGTGTGAGTGATTGGGTGAATTTAACTGAGTGAGTGTGTGTGAGTGACAGAGTGAGTGTGAGTGACTGGGTGAGTTTAACTGAGTGAGTGTGAATCTGTGAGTGACAGAGTGAGTGTGAGTGACTGGGTGATTTTAACTGAGTGACCATGTTTGTGTGTGAGTGAGTGTGTTTGTGTGTGAGTGACTAGGTGAGTGACTGTGTTTGTGTGTGAGTGACTGTGTTTGTGTGTGACTGACTGTGTGCATGTGTGAGTGAATGTGTGAGTGACTGGGTGAGTGTTTGTGTGTGAGTGACTGGGTGAGTGACTGTGTTTGTGTGTGAGTGACTGGGTGAGTGACTGTGTGACTGTGTTTGTGTGTGAGTGACTGTGTTTGTGTGTGAGTGACTGGGTGAGTGACTGTGTTTGTGTGTGAGTGACTGGGTGAGTGACTGTGTTTGTGTGTGAGTGACTGGGTGAGTGACTGTGTTTGTGTGTGAGTGACTGTGTGACTGTGTTTGTGTGTGTGTGAGTGACTGTGTTTGTGTGTGAGTGACTGGGTGAGTGACTGTGTTTGTGTGTGAGTGACTGGGTGACTGTGTTTGTGTGTGTGTGACTGTGTTTGTGTGTGTGTGACTGTGTTTGTGTGTGTGTGACTGTGTTTGTGTGTGAGTGACTGTGTTTGTATGTGTGAGTGACTGTGTTTGTATGTGTGAGTGACTGTGTTTGTATGTGTGAGTGACTGTGTGAGTGTGTGAGTGACTGTGTGAGTGTGTGAGTGACTGGGTGAGTGTGAGTGACTGTGTTTTTGTGTGAGTGACTGTGTTTTTGTGTGACTGTGTGAATGTGTGGGTGACTGGGTGAGTGACTGTGTTTGTGTGTGAGTGACTGTGTTTGTGTGTGACTGACTGTGTGAATGTGTGGGTGACTGGGTGAGTGACTGTGTTTGTGTGTGACTGACTGTGTGAATGTGTGGGTGACTGGGTGAGTGACTGTGTTTGTGTGTGAGTGACTGGGTAAGTGTCAGTGTGTGAGTGACTGTTTTTGTGTGTGAGTGACTGGGTGAGTGGGTGAGTGACTGTGTTTGTATGTGTGAGTGACTGGGTGAGTATGTGAATGACTGGGTGAGTGTTAATGTGTGAGTGATTGTGTTTGTGTGTGAGTGACCAGGTGAGTGTTTGTGTGTGAGTGACTGTGTTTGTGTGTGGGTGACTGTGTTTGTGTGTGAGTGACTGTGTTTGTATGTGAATGACTGGGTGAGTGTGAATGTGTGAGTGACTGGGTGAGTGTCAGTGTGTGAGTGACTGTGTTTGTGTGTGAGTGACTGGGTAAGTGTGTGAGTGATTGTGTTTGTATGTGTGAATGACTGTGTGAGTGACTGTGTGACTGTGTTTGTGTTGTGAGTGACTGTGTTTGTGTTGTGAGTGACTGTGTTTGTGTTGTGAGTAAGTGTGTGAGTGACTGTGTTTGTGTGTGAGTGACTGAGTGAGTTTGAGTGTGTGAATGTGTGACAATTTAAAAACACTCAAGTCTAGATCCAACACAGTACAGTGCTGGGTTCTCCGTCTGTTGCCTGTTGTTGCTGTGTTGTGTGTTCTCACTCTGGAGATGTTTACTCTGTGTGTTTGTTGAGCTGTGTTCAAGCGCAGAAATGTGTTTTTCTGTGTGTTTGTGTTTAATAATGTGTTGCTCTGACACTGAAGTAGTGTGATTTGTAAACAGAGTTTGAGGGCAGGCAGCAGTAGCCAGGGATATTACCCAGGGGTTCTGGAGAGCCTGGGATATTAACCCCCTCTATCTGTGTGTGTGTGTGTGTGTGTGTGTGTGTGTGTGTGTGTGTGTGCAGGCAGCAGAGCGGGACTGGGAGGAAAAGCGAGCGAGCTTGACCCAGTTCAGTGCACAGGACATCAATCGTCTCCTGGAGGAGACGCAGGCCGAGCTTATGAAGGCCATTCCCGATCTAGACTTTGCTGCCAAACAGATCACCAAACCGGCTGTGCCCCCAAAACCCCAGATCTCCTCTCTGCCCAAACCCATCACCCCGTCCTCCACACCCTCCTCCACCCCTGAACACCAGCCTGGAAAAACCCCTCCAAAACCCGGCAGCAAGGAGACCACCCCGCGCAGGGAGTCCGGTAAGACTAGGTTCTAGGGGAGAAGGGAACAGAGCTCATTAAAGTCGCCTTTAGAGCAGCGTTTCTCAACCTTATTTCCAACACGGCACACCCCACACCACATCTAAAATATTTATTAAAACATGCTCTCTTCATCCGTCTGACTGACACACACACACACACACACACACACACACACACACACAGAGGTGCTGGAAGTAGTAATTAGCTGTAATATTTTAAACATTTTTTTTCTGTGGAGTCACAGCGCTCATCATAATGCACAGATCTGATTGGCTGAGGAGCCTCACGTGTGATATGCAGAAACACATGTGATTGGTCTGTGAGTTTCCTGGAGCGCTAAACCTGAACCGTAACGACTAGAGGAGTCACACCACTTCAAACACACACTCTGTTCACAAGTAAACAGCTCTGAATAGTTTATCAGTTACAGGTCCAGTTACAGGTCTACCTGCTACGCCACCGTGCCACCCTCGGAATTCACCATGCTAAATGCTAAAATGCTATATAACTGTAAGCATAAATTAAAAAATAAAACCTGTGAAAATATGCATGTGGCTCTGGTGGTCCACTGTCAGTGCTGCAAACTGCAGGTGAACTAGAAGTGACCCACTTGTTAAAACTGTTCATTCAGCCACGGCATAAAAAATTGGGCCCACTCCTGGCAGTGCTGCACATGGCAAACTGGACATAAGCCAAAAGTGGCCCAAACATTGACCTCTGGCGACATGTGGTCCTGATTTGACATGTGGCTCACTCGAGTGCTGTCAGTGCTTCAGGCAAGTGGGCCATGAACATAGTGGACAAGGGCCAGAATCATTTTAATATCTGAACAAATTGCAGTTTCTGGTCATAATTCTGCTTCTATAATAAAAGTCTTCCACAGGAACAAGCTCAGAGCAAAGCCCGGGATGCAGATTGGAGAATTTCTGCTAGTGGCTTTTTAAGCCTTCTCGGGAAAACGGTTACCCAGCACACGTGAAGGCATTTGAAATGTTCTATTTATAATTGCCTGTGCTTTCATTGTCCTCTTCCACTCTGATCGTTACATCGATTCTCTTCACCGTGTGCTGCGCTGCGTTCTGTGAAAGACTGCAATTGTGTTTGAGTGCAGGCTGATCTCAATAGACTCCAGCTGAGAGCTTTCTATGATTGTGTGTGCAGGCCTGCCTGCATTAACGTGTGTGTGTGTGTGTGTGTGTGTGTGTGTTTGATTGACTGGCTGATGACAGGGGAGCTGACAGTGCCGCGGTATCGAACAGAGAAGCCGTCCAAGTCTCCGCCTCCTCCACCGCCGCGCCGCAGTTTCCCAACAGGCCACGGGCTCACGACCAACAGCAGCGGAGAGGTCATCATCGTCAACAAGAACCTCAAAGTGAGGAACGTGACCGAAGACTTTTGACTTTAATACAGGGTTTTATTTTTCTGTTTGAAGATCGGTTTAGTAAACAAACACAAGACGACGTCTTTATTAGGCCCCGTCCACACGGATGTGTTTATTATTTTCCTCTCTCTGTTTATGAAAACATCCCCATCCAGACAAATAAGAAAATGGCTGCATTATCACCTCAATCCAGTAGGGGGCCATAGTACCCCTTAAAGAGAGACATCAGGTGACAACAGTGTTTTCGGTCAGTGACCTACAACACTGTTTTCATGTGGACAGGAAGCCAAAACTAAAAAAAAATAAATGGATCTGTGTGGACAGGGCCTTAGATGCTCATCTTGGTGGGTTGTTATTTTCATTGGTGTAGTAGGTTGCTATTTATAGGGAACAGTTTGAAATTAGTGGTCTCAATACCACCCCAACGGCTGTTATAGTGCCCTCCCATCACACACTGCGAGGGTGGGAATAAGCAGGTGCTTCCTCAATGTCTCTAGATTATCATCACCGGATTGCTCACTCTGCCGGAGGAGAATGGGGGCCAGCTGCACCATGTTGTTGATAGAGAGGTTGGTGGTGGGGAAATCTGCCCACCCAGAAAGCAAAGCCATTTGGGAGCCCGTGAGCGACAGGGCATCACTGGGAGTCAGTGACAATAACTCAGTTTTGGCCACAATTTCTTAATTTGTTCCAACAATAAATATGTTGTTCGCTCACATTCTATTAAAATCCGTTTATTTGGAACAGAAACTGAGGTCACAAAGCTATTAAATGAGAAAATGTGGGAGAACAGTTTGTGCTGTTAAAGGATTAAAAGCAAAAACTGAAGAATTGTAGCTCCACCTCCTTTTCTTCTCAACACAAATGTTTAATAACCATATAGTTTTTTTAAGCCATGCTCCTAGGACCAGCTGACATCATGGCACATGACTCGGAAGAACATACCTCCTCTTTTCCCCAGACATGTCCTCGTTTTTAGGATGTGAATGATGTGTCCACTCATGATTTTTACATGGTGAAAAATGTCTGGGATATTGAATTGATTTGACGTCAGGGTTTGAGTCTACAGTCGACACACATTGTGTGTGGATTTTTACAGCTTTAAACACATCAGTTTAAGCCCCACCTTCTCTCCGACGCTATTGGTCAAAGCGTTTCCATGGCAAATGACCACAGCTTAAAATTACCTCAGCACAAATGTAATTAAACATAGTTTTACATAGTTTCAAGCACTCAGTGCGTAGAACCCTATTGTATTTGTTACGCTTTTTCTTCTTATTTTTTATTTTATTTATATATTTATAGATAAGTTTACATTTTAAGGCATTACATTTTAATGAAATAAGATGATTTAGCAGTGCAGGCTATTTAGGCTATTTATTAATCTTCGTAAATGACAAATGTTTATGTATTTAAGTTTATTAATATATTTGAATGATTTTAGAGATATTTAACTCCCTCTTATCCGCACACACACACACACACACACTGTGTAATGTGCAGTAAAATAAATCTAAAGCCTTACATGTAAACCATTTCTTTTAGCGATAGCATGTCACTAGCTAGCTTGTTTAACTTGTGATGTTAGAAGAGCATGAACTAGAGGGATCTGGGGGGTGGTGGGGTTGTGGGGGCTGACCTTTTGTTAGCAGCTTACAGTTGCCCACAGATGCGTATTCTCATTATTCTCATTGCCATGTTCAGCCGCTACCTCATTCATCACTGGTCAGTTTCTGACCGCAGGACCATTGCAGTTCAGATGCTGTCTGGTTTGTGGATGGATCTCAACACAGCAGTGACTCTGATATGGCAGTGGAACTGTAAATGTGAGGTTCAGAGACCAGCAGCTTAAAAATATCCAGCCATGAGTGGCCCTGTGGTCAGAGACTGACCATGTGGAGATGAGCTACAGTGTTGTAAGTGCAAGTTGGGATTTGTGTGCATAGGGGGTCAAAGACATGCTTTCACACTCTCACATCTACATTCACAAGTGTAGTACACACACACACACACACATACTGGCCACTCCACTCTCTCACTCTTCTGTCTCTCACTCTTCCTGCAGAAACTGGAGAAGAGTGAAAACTGTGAGGAACCGGACGCACAGACTCAGTCACAGATGCCACCGGTCAAACTCCGACGGCCTTCGACCTCAGACGGACCCCGCCCCTCCTCCACTCCGCCGGTCATCGCCGCCTCCGGGGTAAAGGATGACGAGGATGAGGACGAAAGGATCATGGCAGAGCTCGAGGTAAAATGGGCACAATGTCACCAGTCACATCCTCCAGGAAAGTCCCGGAATCATTTTTGCTTTTACAGGGGTTCCTCTGTGATTTTACTGCTGTCCAGATCTGACACTGAGGAGTCTTTACTGATGCTGTGTACCGTGAATACCGATACCATGTTCATTTACTCGTACGCGTAATTGCAGATGAGGCTCCGATACCAACATCTGATACCTCGTGACTAGTGCACGTTGCGGTGTTAATGAGCAGACAACTCAAAATGTCCATGATGTGGAAGGATTTACATTTGCATTTACAGCCTTTAGCAGACGCTCGCATCCAGAGCAACGCAAAAAAGTGCTTAGTGTTCAAACAGAATGTTTTTTCTCGCTCATACATCTAGGTTAATGTCCAATCTCCCCTTGAGCTCAGACATTGCCAGAGCAAGGACAATACACAGCATCTAGTCAGTGCTATACCTAGAATTATTTCACAGTCAGTGATGGAAACCCAAGGAAAGCGAACAGCAGGGGGAACCATAGAGCAGTGAGTGTGCCACGCTGTTTTGACTGTCCCTCAACAAGGTGGATTTTTCTTCACTCGAAGTGTATCTTCCTCCCAGGAAGTGTTTTCCCGTTTGCGAGAGCCCTGTTCGTTGCCTGACGTGGTTTTTCCTCGCACAAAATAATTTTCTCGGCTCGCAAATTTTGGATTGGATCCATCGTCATAGATCAAGCTGCTGCTCTTAAATAATCACTCCCAAGTGTGGAACTTCCCAGCCGTTATCACATGATGGAAACTGTCTTCCCAAAGATCCACAACACTGTGCGAATGCATATTAAGAACTTGTTGCTAATGTTACTAATTTGTAGATAAATACTTTATTGATCCCAGAGGGAAATTCCAATTATTGGTGGTGGAATGTGAGAAAATGCTAAAATAAAGATGGACAGTTCAAGAAATTAGCATTTTTTTAATTAATAACTACACTATTACACAATGCTCCTGTTTGCTTAAGTAGAAAATTACACATATGTGTACTCAGTTGGAAAAAAATGCATCCATAGTTCAGACTCTTGGTCACCAGTAAGACAATTGTCATTTTTTAGAAAATTATAAATAAACTCAAATTATAAATGCTCTGTTCCTAAACACTGAACACGAAGTCTCCATCTGTAACTCGTCTAAACCCACACTCACACATACTTTTGGACACAGTATTGTCCCCAAGAACAGAACAGATCCATCACAGTCTTCTGCAGCTTTTTTCTGATGGAGCTCAGAACCAATGAAGCGCCCAATATACTAAATAAACTTTTTAGTTGAATAAAATGAGAACTGTGATTTTAATACGACACACAGTCACCATAAAATGACAAAAGAGCTGAGAACGTTTGAAGCTGATACACTAATGTACAAGTGTACAAGTACATTGATTAGCAATGGCAGAGGCTCTATTCTCCTTGTTACAGCTCCCCTACCTAGGGGAAAGACTGTGCTGGCCTTGGAAAACTGGACATGAGCCTCTGGTGACCTCTGGCGACGTGGCCCTGATCTGGTCTTGGTGTGGTCCTCATTTGGTGAGAGGAGATGGTCCGATCAAGTGCCGTCATTTGATTATCTTTTACACTGTAATGATGGCCAGACCTCAGTCGGGATCGTTTTGCCATGTGTGAGGGAGAGCACCTGATTATTGGTGCAGTATTAACAGTTGTACAAGTGTTTGAATGAAGCATGTTGTGTGTGTAAAGCCTGAAGCTTAGTGTATGGCTGTGTAATTATTTTTAGCAGTTAGTTGGTACTTTTCCACTGCATGGGCTCTGCTCTACTCTACTCTGCTCTACTCAGATCTCCACCAGGTGAATCAGGTCCTGGTTCTGGAAGCGGGTTCTTGTTTAGTGGCTGTTCTCTCGTGGTTCAGAGCGAGTCGAGTAGGGACTAAACCGTGGCGTGTAAACCTTGCAGAGCGCTGATTGTCCAGAGAGAGTCGTCACTCTACGCCACGCAGTGCAGACGACCAGCACCAACTCTCCATCTGTAAATTCTCCAGCTGCAGCAGAGATCACGTTTGTTTTTATCCGACTCACGACGGCAGCTCGTAAAATTACGCCGTGGTCTTTTGAAGAGGTTCAAACTCTCCTTGGATCAGTGACTGACGAAAGAATCCAGCGAGAGCTGGACGCTGCAACAAGGAAGGAACAAACTCTACTGATCTGTCTGAACTGATGACGGAGCTGTGTTCAGTCCCAAACAACAACAACAACAACACCATGAGTAAACACCGCTTAACGTTACCGCTGCCGTTGTTGTGGTTTCAGCCAGCAGTTCCCGCTGGAGACAGGGTTTAAAGAAATCACCAAATACATTTCTTGGGGGTAGGGATTGGGTGGAGTGGGGCTGTATTAGTGGAAAACAGACCAGGGCCCAAACGAAGAGTCGAGAGTCCAGTAGAGTATATACCATGCAGAGGAAAACTGTCATAAGACAATAGTGTTATACTAGTCACTTGTTGACTATTTGTCATATGATCTGTTTATTTTGTCTCTCACACGCACACACACACGCACACACACACGGCAGATTTTCCAGCGAGCACCAGTAAAAGTGACCATCCCAAAGCCCAGCACCCTCCCACAACCCTCTGGTCACACCAGGAGTGTCCACAGTTTGGGTCAGTGGACCATCAGCTCTCTTTGGAGAGAGGTAACACCTAAACCAGCCCCTCTGAGCCTCTCTTACTCTGGGGTCCACTCCCTTTCTTTCTGCACTGCTTAGAGAACTGGCCCTATTTCCACAGCTCAAGCTGAGATCTTGTTCTCTTCATCCTTTTCTTCTCGCTCTCTCTCTCTCTCTCTCACCATTTTTGTCTCTGTAGCTCTCTCCATATTTCTGGCGTGTCTAGTTACAGTCTGTAATAGTTCAGTCTATTGTAGTTGTGTGTGACACTAAGACAAAAGCAGTGCCAGTAAATCGACGTAAACAAGAGCCAGGGCTGTAGGACAGGAGCTTCATCTGTTTGTAGCAGCAGCAACAACAAAAAAACTACAGCAACCATCATCATTTTGAGATACCGCCCTTATTTTTATGTACCACTGTGTATTTTATTACTATTATACTGTCCAACCCTAAGCTAATCCTCGCCTCGTTTGCAGGAGTTAGTGATTATCACTAACTCACCAGTTAAATTCTATAGTCTATTTTATGAAGCATGATATTCTGAATGAATGAGGGGTCTGTCAAAAGGTGCCAAGTGTTTCCAGGAAAAATCCATCAATGCTTAATGAGCCGGTATTTGTAACGGCTATAAGCTTATGTTAATAATTGTAATGGACAATGAAGGTCAAATGAAAGTGCTCCGATGTACCTAATGGCTAAAGGCCTGTTTGTTTTTTACTTAAGACGATCAAACTATGGCTTACGGTTGCTTAGGATACATAGGCAATGCTTACAGTGTGTTTACATTACAGTGGAGAAGATTTGTTATTAGAGCATGGAACTAGCCCAGAACATTGTCCACCAACCCACACACAGTGAAACAAGACCCGCACAGTCAGTGTTCTGTGCGCTGCCGAAGTCAGATAACATGGGATACGTGTCGTTCTGATTCTGCTCCGCTTCTGACGTCAAGTGCAGAGACCCGTTAGAATCGCCCCGTTCCTTCGACTGAATCGGTCCAATCAAAGCACTGGACCCACGTTTGTGTGAGAGCACAACGTTGAGGTTAAACTCAGCAAAACAGACACAACGAGTGCGGAGAAATAAGAGCACTGAGTAAAAGCAGAGAAGAAAGAGAACAGAGTGAAAACGGCTAAAAACCAGAGCTTCTGCTCCTCGCTCCTCACTGCTGTGCGCTCGGGGTCGGGGTGAACAGCGAGCGGCTCATTATCATTTAAAGGAACAGGTGCTGAAAGCGGGCGTTCTGAACAGGGGCTGTTTACACAGGGGGAGAGCACTGCTGTGAGGTTTGGGCCAAAGCAGGTCACAGTCGTTTCATTAAGAAACAGAACTGTGTAACAGTTCTGTTTAGCAATATACACACACATTGTTTGTGAGCAGTGATGGTTATGTAACAGATATCTTTACACTAAAGCTTTAGTGATAGCTATAAAGCGTCAGGGTTTTTTTTTTCTCTCTGCTTCTGTGTAAATGCTCCCTACAGCTTTAATGCACTCCACATTAAAAAGGGTTGTGTTTTCTTGCTGTAAATAGAGTTATACTTTGATTTTACGGTTATGATTTTAGATAAAACCAGATTGATAAGCAGATGGTGTGAGCTCCAGACCATGGAATTTAAATTTTAAAGCAACACTAGGTATTAATTTACATTCAAATTACAGCTTCAAAGTCTTTGAGATGATCCACCAAGCTGCAACAGGGAGAAAAGCACCTCTGTCAGTGCTACTCCAGGCCCAGCATTGTAGAAACATCACTATGTATCATTTAGATGAAGGGTTGGAAACTATCCCCTCGCTCACCTTTGATTTCAGGGCAGTGCTGTAAAAGTGAACTCTTCCACCAAAGGGGGAGCCCAGGAGCAAAAATACCCAATCTTACCTAGTGCTGTTTTAAGGATTAAACTTAGTCTTAGTCAGAAATGTCACTGACATGTCTCCATCCAGAACCGGTTTAGTCCATGTGTTTGTTTATTCTGGGTTGGGGAGGCTGGGGCTGTTCATCTCAGTGAGTTTCCGTGGCGTTCCCGTGCGCCGGGGTGAATCACAGGACGTCGGTGTAAGTGTTTAGACAGCTCATGAGTGGCCGTGCGGCGCAAAGTGTGTGCTTTCCATTGTTCAGAGGAAGTAGTAATATGCTGCTGTGAGCTCCCCCAGAGTGTCTGTCATAACAGAAGAGTGTGTGTGTGAGAGAGAGAGAGAGGGATAAGTATATAGCTGTCGGTTTTAGCACACAAACAAACACACACACACTACTCGGCATGCTCTTCTTTACACTCTCTCTGCTGCTTCAGATCTTCCAATGACTCTCTTTGTGTTTCCCCTGGTTACCTTTACTCTGTCTTTCAGCCGTGCACAGGTCTGTCACAGTAATCACATTATTGATTAATCTTATAATAAATGGATAATTCCTCAATCATTTTTGCTGATCTCAATGTTCCTGGTTGTGTTTACTGATGTGATCAAAGAAGTTTAAAGCATTTTTGTGTAATTTTTAGTGTGTAATTGTAATTGAGAATTCAAATATTCTCTGCTCTGTTGTAATTTTATTGTACCAGGATTGAATTGTTCCTGATGGAGCTCATAACGAATGTAGCGTCCAATAAATTCCTTCATTTTTAGGTTATTTTTTATCATACTGGTATAGAATTTTTCTATTTAATATTTCACAACATTCATCACTTATCCAGTTCAGGGTCGTGGTGGGTCCGGAGTCTACCCGGAATCACTGGGCACAAGGCAGGAACAGACCCTGGAAGTACACACATACACTCACACATTCACTCACATACTCACACCAACACACACTTTTGAGTCTCCAATCCACCTACCAACATGTGTTTTTGGAGCGTGGGAGGAAACCAGAGCACCCGGAGGAAACCCACGCAAACACAGGGAGAACACACCACACTCCTCACAGACAGTCACCCGGAGGAAACCCACGCAGACACAGGGGGAACACACCACACTCCTCACAGACAGTCACCCAGAGGAAACCCATGCAGACACAGGGAGAACACACCACACTCCTCACAGACAGCCACTCGGAGGAAACCCACGCAGACACAGGGAGAACACACCACACTCCTCACAGACAGTCACCCGGAGGAAACCCACGCAGACACAGGGAGAACACACCACACTCTTCACAGACAGCCACTCGGAGGAAACCCACGCAGACACAGGGAGAACACACCACACTCCTCACAGACAGTCACCCGGAGGAAACCCACGCAGACACAGGGAGAACACACCACACTCCTCACAGACAGTCACCCGGAGGAAACCCACGCAGACACAGGGAGAACACACCACACTCCTCACAGACAGTCACCCGGAGGAAACCCACGCAGACACAGGGAGAACACACCACACTCCTCACAGACAGCCACTTGGAGGAAACCCACGCAGACACAGGGAGACCACACCACACTCCTCACAGACAGTCACCCGGAGGAAACCCACGCAGACACAGGGAGAACACACCACACTCCTCACATCACTCACAATCCTTGGAGCTGTGACAGAGACACTACCTGCTGCGCCACTGTGCCACCCCATGATGAATCAGTTAAAGATTGAGAATTGCAGTTACCATAAAATGACAAAAGAGTGGAGAATGTTTGAATGTGAGTGTGATCTAAGTTCTTCTCTCATTCTGGTTCTTCTCTCCCGTGCAGTCTGCAGGAACGCCTCCTGGTTCAGCTAAACTGGCGTCATCCTCCGCCGCGTCCCGTCTCAAGCACCTGCAGCAGAGCAGCCTGGAGAGGAAGACCAGGAAACAGAGAGAAGACTTCCCTAAGCTCCAGCAGGGCCAGCAGCAGGTATTCCACTTCTAACAGCGGCTACGTCTCCCTCTCAGCACCACGGTTAGCCGCTGCCGTCCCTCAACACTCCACCTGAACGTCCCGAACCTCCCGAACAGCTCAGAATGCCTATGCTGCCTGCGTAGCAAGGGCAGCGGCACTAGCTGATGACTATTACCCATGTAGGTCTAGCCTAACATCTGTTTAGCTAGCGGCTAAGTCCCTTTGAGCAGTAATTACTATAGTAGAAGGTACGTGTCACCTACGAAACAGAAGTTGAGTATATCCTGTCCTGGTAGCAGTCGTGCACTGACGCTTCTGTTAGCCGCTGCAGATGGACCCTGTTGCTAACTAGTCTTGCGTCAGCAACCGCCAGCGACCATCGCAGCTGCTCTCCAGATGCTGTGTGTGTGCAACACTGCGACGTCTACCTCTCCGCAGGGGGTCTCAACATGCCCCATCTGTCCATGCTGCCTCATGTTTACTGTCTGCCTCTTGTAGTCTGAAATTCCATTTCTTCCACCCTCCACATTCGTCCAGAAGCAGCGCCGCATGCTAACAACACGTCATTCAGGACCTTTCTCATATCCGCTCACACCCTCAAACACAGGGGGCAGCACCTCGCTGTTCACCGTGTACACTGCCTCGATGTCATCTCCTGGGCTTGTCTCTGATTGCAGCTTGACATTTAGCTTCTGTAAATATGTGCAGCCCTGAAGGCTTGTTTGGCATCTTACCTTTGTTGAAATCAGTTCCCAGGTAAAAAAAAAAAAAAAAAAAGAAATTAAAAAAGCCCTGGTTTGGGGTTGTTTTTTCCACATTTCATTCTGTCTCCTGCAAACACAGCTCTCTCCACTGTTCAGGACAAAACCCCAAATCTCTACAAAGAAATACAGCAGTCTTGAATTCACCATAGTGTCCCGGGTCCTGGGTTCAATCCCCGCCTCAGGTCCCTGTCTGTGAGGAGTGTGTTGTGTTCTCCCTGTGTCTGCGTGGGTGTCCTTCAGATGGACTGGCTCTGTGACACTCTTCACAGGTGTGAGTGACTGGGTGAGTGACTGGGTGAGTGTGAGACAGTGTCCACAGATATGAATGTATAAATAACTCAGTGAGTGTGTGAGTGACTGGATGAGTGTGTGAAACTGCCCACAGGTGTGGGTATGTGAGTGACCGGGTGAGTGTGAGAATGACTGGGTGAGTGCGTGACAGTGTCCACTGTTGAGTGTGTGAGTGACTGGGTGAGTGTGTGAGTGACTGGGT
This sequence comes from Hoplias malabaricus, assembly GCF_029633855.1. Classification (NCBI taxonomy): domain Eukaryota; kingdom Metazoa; phylum Chordata; class Actinopteri; order Characiformes; family Erythrinidae; genus Hoplias; species Hoplias malabaricus. The sequence continues at coordinate 38,409,734 of NC_089809.1, forward strand.
GAGTGTGAGAATGACTGGATGAGTGTGTGAGTGACTGGGTGAGAGTGTGACATTGTCCACTGTTGTGAGTGTGTGAGTGACTGGGTGAGTGTGAGAATGACTGGGTGAGTGTGAGAATGACTGGGTGAGTGTGAGAATGACTGGGTGAGTGTGTGAGTGACTGGGTGAGAGTGTGACATTGTCCACTGTTGTGAGTGTGAGAATGACTGGGTGAGTGTTAGAATGACTGGGTGAGTGTTAGAATGACTGGGTGAGTGTGAGAATGACTGGGTGAGTGTTAGAATGACTGGGTGAGAGTGTGACATTGTCCACTGTTGTGAGTGTGTGAGTGACTGGGTGAGTGTGTGAGAATGACTGGGTGAGTGTGTGAGTGACCGGGTGAGTTCATTGTGTGAAATGTAAGCAGTTTTGCCATAAAATGTTCCGAAGATCAAACGATAGAGCGTGTTACCAACTAAAGAACACAAGAAACGCTTCTGAATTAACTCTAAATACAGGAGACTGTTTAACGAAGCAGAGCAGGAGACCTCAGGGAGAGGAGAAAGGAAAGAACTCTGGAGAGGGAGAGGGAAACGGAAAGAGGCAGCACTCCAGAGTCTCCTGGGAGACTCTTATCTGAGAGGGCAGCTTTGCAGAGTCACGGCTCTTCCCTCAATCCAGCCCAGAGAGAGAGAGAGAGAGAGAGACAGAGTAGGACGAGCATGGAAGCCCTGAGGGAAAGAATGTAAGAATGAAAACATGAAAAGGAGGGAATGAGAGATAAGACAGCGAGGTTCATTCCTCTCCAGTTAACATTTGGGCCGCTCTCTTTCTTTCTATCTCTTGCTCTTTAGCTTGTGCTCTTGCTCCCTTGCTCTCTCTCCTCTCTCTCTCTCCTGCAGGGTTAATCTTTAGGCCATTAGCTAGCCGTAAGCTGCACAGCTAGCCGGCTCACTGCAGTCTGCTGGGCCTGGTTATTCCCCCATTACTGATCCAAGGACAGACTGACACTCGGAGAATGAACAGGAACGTGTTTTGCGGTTAGTGAAGTGATGAGGAAGCTCAGATCCTTTCAGAGGATAAATCTGTGGATGTGGCACTAGGGAATTTCAGAAGAAAGGTAGACACGGTAGTGGAGTAGGTGATGGCAATGGCTTATCGTCCTGTAGTGGATGGTAGCAGCATCTGTGTTGATTTCTGCTGTGGGACCTGTAGAAGTGATCAGGGATGTTAAGGTGGACTTGAACAGAGCAAGACGATGGTAAACGAGAGCGCTCCTTCTGCCGATCTGTCTATCACGTTCCGCTTGGCCAGTTAGATTAACACCGTCAAAGCGCTGCTGCTGAAGATTTCCAGAGACAGGGTGGACTTACATGAACAGATGAGGAGGATTATGAAAGGTGGCAGCTGCCCAGAGTTCATCCTCTGTCTTTCTCCCATGTGACTACAGTCTGATTAGTGTTTTCTAGCAGTGAATCTGGGATGTTTACAAGTATCTGACCTATTATGCATTATAATATCACATTAAATACGAAGTCACACGTTACAGAGACACAAGGCTGCAGTCACACCGCAGGTGAAAGTGACCCACATCTGACTGTATCGTCTGAGAGGTCCCACTGTGTTTTTAATGTGGCATGTATCTGATAAGTCTGAACTGTTCCCACTTCAGCTGAGCAGAGGGAAATGTCCAAAGCGGTCTTCCATCTGCTTTTCTTGCTCCTTTCCCATCTTCAGAACTAGGCTCAAATCCTTTTCTTGTGAATGCACTATATAACTTATTATTATAAACCGTGTTTGAACAAACATGGATCAAGCTGAGGAGTCCATGATGTCCAGAAATATGATTTCCTCTTTCCCCTCTGACAGCAGATTCACAGCGATACACAGACATCTCCAGATAAAACTCGCTATGAGGGGCAAGGACCAAGCTGGGAAAAAGTGACAGTGTTTTACGTGTTTCTTTCCTGGCTGTAACTGCAAATGGTCACAAACGGCATAGATGCACTGATTCAAACAGGAACATGAATTGGATTCAAGAGCCTCTTACAAACACGGGGTCTCCTAAGAGGAGGACAGGAGAGCCGGAACAATGCACATATTCAAGCAGAATTTATACAGACATGACGATATAAAATTGATTCAGACGTGCTGAGAACAGTTGAAGTACACGCAGGCGCTGCACTGAACAAAATCTAGGGCACTGAGCTGTCACTCAAAACCTCAATAGCCAATGGGGACAAACGCCTGCGCGAGAGGCTTGTGTCAGAACTGCAGAGAGAAAGTCAGGCAGCGCGAGAGCTGCATTACACAGAATTCCTTTGTATAGATTTGTTTAGGTTTAATGCAAAACAATCTTATCCAAAATTGGCCAAATTCCATCATGTTTCTGTGTAAAGACCTTGAAGGTAATGTCAATCACAGTTCTATCTGGCTGTTTACATTCCGAAGCTAAGATTCTTTTAAGGTGGAATGGAGAGTTTGAGGAGAATAACGACTGTTGTTTGTTGGTGTCTGAAATGTAAAAGTGAAGTTTCATTCACTGATTAAATTCCTGCAGAAACTTATTTGTAACTTAAGTTGTTTAGCTTTGTAGCGTGGTTGGTAAAGCAGTTAGCCTTTCCCGTGAGTTTTGAAACGTTTCCACCTTAAATGATCCGAAAAAGCAAAAATAAGTTAGTGTTACCCCCTATGGAGCAGAAATAGAGCAACATCCTCATCTCAGTTCATGCTTTTTAGCGTTCGGAGCCTCTCTGTTGTCTAACATACTCCAGAGAGAGAGAGAGAAAGCCTAGCATACTGGAAAGAGACAGGTTTATTTTTCATTTTTTAACAGACACTAGGACTTTGTAAAGACATTAGAGACATGGAGAGCAGGAAATGGCAAGGAAACATCCTCAGAATTCTGTGTTTTTTTATTACAATCCTGAACTACACCATTAAAGCCTTGATCTTCTCATTAGCATAGTGCTAACAGGTCTTTACTGATTCCCATTAGCACTGAGCTAACTGTCACCTAGATTTCCCCAGTCCTGCTCAGAATGGCAGTTGTCTGTGAGCCAGCCGGACGGTCTGGTCACCACGCACAGTGTCCTGTGACCAGCGTGGTCTGCCCCACTGCAGGACGGTGCTGCTACCCATCTGTCAGACAGCTGTTAGAAGCAGACAGCTCCTACTTTGAGCTCAGCCAAAGGTCAGGCTAATTTGGCACGCTAGGAAGCTTTGTGTGCTGCCCCTTTCCCAGCCAAGCATCTTTATCTGGACTCTCAGCTCCAAGATCTACTTGCTGTAAATCTGAGACAACCTGGTCTCACACCTATTCGTGACATAGTCGCATATTTTACATATTTTATGCGACAATATCACGATCAAAAGTGAATGGGCAATTACCACAGAAACCATCATATCCATGCCTGTCATTACCATCCGTAAATATCACCATCTTATTTTTATTTACAGAAAATATAACGTTACTAATTCATTATTTGTTAAAATATTGAAGCAAATAATTGCTAGAGAAATGTTCTTTTCAGTATTAACCTTTTGAAAATTAGTCAAAATAACATTAAGTGAAAGAAATGTTCTCGTTAGAGTTAAAGCTGAAGTAGGACACCAGTAATAAGCATTGCTTAGGAAAAAAATTTATAATAAAATACTTTATGCCTTTGTTGGAATAAGAACTGTTATTCGCATTATGCCTTTTTCTATGTTATGAGTAATGACTGTAATGAGGAAGAGTTGTCGTGTTACTGTCGCATCGTGTTTGGTAATTACAAATTCACTTATGATTGTGATATTGTCGCATAAAATGTCGAAAATATTCGATATAAATTCGATATAAATATTCGACTATGTCACAAATTGCAGTCCCCTATATATGTGACCATATCACAAATAGGTGTGAGACCGAGTTGTCTGAGAACCCCCCCCCCCCCCCCCCCCCCCGAGTAGCTTGGGGGAAAGCCACTGTGGCAATCAGTTTCTGTTCGACTGACCTCACTTCCGACTGATTAGCAGTTGTGGGATTCACTGGATCAGCCAGGAAAACAATTGAACTCATGGAGACTTACACCGATAAACTTAAAACCATACTTGTTATGCACTTGGTGGTGGTGTGTTAGTGTGTGTTGTGCTGGTGCGAGTGGATCAGACACAGCAGTGCTGGTGGAGTTTTTAAACCCCTCGGCGTAACTGCTGCACTGAGAATAGTCCACCGACTAAAAACATCCAGCAGACAGGGTTCATTCTCCTGTATTTCACACCGTCTGTGATTACTTTTTTTCACCACACACATCCAAAACCAGCCACATGCACTCCCTGGAGAATGTATTTTCTTAGCAGTTGCCTTGAGTGAACCAAGGTTTGAAGGGTGCTGTCAGAGATGTTTCTCTGCAGACAGTTGCTGAGGCAGGCTAGCATCTCTGCAATCTTACATCTGAAAACATTCTTTGATCTGATCCCTGATAGTGGAGTTTAGAGCATCACACATCCAAAGCCAAACATCGGAGCACCTCAGAGGAGCAGTTACAGAAAGAAAATATTTGGGGTTTTTTTTGTTTTACTATTTTGTTTTTGGATGAATGCATTGCTAAGTTTTCATTTAGTAAAGAAAAGAACCAGTGCTAGTACTGTGTCATTCTCACACAGTGCCACTGTCCTGGGAGGGGGAGGCCACAATTCAACCACTGTTAAAGGGGATGTCTACGATTGGGGGTAAACACAGTTCTCTGTGGTTGTTCACATTCAGAAGCTCATTTTGTAAGATGGAAATGTACAACAGTTGTTTGTACGAGCTGAAGTGTAACTAACAGTTTTTAAACAGAGGGGCTAAGTGAAGGAATGAAAGAGGATCTGTGAGTGTGTGTGTGTGTGTGTGTGAAAGAGAGAGAGAGCGAGAGAGAGAAAGGGGAGGAAGGATAAGAGATAGAGAGATTTAATACATATTTCTGCATAAATAAAATGTAATCTACCCTCTGAACTCAACAGTAGCGACGCTGTGTTTGTCGCTAAATAAAACCACTACTCAGCTGCGTAAAAAACGAGTGAATTATCAAAGGAAGTTATTGCCAAATTTGGTAACACCATTCATTAGAATTCATATCATTAAAGCCTTAAATTCATGCTTGTGTTAACCCACATTTACCTGTTAATATTGACAGCAGTAGTAAAGTTGCTCATTATTCAAGTCCTGCTGGGTCCTGCTTTGATTCCTAGGTTTGAGTGTGTGTGCAGGAGCTGGAGGAGTGAAATGTAGAAGAGAGTAGTCCTCCAAACACAAGCCTGAAAACCTACCACCTTCCTAAATGCTTCTAACTGCACATCAGAGACAGCGATTATTGTGGTTCATTAAAGATTAACACTGTGCTTTTTCTTCTTCTGTTTCTCCTCACTCACCTCTCCTAACTCGCTTGCTTCATGCTTGCACTCTTTTCCCACTGATTCCTCACTCTTCATTTGCCTGACTGATACACACAGGTTAATCTGGGACAGCGAGTTTGTTTCTAACCCTCCGCAAGACGAGGCAGAAACGTGGCTCGGCACACGCGCGCCTCGTTTCTTGGCCTCTGTCAGAATGCTGTAAGGGGGGTTGTGTTGCGTACTCTCCGTCGGGAAAGAAAAATTCTCCAAGGATCCAAACAATAAATGACTTCATCACACTGGGTCTTCGCGCTCCTGCGCTCCTCAGGCTTAGCTTAACCGCTGACCTCTGCATTCTGACAAACTCTGTCCACGTCTCCCAACTAAGGCATGACCCTCTTTACCAACACAACCAACGTCCATAACCCCTTACTGCCCTGTTACCTCTCTGTGGTCAGTCACAGCCTCTCCCTCTCTGTCTCTGTCTCTCTCTCTTCTCTTCTGGCATGTCGGCTGGCATCATTTTTTTTAGCCAATCACTGTCCTTCACTCTCTCCTCCCCTGAGATCTGATCCTACTTTAGGTGATTATACCAGGCCCGGAGGGGGCAGGAGTCCATGGGGACAATGGACGGCAGTGGACCCTGAGTAGGATACTGAAGCTTGCATGTCTTACAATATGTGTAGTACATTAGGGTAAGTTTAATCAAGGTCCGACTTTTTGCTAAATGTAACAATGTAAGTATCGATATATGTACAATACGATCACATCAAAGGGTAAAACTGGTTCCCAGGCACGTGAACAAAGGGGATTCACACGGAGAGTGGCCAAATGGTGTATGGTGTGGATGAGGATAAAGTAATAATCACATAGCACTTATTAAGAGACCACTATATTCTGCTAGAAATCTCATCGTATAGAAAGTAAAATCTAATTAACGTAATCGATTGTGATAGATATTTAATATGAAATGTGGGATAGAGAGTTTCCTACAGCTACAATCTTTTGTATTTTTATACTTTGGAGCGAGAGGATGTGAAAGCGTTTGTAGAAACCCAGGACAAGTCCATTCGCCCGCCAAGTGAGATGTGTATATCTCTGTCCAGACCCCATTTACACTTGACGGTTTAATGCGTCTTCCCTAATGTTCTGAGCAAATGACGACGTGGAGGTACGTGGGCAGCTTTGCCTAAAGGTTAGTGAAGCAGTCATGGGTCTGAAGGGAACACCACTGTGTCCTCCATCAGTCACTACACTGTCAGAAAAACTGTCACTCTGGTGGTACCCTCTAGGGAACATATACAGCATCTTTAATTAGGGAATATAACTGTACTCTTTATTAACTGTGGATGTTAAAGTTGTGTTGATGTCATTCGCCCCGTTTCATCTCCAGGACTTTTATTGTGTTCTTTTATTCTCCACAGTTGTATAATGAAAGATTACAGAGATCCCCCTCTCCTTCTGGAGAAGAGAATGTAATGAACCTTTAGGGAACACAACTGGACTTAAACACCACTGCTGTAGCTTTAAAGATACACTACACTGTCTGTAGTCTGAAGATACACTACGCTGTTTGTAGCATTAAAGATACACTACACTGTTTGTACCTTTAAAGATACACTACACTGTTTGTACCTTTAAAGATACACTACACTGTTTGTACCTTTAAAGGTACAACTACACTGTTTGTAGCTTTAAAGGTACAACTACACTGTTTGTAGCTTTAAAGGTACAACTACACTGTTTGTAGCTTAAAGATACACTCCACTGTTTGTAGCTTAAAGATACACTCCACTGTTTGTAGCTTTAAAGATACACTCCACTGTTTGTAGCTTTAAAGATACACTACACTGTTTGTAGCTTCAGTGACTGTCATATACCTCTACCATACCTGTTTTTCTGACAGTGTAGAGTGTGATGTAATTTGACTTCTATGTTTAACCCCTTCTGCCCTGGTGGTCTTTAATGCACAGCCCACATTCCATTGCGCAATAAAAGTATGAATTTCAGTTTCAATAAATTATTTCAGTTACAGCCACGTCGATGCTCTTGATTTGAAGGAAAATAGGAGCATTAAGGAACAGTACTTTCTCCTCCCTCAACATCCATGTTTAAAGAGCCCGTGAGCAAGGCACCATATCCCCAACTCTTTTCTGGTTACTGGGATGGTGTCCTCCCACTCCGTGTGTGTGTTTCTCAAGTTCTTGATTGATAAAATGTTCCACATGCATCACGTAAAGACGTCCTGATTCATGTTGACTTTAAGAACCGAGTAAATGTCCACACGGAAAGTGCTGCTATGAACTTGTTTTGGCTCATCTTGGTCTGAAATAAGAGGGAAAGCCTTAAACATTGGTGGTGTGACCCAGTCACAAACGAGCAGAAGACCACCTGGTAATCCATTAATTATTCGAGGTGTCTACAGTCCTTTAAAAGTATCCCAGAGTTGATTTGCATATTGCATGCTGTACAGCAGTCAGATTTCAGTCGGACTAACTGCAGATACCCTCGACCGTGTGGCTGCATCTTACCGGGTTCCAACTCAGATCCAAACCGAGTCAGACGTTCAAGTGTAAATGGGGTCTCATCCTTGGGCTCCATAATTTACACATTATATATATAAATATAAATATATATATTTGAAACATAAGGAGTTTGAGTTACTCACACCACATGACTAACAAATAATTCATTTATTAGACGCTATTTATAGAATTTCCTTTGAGTTGATTTATTGTCTCATGTCTATGTTCAGTTCTCCCATTCATTTCTGTTCAGCTAAAAATACAAAGGTCCACAATGTAGTAGTTTCATGGCCATGTTTTTGTCCTAAGACAATCATAAAGATGTTCCAACATTACATGCAACTTGCTAAGAGGCATCTCCCATCACAGCTCTCCAGTCATTACTGATCCGAGACCAGCCCTGAGTCCACTCGGACTGGTCAGAGTTCACGGGGGTATTGACCAGAGGCAGTTTAATTGCCTATGAAGCTTTTTTTTTTTTTAATTAATGGAGAAATATATATATCTTATTTACTATTGCACTTTGAAAACAGTGTTTTGCTTTGTTGGTTCTGGCCAACAAAGAGGATCAAAGCACATCTTCGAAGCACAGTTCACTTGGCTCATAAAACTCAAACGAGCAAATGTTCTTCACTATCCCTTTATTTTACCAAGCACACACTGTGGGGGTTCATTAAAGTCTTCTGTCGAATGGTTTCAGCTCTGTTCAGGTCTGATACATCATTTCAGCTGTAATTGGCTTCCAGAAATGCCCAATCCCATTTCTCCTCTTGCCTCTACCACTTAGCACTCGCCCTCTCTTTCCCTTAGGGGTGGGTCGGTCTCGGTTCATGTTTGGAGAGAGGGGTGGGGTGAAGTGTGAGGGCGAGTTTAATGTAGATACAGAACGAGCAGAAAACAGCACGGGGACCAGCTGATGTCTCTGTAGTTACCTGTGATATTTCCAGTTCCACCTTAAATGGTGAAGGAATTAAATTCCAGTGCCTGCTGCTACTGCAATATTTAAGGAAATCTGAACAGAAATCTGCAGAATAAGACTCTGAATTTAGCTTCATATCACAGAAGACTGAGGAGAGGGTGATAAGATATGATTGTGGAACTCTTCTGAAGGAATATATCACTCTAAAATAGTCTAGCGGCCCTCATCTGATATCACTGCAGACTGGCTGAGCTGCTGATGTATCACTCTGTTGAAATGTCATCATATTTCCTAGGGGGAGATTTAAAAAACAAACCTTGTTACTAGGGGAAAGAACACACTCAAAACCAGGGGTAGGGGTAAAACTAAGAACTGGGATTGGGCCTAAGAATGTGCTTTTGATTTTGGACTAAACAAAGTAGAGGTGTCCCTCTGTATCTGTGGCTTCCACACTGATAATATTCAGAAAAACCCAAAAAGCAAGCTTTAATTTGCAGCACCACTATGCTGCATCCACATGTAGAATGTGATGTGTAGCGCCCCCTTCTGTGGACTTCTGCCATTTCCCATATCCTCTGTCTCTCTCCAGCTCTTGCTGTTTGAGCTCTGTACCCCTCACCTTTTCTTCATTCCTTCGTTGGTTAGACGTGTGCCGTGGTCCAGCTGCGATGGCTGTGTCTGCACTGAACATGTAGAAACCCCTCCTTAAACATTACAGTATCAATCACCCCCGTTTTTCTTGGTGTTAGGGGTGATCCATGATCTAGAGCTTGTTAACAGTGTATGGGAGAACGTGTGGAGTTCATACACCCATATTATCACATTATATATGAGGAACTTGAGCTTCCACTGACTCGCCAGACGTCAACTTTTTTAAGAATACAAACCAACACCAAAATGGTTTGAATTCCCTGGATGTTGTTCTTAATCTGCCACAAATACAGAGGGCGCACCAGTGTGTGACCAGTCTTCTCCACAGCCTTAGTGTCTAATCCGGGCTTCCCTGAGCAAGTCGTACCACCGTAAGACCTCCCCCAATGTGTGGTTCCTTAAAATAAAGGGTTGCCAAATATTCCAAAATGGAAAGAACTGCTGATCCACAGCTGAGAAAGCACACGTAGAGGCCTCTGAATGAGATCGTGAACGATGGGTGGGGGGGTAAAGTACTGACACACTAACGAGTGCAGAGGACCACGGTGGACGTGTACATAGACTGTGCTCTCACAGTGTACTAATGTAGTGAATTTGTATGTAAGGTTTTTTTTTTAATAAAGAGATGTTAGTGCTAAACTGCATGTACAGTATTCCTGAAAGTCTGCATGCAGAATCAACTCTGTGTAAAATAGATTGAATTCTGTATAAAGGAGATATTTTTTGTTAAAGATAGTTCCATATCTGTGTAGGTGGGTCGGCGAGGCCCGTTCTTCCTGTCGTCTGTAACCGTAACTCGAACCGCGGCTCTGTAACGACGAGCTCATCCGTGTTAAAGAATGTGTGGAGTGTTTACAAAAACCAAGACTTTTTTTTTTTGTGAGAACAATAAAGTGAGAATGCACACTGACCAATATGAATATATCTGTATGAAGAATACTGCTGCTCTTGCGGGGGAAAAAATCGAAATGCTAAACTCTATGTAACAGAGACTGTTGGTTTTGTAAATTCTTGTCCTGTTTTTTGTGAGTATTAAAGTGAGTATCTTGTACTCCAGTCTCGGTGAGTTCTTTGGCTTTGAACGATGTTCACAGATCAGCTGTAACTCTAGCCACAGCCTTATTTCTCTTAGCTCTACTGACCATACAGGAGCACTTTGTAGTTTTGTTGCTCTGTATATTTTTAAGCCCCCTTTCCCCCCTGTTCCTCAGCGCTCAGGACCCCCACAGAGCAGGTGTGATGTGGTGGTGGTGTGTTAGTGTGTGTTGTGCTGGTGTAGAGTGGATCAGACACAGCAGTGCTGCTGGAGATTTTAAACCCCTCAGTGTCTGGACTGAGAACAGTCCACCGACCAAAAACATTCAGCCGACAGCGTCCTGTGTCACTGATGAAGGACTAGAGGACGAGCGACACACACTGTGCAGCGACAGATGAGCTACTGTCTCTGACTTTACATCTACAAGGTGGACAAACGAGGGAGGAGTGTCTCACAGAGTGGACAGAGAGTGGACACAGGGTTTAAAAACTCCAGCAGCACTGCTGTGTCTGATCCACTCTACACCAGCACAACACACACTAACACACCACCACCACGTCAGTGTCACTGCAGCGCTGAGAATGATCCGCCACCACATCACACCTGCTCTGTGGGGGTCCTGAGCGCTGAGGAACGGGGGGAAAGGTTGGGGGGGTTAACAAAGAATGCACAGCAACAGATTGAGTACAGCCTGTAGAACTACAAAGTGTTCCTGTGTGGTCAGTGGAGCTGGGGGAATGAACAGCGAGTGTAGAAATGGGGGTGTTATGGCTGATTGGTGTGATCCTAATGTGTATAACACCCTGCAGAAGTTCCATCCCGTGTTTACAGTGAAGGCCACCCACTGGTGAGTACATTTTCTTTATTAATAAGTCTGTAATAAAACAAAGGCATAAACTTATATGAAAAAATAATTAATTTACACATACACCATTGTATGCATTGGAGCATCACACTCCTGTTTAAATACAGCAAGGGTCTCTCTGCAGCAGGTGGTGACCACTGTTCATCAGACTCTTACCTGGAGCTTCTGGCTGATTGTAGTTTAACAGATAAAACGAGTTACTATTTGTACAGCTTCCATAATAGTATTGCAGTGGTGTGTGTGTGTGTGTTACAGAGAGATATCTGAGGGCATTTGTAGCTGCTGTGATGGCTTCCACTTGGAGCTGCGTCTCCCTCCGTCTGCTCTGACATAAGGCTGGTTTCTTAGACCTGCAATCACACACACACACACAATTATATACAGAGGCCCCAAACATCTGAAAAACATTCATTTAGTTACACAACAACCAAAATATACAATTTCATCTCATCCTTTGCAGGGTCCTGGAGGCTGTGGATTCGAGTCCCGCTCCAGGTGACTGTCTGTGAGGAGTGTGGTGTGTTCTCTCTGTGTCTGCGTGGGTTTCCTATGGGTGACTGTCTGTGAGGAGTGTGGAGTGTTCTCCCTGTGTCTGCGTGAGTTTCCTCCGGGTGACTGTCTGTGAGGAGCATGGTGTGTTCTCCCTGTGTCTGCGTGGGTTTCCTCCGGGTGACTGTCTGTGAGGAGTGTGGTGTGTTCTCCCTGTGTCTGCGTGGGTTTCCTCCGGGTGACTGTCTGTGAGGAGCATGGTGTGTTCTCCCTGTGTCTGCGTGGGTTTCCTCCGGGTGACTGTCTGTGAGGAGTGTGGTGTGTTATCCCTGTGTCTGCGTGGGTTTCCTCCGGGTGACTGTCTGTGAGTGTGGTGTGTTCTCCCTGTGTCTGCGTGGGTTTCCTCTGGGTGCTCCTGTTTCCTCCCACGCTCCAAAAACACACGTTGGTAGGTGGATTGGAGACTCAAAAGTGTTCGTGTGAGTAAATGTGTGAGTGTGTGTGTTGCCCTGTGAAGGACAGACGCCCCCTCCAGGGTGTGTTCCTGCCTTGCGCCCAATAATTCTAGGTAGGCTCCGCACCCACCGCTGCCCTGAACTGGATGAGGGATACAGACAGTGAATGAAAGTAGGGCTGGACGATACGGCCAAAATTTATGTCACAGTATATTTCTTAATTTTGCTCGATATGCGATATTATTATAATATCAATATATACGATATAAAATGCACTAAAAAACCTCCAAGAACAAACAAGAAACATGACATCTCCATCAAGCATCAATCTATTGGCTTTGTCTATCAATATTAATATTTTTAAACTAAATTTAAAATTGAGTGCTGAACTGATGGCGGTGCCCTGTAATAAATGTCAGTCAGTGACAGAGGCTGTAAATTATATGTATTGAAATATTAATATATAGATATTGGTGTTGAATTGTTTTCCTAAACGAATGAATGAATGAATCTCATTCATTAATAAAACCCATGTCCACTTTTGTTGCTTTAGGACGTACCGTGACTTAAAGAACAGAGGAGTGAATTGGGGCTGACAGGTTGCTGTTTTTTTCCCTAGGATTGAGAGGAAAATATTGGGTAGCGGGGGATAAAGGAACAGTGTTTTCTCTTCCCTCAATATCCACAGCTGAGGTGCCAGCTGAACCCCAACTGCGCCCTGGGCACTGAGGTCTCTGGTTGCTGCTCTGTGTGTGTGTTCACAGATGGGTTGAATGCAGAGTGTTGTACTGCCAAGAAAGTGGTTTGTAAAATATAGGCTGTAGGTAAAAGGGGAGTCACAAGGGGGCGCTTCGGTGAAAACTCAGCACTTATATCTCCACATAGTAGGTTTTAATTCAGTAAACCTGATTTACCCGTCTACAAAACAGTAGCCTTATTAAAGTGATTAACACATCAGCCAATCACAGTCAAGTCCTTGAATGCGCTGGTCAGTGACGTGTGCATGGCGTGTGGATGTGGGCTACAGCTGGAGGAGATGTGGTGCTGAGGACCCTGTCGACCCAAAGTGGGCTCCACAGTGACCAGGGGCCAAACGTTTACAGTGAAGACCACCCACTGGTGAGTATGTTTTATTTTCATTATCCATGATTACATTTATAAAATCATGAAGAGTTCAAGTCTATAATTAACATATACACTCTCAGGAGGGTCTGTACAAACATCTCTGTCAGTACGAGCATCACACTGCTGTTAAAATACAGCGAGGGTCTCTCTGCAGCAGGTGGAGACCACTGTTCATCAGACTCGGACACAGAGGTCTTGGCTGATTGTAGTTTAACAGATTAAATGTGTAACTATTTGTACAGCTTCCATAATATCACCCCATTGTACTTTCCAACATGTGTCTGTGAGCTTCTTGTTTGTTTTAAGGCTTTCAGATGTGCCAGCCAATAAAATGATGACCTTGTCACAGCAGATATTCTCCAGTGTGCTGTATATCATCGCTGTCCAATAAAGAACGTGTCTCCATGTTTGTGGAAGTTTAGTTTACTACACAGCAGCTGTTCATTTCACAATGAATGGACCAATAGAAATGCTCCAAAAGTGACTGAATAAAATATTTTTGCTTCCAATAAACATTAAGAAGTTTTTTTTTTTCCTGTAAAGTTATGATGTGACAATGTCAAACACTGATGACACTATCCCAACATAGTAGCAGTAGAACGACATCCACATCACACAGACAAAAGATAGACATGTGATATGAGGAGGAATGCAGTGAAATAGAGAGCATTAAAGAGACAAATCTACCTCCAGCAGAAACAAGAAGACAGAGAAAGAGTGTCTATGAAGGACTCAAGTCACCAAAGCCGGAATCAGAGAGCAGACGAGAGGAGCGCTTCCCCGAACGAGCCGTGAAAGGAACAGCCTTCAAGGCTGAGAGAGAGAGAGAGGAGATGTAGAATCTGTCTGAATTAATAATACCAAACTCCCAGTCTTAGAACAAACAGGAGACAGAAAGCACACAACAGCAAAACAATCACATTGTGTTTTATCTAAACCTTGCAATCTGTTAGTATCTGTACTTTATTAAAATATTCAAACCATAGCCCCGAGTGACGTGGATTAATCAGAGTGGAAGACTACAGGCGCTGGAATCGCTGCACTATCACACAATACTTCCCTGAACTTGTTGATGTTGCCTTTAAGTACAGATCTTTGTACTTTAATTCAAGTCTGTAATGTTATTTCTTACTAATTCAAGGAATAAGGTTTAAAAGACCGTTGCCCCCCCCCCCCCAACGGTGTTGGGAAACTCTAATAGGCGTCTTGCCTGTGACGTACATGGTGGACAACAACTCTAGAAGCTGCACTTAATTTAATGCAAAATGACGAAAAGGTGTGTTGTTTTTGGCTGCAATCATTCAATGTACAGTGGGACATCTGTGAACAAATGGCCCAAAGATCCCAAAATATCCAGAAAATGGACTAAATTTGTCCACTTTAAACGGGCACTTTGGAAAGGACCATCCGCTCACTCCGTTATCTGTAGCTCTTTTCCAACAATATGGGCATGTAAGGACACCAACGAAAGGTGTTCAAGAGCCTCTGTAACATGGAGGTAAACAGGGTAAGGACACTCACTTCGCCTGTTTTAGTTGGTGTTAGTTAACGTTAGCTTGACTTGCTAAACTCGGTGGCTCAGATTATACTCGGCTACGTAGCTGCATTACGGAGGTTTATAGTGTCGGATGAATTCGAGTTTGACTCGGATCACATTTACAAGAATAACGGTACCTCTAAATTTGAGTTTAGCTTATTGCTAGGCTATTGTCATGAATAATGTTGGTTATTTAGCTAGCTAGATACTGTCATAACGGTGTTTTACCGCAGCGTTGTTCAGCTGTTGTCCACCAGTGACGTCACGGTTGCGTTCAAGAATTTCCGTAGCGAGCTCGGGTTTTTCCGTCAATTTAATAAAATTGTCAGTTTTAAAGCAAATTAAGGTGATATTTTCATTTTAATGCATACTTATATATGTCAGTAACTACAATAATGTGAAATATTCATGGAGGTCCATTAAGTGGTGCTTAGCCTTTAAGTTTGATTTGAAGATGATTGTTGCCATTTCAGTCAGGAACTTTTCCCGTCCACATAAAGTGATCACTTCAGAGATATAAAGTGTTTAAAAAACTGTTGAGTAGCTTTTCAGGGTGTGTTCAGAATTTTCACCCATCCACAGCAAGCATGAGGCACATGTTTAAGGGAAGAAAGGCAACAGAAAAGTTGGAAAGTGGACATTAACTGCCCTGAAGTCTAGGTCCCTGAAATCTTTAGGTCCTGCTTGCAGTGATTTGTAGTCTGACCCCAGACTGACCTGTGATGATGTCCTCTATGGCTCCGTCTTTTCCCTCACGCACAAGTGGAGACACCTGTCTTCGCTTCAGTTCAGTGATCAAGTCCACCTGCTGGAGCCGAGTCACACTGGGCATCTACAAACAGACACACACACACACCCATTAAAAGAAATCTGACCACAGGATTGTTATGGTGAGGTAATGGTTTTGCTGGTGAATCATTCTATCATTCTGAACACTGCAGTAAAACCGACATGTTGCTTTTCCACATCTACTTGACTCTACACTGTTTTCCACTTCTCCACCAGGTGAATCAGGTCCTGGTTCTGGAAGCAGGTTCTTGTTTAGTGGCTGTTTTCTCGTGGTTCAGAGCGAGTCGAGTAGGGACTAAACCATGGCGTGTAAACCTTGGGGAGCGCTGATTGTCCAGAGAGAGTCGTCACTCTACGCCACGCAACGCAGACGACCAGCACCAACTCTCCATCTGTAAAATCTCCAGCTGCAGCTTATTCGACTCATGATGGCAGCTCGTAAAATTACACCGTGGTCTTTTGAAGAGGTTCAAACGCTCCTTGGATCAGTGGCCGACGAAAGAATCCAGCGAGAGCTGGATGCTGCAACAAGGACGGAACAGGCAGGGTTTTGAGACGACACCCGATACACCATACAACAGAGTGTGCATGGTGTTTTTGCAAGTGTCTTGCTGGAGCGTTTACACTCAAGTCAGTGTTGCTGCTTGTGCAAGAGAGGTTCACCAGCCTAAAATCCCCAGCCAATAGCTGTGTTCAGTAACTGACCATTTATCAAGGGTCAGACAGCAGCAGTTTCTAACTCAACCCCAGCAAGATGCAGCTACAATATCAGTGTGTGCTTCTGATCAAAGTTATTCTACCTTTCAGCCAGATGAAGGTCTTCCATAAACACTAAACCGCCACAACGTTCAAACCACAGTAAATGAACCATGAGCCACTGCACACCGGGATCTCCCCACAGACCTGAGTCAGTCTTAGTGTGACCCTCAGATCTTTACACTGACCATTTCTCCTCTTTCAACATCAACTTCAAGAACTGACTGTTTACTCACTGCCTGATTTATCCCACCACACCTCAACAGGGGGTGCTGAAACCACTGACAGCTGTTAATGGATTCTGTTTTGTGGCTTATGTTTTACATCATTCTGTATCAACCAGGTACTGAAGCTTCCGGTTGTGCTGTAGACACGATTGTTTAGACGGCGACAAAATATCTTTGAATCTTTAGACCCTCTACCTTGTTTCTGATCTGCTCGTTCTTGGCTGGGTTTAAGCTGAGTGTGTCCTTGCCCTCCTCCCCATCAATGTAGCTGCCTCTCTTCCTCTGCTCGTTTTCTTGCTCAGCCGCCTGGAGAGAGAGTGAGAGAAAGTGAAAGTGGACAGTTTCACACACTCACCCAGTCACTCACACAGTCATTCACACACTCACACAATCACTCACACACTCACCTATGGACAGTTTCACACACTCACCCAGTCACTCACACACTCACCTATGGACAGTCTCACACACTCACACCTGTGGACAGTCTCACACATTCACCCAGTCACTCACACACACTCACACCTGTGAACAGTCTCACACATTCACCCAGTCACTCACACACACTCACACCTGTGAACAATGTCACACACTCACCCAGTCACTCACACCTGTGAACAAGGTCGCACAGTCATGCCACCTGTATGTTTCGACTGCGGGAGGAAAGCAGAGCACCAGAGGAAACCCACACAGACACAGAGTAAACACACCACACTCCTCACAAACAAAACCAAAACCACTGTGACGCCTAATGACGTTAATTATGACTTACCTTATAAGCTTTTATGAACCTAGTGAAGATGGGGAAGAAGTGGGAGGGAGGAGTGGTTTTGGGATTCTCTCCAAAATACTTCACCACAGACTCATACGCCTCCTGCAGAGACACAGAGGAGATCAGTAATTGTAATCCAAGTGTGTGAGTACAATCATTAATGATCTTATTTATAGAAACACGACTAGGTTCACCATCACAAGATCCTCATGGCCTACATTACTGCTTCACTACACAGCTGTATACAGACTGTACATTTCTGCTGATGCTCCGTTTACCAGCTGCTCTCCGTCTCATTCATCACTGCTCACTCTGACCATAAGAGTACGGGGTATATCTGCTTTAAACAGTGCTGGGGACGTGAATGTGGACCAGCTGTTGAATTCAATTCAGCTGCAAGTGATTGTAGAAGGTGAAATGAGGATTTATTTTGTTGACTTGTCAAAGCCAATTTATAGCTCTTGTAATCATCTTCTTATTACAATGTTCTTCGTGTATTTTTAATGCTACTCCTCCTAGGGTTTTCAAGTTACAGCCACAAAACTTCACCAGATCATAGAACGTATAGCCAATTATGTTGCTTGTGCTTTTTGGAGTGATCCGACTTAGGGATTTTGGAATACGAGCTTCCAAAGTTGGAATTTTTCCCATAGGAAAATTTCAACCTGCTCTAACTCAGTCCATTTTTTAAGCTACAGTTATAAGATTAATAATAATAGTCTTTAATTATAAATAAAAATATTATTTTGATAAATATACACAATTCTCCATTGGCTGCTCATCATTGAAGATTTTTTAACACTGGAACTTCAGTGTTGCTTTATTTAAAAGCCCTGTAAGTCGGCCTGCAAAGAAAATACAGGGGTCTTAAAATATACACCTGGAGTATTTAACATGTATCACTCGTGCTTCTTTCTCTCCCCACTCTACTGCATTTTTCATTCTCATCATCCCCAGTGCCACCACATCACAGATCACAGTCAAGGCTGAGCCAATGTTCTAAAGTCTCACCGTGCACAGCCTGTTTACACCAAGCTTGAAAGATGCTTCACCATGTGGTGTGTTCAAATCAACTGAATCTACCCAGTCATCTTCTCTTTAATGTGCTGCTCTTCATTTAAGAAGTCCTAAAAAAGGTGCAGTCGAGGGTCTCACTGGTACAAGCTATGCACCTGAAAGCCAAAGATATTTGTCCAAAACCAAATATTATGAAATATCTAGTTTGGGAGAAGGACCAAGCCCAAACTTCTTGTCTCCATCTTTACGCAGTCTGTAAAACCGCTCCTCTACCTTTATCTACTCGTGATGAAAATTTACAGCTCACCACCCTAGATCCTCCTTTTCCAACACTGACTCAGCCTTTGCTTGTCAACGCCTTAGATTTCACCAGCAGAAGCTGCCCAGAACTCCAGCCCGGGTCCCTCACAGTTCCTCTTCCTTCTGCCACACACTTCGGGCATGGTTCATACTTCTTAAACATGCTGTTTAGAAGTTGCTGCCAGTTGTGCCTCACTGGGAGAAGCCTCACATTTGTGATCAGGAGGTTACACTGATCAGAAACTCCAGGCCATGTAAGACATGTGAGGTTAGCTGGGAATATAGGACATGCAAGGTCTCTTTGTGCTACCACAGCTCCAGTCTCTGGATTCTGAGGAGATCTGAGGAAACTCTGAAACTCAACAGGAACTTTTCTGGTGAGGACAAACTCCAAGCCAGAGAAACAGGACAGCCTTGTCCTTAAGCAAGGGGATGTCTTGCATCCAAACAAGTAACTTCAAGAGACAACATTAATTAATTGGAGGTCTGCATTTCCAGGTGGAAACCCCCATTCCCCGATCCATGTCTTTCCCTCTTAAAGCGAGGCTGTCGATACAGTAAATGCGTGGGTCCCTAGGCGACGCTATGGTGAAGGAGTTGACTGCTAAGCTGTTAGTAGTGGGATGTTAAGAGAGCACTCTCCCATAGGCAGTTTACATTGGACTCTATGGAGCTCCGTAGACCATGAATGGAAAATGATACATTTTGAAATCCACTTTTACAAACAATTCCACCTTAACCCCTTGGAGTCTGAGGGGTTTTCAGACACTCTGGTGTAGTCTGACATGCCTTGATTGTTTTACAAATTGTACGCATCTGAAATTATTTTTTCTCAAAGTATTACACATGCATTTTTCAGAACTATCTCTGCAACAACAATGTTGAATCAGTAAGAGTGTCATACATCTATATTTTGATTAAATTTACTCTAAACTTAGACTTCCAAAAACCTGATATACTGTGAAAAAACACATTCTAAACCCACAATTGTATTGAGACGTCCACATTTAAAAATGACCACTGTAAAGAAAGGTTAAAATTTTGAAAAAACAACCGGTATACTTTGAACAAGGTATTTTTAAAAAATTCCACCTTAAGAAACCCTGGATAATTAAGATGTCCCCCTTAAAAATGACCTTTAAAGTGTTAGAGACTGCCTATGTATTTCTGTGTCCCTCACAGCTCTCCCCCTCCCCCTCCCCCCCTCTCTCTCACACACACACACACACGCGCTCACAGAACAAAACTGACAGACTCATGATTCAATGAATTTCAACCTGGGGGGGGGGGCTCCAAAAAATCACCCGTAGCTTGAAAACTTTCCAGGGTCCAAAAATGAACGAAACATACTGTAGCGACAAGGAAAGTCTGGCGATCGAGATGGTGTAAACTTTGAGCAAGAACTGATGGTGTAATGATGAGTTAAAAACAGGCAAAATTTTGAAATTCTGCATTCTGACCCGCTCCTAAAATACATTGAGCTCTATGGGAGTGAAACCCTCCCAAGTGTCGAACAAAAATTCATACCTCAAAAACAGTAGTTTCAAATTGTCTGAATTTACATGTGTGAGAAAGGGGAAATTTTTCTACCATTTAAAATTTAAATGAAGTGTGTAGGTGAAAGTATAAGGAAGTTATGGCAAAATGTTCGGCAGAAAATTGAAAAAGAAAAACATTCATTTCAATGCATTCCTATGGGAGCATACCCACCCTCTGAACAAATGCTTATAGCTCGGAAAGATGTTCTCAAATCACTTAACTGTATATACCGTTGCAATAAGGAGACTCTGGGGATCGATCTGGTATAGTAAAATCTGCAGATTGAGTGTGTTATGACGAGTTAAAAACAGGAGAAAAATTTAGAAACCGCACTCTGAGCTGCTCTAAAAATACATTGAACTCTATGGGAGCCAAAATCCTCCCTAATCCCCCCGTATTTTCAAAAATGTTCAAATTTACAGGTGCTAGAAAGGACAAGTTTCTCTACCATTTGAATGTAGAATAAAGTTTAAATGTAGTTTCTAGGTGAAACTATAAGGAAGTTATCGTGAATTGTTCGGCTGAAAAGTGAAAAAAAAAAACGGTTTTCGGGCAGAGAAGCTAGAGTGCGGTGACATCACATTCAAATGAATGCAGGGATTTGAAGGAGGGATAGAAAGGGAAGGGTGAGTGCAAGAGGTCCGAAAATGGACATGACAGGTCCCAGGGCACCCGGGTCTGACCGTCTGAAATCTCGTGTCTGTAGCTTGAAAATTGACCGAGTTAGAGCACTTTCAAAATTAATTCCATAGAAATGAATGGGGAAAAACGGAGCAAAAAACGAGTGTAGCAGGCGAACAAGTGCGGGTATCGCAAAGCTGTATACAAGTCCACATTGTCGCTATAAGACGCACAATTTCCAGGTGGAAAAGAGTCGATAGCTCGAAAACTGCGGGACGAGTTAAGTGGGCAAGGAAATGCAGAATAATAAGAATGATAAAAAATAGAAGAACAATATATTGAGCCGCTGCTTAAAGCAGCAGGTGCAACATAATTAGTGTTGGTCAATGTTGGATTAGCAATTTGTTTTAAGAACTGCTTTGTTGGCAATTCAGAAACAACAACCAAAGTTTCCTCTGCACCATGGATCTATGATCACCTGAGCAAACTCGGCCCACAAACACAGCCCATAAAATACATACATTCTCCACTGGCAAACACTGTCATAGCCAATCCACTCTGCCATCTGCGACCTTATACAGATAGAGGTATGTGACACAGGGGAGAGTCAAACTATGCCCAGAATATCTTGAAAGAAGTTGGTCATGTAGCATATCAAATAAGACCAGGATTTTCTCAGAAATTGACTGCTGTAATGTCTCTTGTGGTTTAACCATTATTAACACAGAAATTTCAACATTTTGCTGTTTGTTATAGGCTTGTTACAGGCTTGACCAGACCCTAAATGCTCAGCACTACCTGACAATGCTACAGGAAACAGTGTTCCCATCCATTCTGACCAAAGATGGCGCTGTGCATTTAGGGTCTGGTCCAGTCTGTAATGAACCTGAACTGAGCCTGTAACAAACAACAAAGTTTTGACATTTCTGTGTTGATAACTTCTGAACCACAAGAGATATTCAAATCTGATTGTGGCGATCCATTTCTGAGACAATTCTGGTCTTCTTTGATATGATATTTGACCACTTTCCCATTGGAAAAACTTGCCCTTGATACAATATGGCAGTTTTCAAAATGGTGGTCATGTTCCAGACATATTCTAAACGATTGGCCCCTGTACCCGGTTGCATAAACCACCTTAGGTTTTTCCCTTACCTATAAACCTTAAGTGAAGGATATCCCTGAGCTAAGGGAATTACTTAAGTGTGTTGCATAAAACCCCTCAGACATTTCACTTAACTAACAGAGAACGGTAAGGGATTTACTTCAGTGACTGAGGTTTTGTTGCAGTAAAATTCTATTGTTTCCATGACAACAACAATAATGCCACAAACACCCGGCAACCCTGTGTTCTGACGAGCTGTGGTGCCTTGTCTAAATGTGCTACTCTGCAGCTCTGTGCAGGCTCACACCCCAAAAAAAGTTTTCTTTTGTTTTATGTAATAAAATAAACAAGGTAGCACAACTCGTCAGAACACCCCATTTTCTGTGACCAAAAGAATAAATAACATTCATTCATTTATTATCTGTAACCCTTATCCAGTTCAGGGTCGCGGTGTGTCCAGAGCCTATCTGGAGTCATTGGGTGCAAGGCGGGAATACACCCCAGAGAGGGCGCCAGTCCTTCACAGGGCAACACAGACAGACACACACACACACACACACACACACACATTCACTCACACACTCACACCTACGGACACTTTTGAGTCACCAATCCACCTACCAATGTGTGTTTTTGTTCTCCCTGTGTCTGCGTGGGTTTCTTCCGGGTGACTGTCTGTGAGGAGTATGGTGTGTTCTCTCTGTGTCTGCATGGGTTTCCTCCGGGTGCTCCGGTTTCCTCCCACACTCCAAAAACACACGTTGGTAGGTGGACTGGAGACTCAAAGTGTCCATAGGTGTGCCCAATGATTCCGGGTAGGCTCTGGACCTACCACCGCCCTGAACTGGATGAGCACTTACAGACAAGGGATGGATGGATGGATGGATAATAAACAAGTCATATTTAGTTAAATTACAGAGCGGGAGATAGCACCATTCCTGACTATCAGCACGTGTGTATTTCCACTTCAGTGTGTGTATCACCGGCACTGGGACATTTCAGGCCTGTTTTACCTTGGCAGTTTTTGCATCCTTAACAGCAGACTGCATCAGGCTGGTGTTAGTGGACAGGAAGTCTCTGAGGACGGGACAGTCCTTCTGCTTCTCAAACTCCTTCTGGGTCACTTCCATTCCTTTGTCCAGGGCACGCACGTCTATCACAATGCTGTCCAGAGAAACTGGGTGGGAGAAGAATGTGAGAATGAGTGTGAGCGCGAAGTGAAGGAGACGGGTCAGCTGATCGTGCAGAGGGGGTTCTCGGCTGATATGAGGTTTTTCTGAACTTTTAGACATAGACTCGACATACGCTGCATGTGGTTACACAGTTTTTACTGTTGCTGTAGCATTAGCTGAAACAGCCCGTACTCTTCTTGGAAGGCGTTAGACTAAGAGTGGGAACATTGCTCTAAGGATCTGATTGAATTAGGCCACCTAAATATTAGTGAGGTCAGGTGCTGATTTTGGAGAATTTGATGGTTTCCTACCTTCCTCCACAAGTTACATAGTGCGGTTTCTGCAGGGCCAAGCCCGGAGTAGCTCAAGGGCTCTGTTCTCCCTGTTAGAGCTCAGTGAAGTATCTCAATGATTTTGAAGCTGTAATTTTAAGGTAAAATTATTACTCACCCAATGCTGCCTTGTCCAGAAAGTGCAGTTCCGTATGGAAGGTGTGTAGCTGTGGGTATTTATCTTGTATGATGCTCACAAGAAAATGCAGAAGCGTCTGTTTGCGGTCAGTAGACTTTGTGTCCAGCAGCTGAGAAGAAAAACAATGCAAAACATAAAAATGTCCCCTGAGAACTACCACTGTCCCCAAATCTGTCAAAAGATTTGCATGAGGTGCAAGTGTGGAATTGTTTGTGTTTCATGAATCCTACGCAGGATGTACATTGCTACTGTACATCTCCACACGCTTGGAGGAGAACACTAATCACCAGATTTATTATGTCAGCTAACACTCGTCAACTGTGCAGCGACAGATGAGCTACTTTCTCCAACTTTACATCTACAAGGTGGACCATCGAGGGAGGAATGGACAGTGAGTGCACACAGGGTTTAAAAACTCCAGCTTCACTGCTGTGTCTGATCCACTCCTTCTTAAATCAACAACACTAACTAGGTTTTGGTTGATCACCTCTTTAAGAAGAGAGATTTTGAAAGGATTAAATCAACAAATTCACACTGAAATAAAGATATGTGTTTTAATTCTAATATTGTTTTTTTTGAGCAAATACACTCTTACTGCTCAGATATCTCATGTTCTAAGAAGCATAAAACTATTGCACGGTACGTGCTCATGCAATGTGATGTTACATTATATTAACATTATAATGATAACATGTAAAGTGAGCAAATAAAGTGCAAGTGCAAAACTGCTGTTGACCAGATATTATATGGAAGGTGGACCACTGCTGAAGGGCTAAAAGATGGCCCAGACTAAATGTGCAGTATATGAGCCACAGTCTGCAACGGTACACCTGCACAGTGGACTGTAGGTGCTTCCAATAAAGTGGCCAGCGAGAATAAGGACTTTATGCAATGCTCCACAATGACCCATATTTAGAGCTTTGTGAAATCTCTCTCTCTCTCTCTCTCTCTCTCTCACCAGATCCAGGCTCTGGAGGCGAAAGCCATACGCCGCTCCTCTCTTCCCACTGTTCATGTAGTTCCCAAAGGCCAGAACAATCTGGACACATCAGAAAAGCATAGGGTCTGTTCATTCAGAAATTAAACACACTGCATCACGTACATGTTACAAAATTCGAGGACACTTCTAATGAGTGAGTTCAGCTAAATTATGGATTAGTTCAATTTAAGGTGAAGGTCCTTGCCATAAGCTCCTCTTGTTACACCCTTTGATTCCTCCTCTTCCCATTTATTTTCATGACTGGTTTCTCCTGCTGAGTGACTGGGGTCCACAGCAAAGCCGCCCAGAACTCCTCCTCCGTATCAGACCTCTACCTCGTCACTAGCCCAGTTTTGTAATTTTACACTTGTATAATCTCCACAGAAAAGCAAGGTTAATACCATTGGATGCTTTCGAGCAGCTCCACATGAGCTGGGGGTTGGTGTGGTTTGTCTTTAACTGATTCATCATGGGGTGGCACGGTGGAGCAGCAGGTAGTGTCTCTTCACAGCTCCAGGGACCTGGAGGTTGTGGGTTCGATTCCCACTCCGGGTGACTGTCTGTGAAGAGTGTGGTGTGTTCTCCCTGTGTCTGCGTGGGTTTCCTCTGGGTGACTGTCTGTGAGGAGTGTGGTGTGTTCTCCCTGTGTCTGCGTGGGTTTCCTCTGGGTGACTGTCTGTGAGGAGTGTGGTGTGTTCTCCCTGTGTCTGCATGGGTTTCCTCCAGGTACTCTGGTTTTCTCCCAAAAACACCTGTTGGTAGATGTGGGGGATTGGAGACTCAAAAGTGAGTGTGTGAGTGAATGTGTGAGTGTGTGTTGCACTGTGAAGGACTGGCGCCCACTCCAGGGTGTGTTCCCGCCTTGCGCCCAGTGATTCTGGGTAGGCTCTGGACCCACCGCCGCCCTGAACTTACAGAAAATGAATGAATGAATGATTCATCATGAACAGGGTCAAGGTGGGCAAAGAACTGACCTGGAAACACTGATGGCAGGCACCCAGTCACTCACCTAGTTTCTCACCTAGTCTCACACACACACCTGTGAGATTCAACAAGTCACTCAAACCTGTGGATAAAGTAATGCACTCACCCTGTCACTCCCACAAATGGGGAATATTTCACACACACCCCCAGTCAATCACACATTCACACTTGTGAAGAATCTCACTCACTCAGTCACTCACACCTGTGCATTATGTAACACCCTCACCCAGTCACTCACACACCATGAGAACACCCGGAGGAAACCCACACCGACACAGGGAGAACACAGACAGTGACTCGAGGAGAGGATCCCACCCAGGACAGAGAGACCCAACCTGCAGCGCCACCGTGCAGCTCCAGAAAGAACTGTGACCTGTTAATACCCTTCATTTTCACTGAAAACATAGGACGAGCCTATGTCCACAAACCTTTGGCCTGTTAGCGTTTGTGAATCCACCTACCTCCAGAATCTTCTTCAGTTTGCTGGAAGATTTGACGGACATGGAAGCTGCAATGACGGCGTTCAATTGCTGCAAGATAAAGACAAGCAGAAAAGGAGTGTGAATGGTGATAATTTAACCACTGCCTCTAAACCTATTATCTAATCAACACAAATAGTCGCTAAGCCGCTGTTCTCCGCAATCATTTGCATTTACATCTCTGCGCTAATGTGGAGATAAGCGCTGTAATTACGCGCCTGTCCAAATGATTCAATGCTTTATGACAAACGTACTGTGGGATTGACATATCACCTAATCCTGACTTTGTCCTCAAAGCTGTGCTTCTTTCGGAAGATGTTCTTTAGGTACGTTCGGTTCTCCATGTGTCTAGAGTAGCCTTATTACTCTCATTTCACACAAACCTCGTTCCAGACAGAGTGCGGTTGTGTTCTCCTTGGCAGAGATTCGTTAATGGTGTGTTGTGTGTGTCTCAGGCTGGTGACATGAGTGTGAAGCCACTTGAATCACTTTAAAACAAGCCATTACAGTTTTTTTAAGGTGTCCATTTATTTGGCGCAGTCATTTACTTAAGGTGGAAGCCTAAATAAAAGGGCAGATTTTTTTAATGTGGAATTTTTTAAGGTGGCCAGCAAAATATAATGGGAGACTTTTTAATGTGGTATTTATATTAATGTGACCATTTTGAAGAAGTGGTCACTTACTTAAGGTGGAAACCTAAATAAAATGGTTGATTGTTTTAAGGGAGAATTGTTTTAAGGTGTTCTCATGTGGAAGTTTAAATACAATGGCTGTTTTTTTTTTTTTAAGTGGATTATTTTTAAGCTGTTGACGAAAATACAATGGTTGTACTTTAAGGTTTTACACTTTATATGAAGTGGTCATTTTTTTTTAATGTAGAAGTCCAAATAAAATTACCTTTAACTAATGTGGAATTTTTTAAGGTGGCGTTCAAAATATCTTGCCAGTCTTTTTTAATATTTCAAATGTTATTTGAAGTGGTCATATATTTAATGTGGATATCTAAATAAAGTCGCTGTTTGCTTGAGGAGCATTTTTTTTAAAATGTGGTGGTCAAAATATATTGAAAGTCTTTTAAAGTTTTAGGGGTCATCTGAAGTTTTCATTTCTTTAAGGTGGATGTCTAGATGAAAAGGCAGTTTTTTTAAGGTGGAGTTTCTTTGACATCAGTGTCATTGCGACAGAACAAAGACACAAACTGGGGATATTGTCTACTCTATTTAAATGTAATGAAATGATTGGCTCCAATAGCGGTTGGACCTAAATTTTGAAATTTGGAAAACCTACATTTTTAAAATAGTTTTGTATTTGGTTCACAGACAACTATCAGGGATTAATAAAAGGAAAGTCAAGGAAAAACTGTGGTTAAGCAAATCCACAAGGAGCTGCTGCCTTTACAAAAAGAAAACAAAACTGACTTGTGAACAACTATTAACTGATTATATACAGGTACCTGTAAAATACACAGTCGTAACGTCAGGAAAGAACATAAACATCAGCTCAGTCAGCCCCTAAATACTGCAGAGTTTAACGCATGAACATTTTAACTGGCTTTTTCAGCAGCTTACTTTACCTTCATCAATAATCAGGTTTCCTCTGCTGCATAATTCTATTTCATCTAGTGCCTCAGTGGCTTTTCTGTTTGGTTTATTAAAGATTGTAACAGGCATCAGTTAATGTTTGTTCTTTATTTTTGTCTTTAGATGACACACTGTGTCAGGAACCTCACTACACCTTCTCCCCACATTCACTGTGTGCGTATTCTGTCAAGAAAGCAATACAGACACATTCCCCGTGGCGTCTAAGGGACATGCAGTAACAGCAGCAGCTCCCCCAGGTCCCAGTGCTCCCTAGTTTCAATACATTGTTAATATGGAGACAGAGAGAACCATTGTGGAAAATGAAAGAATTACAGCCGCCCTGAAACATGTCTGATGACGTCCATGTCCGTCTCTATATTTTTGGAACGTTACAAGCATCATATTTGTTGCGTGACGTATTTACAAACACACTTATCTAAAGTGTGAAATTTACTAAAACTCTGCAGGGTTTCTTGAATGTGTTTTGCGTTTCTTGTAATGAATGATTGCTGAAGACTGCTCATGGGAAGAAAAAATAATCTTTCCATGTATTTAAGAACGAAATCATGTGTGAGACCTGGTCACACTCACTGGCTGCAGCAACTGGACATTTTCTCTGAAGTTGCCCATGAACGTGAGGGTGCTAATCCTCTGAGAGAGGCGAGGGATTTTGCCGAAGCGCACCATGAACCTGTCCTCCTCAGACAGCTCCATCAAAGACCGGCCCTCACGCTCGTAATTCTGGATTAGCTTCAGCTCATAATCTGACGGGATGAAGCGCTCCAGCAGCTCCAGGAAATCCAGACTTAATGCATCTAGGTTATACCTGCAGAGAGAGATAGAGAGAGAGAGATGAGAAAAGAGACAGATAAGGAGAGTGTATAATATAAGGTTAATGTATAATGTGACACTATCCATGAGTGTTATGTAAGCTGTGTAATAATGATCTAAGATTAGTTCTATGCACTTGACCCAATGAGCAAAGACAATCAGTGCTCAAATAAAATTAGTGCCTCACTGTAATGTCACACAACACATTCAAGAGACTGCAGACACCCATATAGTTCATAATTTCAGCTAGTATAAAGGGGATGTATTATATGAAAAATCTGGAGCCCACCAACACACACTGTGAAACAAGACCCAACCAGTCAGTTTTCTGTGTGCTAAGTCAGAAACACGAGATAAAACGATTCTGTTCCTCTTCTAATGTCAAGTGCAGAGACTTTTGAATCGCCCCGCCCCCTCGTCTGAGTCTGTCCAATCCCAGCGTTGGACCCGCATTTATGTGAGTGCATAAAGACGATGTTAAACAAAGCAAAACAGACACAGCAAGTGCAGAGAAATAAGAGCACTGAGCAAGAACTGAGAAAACAAGAACAGAGAAGAAAGAGAACAGAGCGAAAACGGCTAAAAAAAATAGAGCTTCTGCTCCTCGCTCCTCACTGCTGTGCGCTCGGGGTCAGGGTGAACAGCGAGCGGCTCATTATCATTTAAAGGAACAGGTGCTGAAAGCGGGGGTTCTGAATAGGGCTGTTTTTGAACAATGCATGTCACAGATGTTTCATTATGATCCTAGGGGCCTACTAGTGTGAAAGGTGAACTTGTTTCACAGTGTGTGGGTTGGTGGACTCCAGATCCCCACATTTATGTGCACATGCACGGAATAAGGGATTTATTTGTAGTATGTCGCCTTTAAGCGAGACTTGTTTTATTTTATTACAAACACAGCTGGCTCTGAGGGTGGAGCTCGTCTTTAGAGTAAGCAAGAATAATGATCTTAATTCTAATTCCCAGGTCTGTCACATACGTCTCAATGGCAGTGCAGATTTGGCTTGTGTCCAGGCCTCCCTTGCGCAGTGTAATGGCCAGGTTTTTGGCCTTGTTGGGCTCCAGTAGTGAGACTTTGCTGGACGCTTTCTGAGCCACCTTCATTTTTAGAGTTCCCACTTCAGCGTGAGGGGACTGCGCTTTGGTCTTGAACAGCTCTGCAAACAAATCCATGTTCAGCTCCTGATCAGAGAGAGAGAGAGATGGGATGAGAAACCTGAGACGTAAACGAGAACTGTAGCATCTGCTCATTTCATACTTTTCAAAAAGAGGACAGAAGAGCAATAATAATAATAGCACAAGGCCCACGCTCCAGGTGAAGATCTCAGTTGTCTGCAGTTGCTCTTCTACCTTTGCAGTGTGTTTATTAAAGGTGATCTGAATAGAGTCATAGACTCCTGACATATTCCACTGTGTAGATCAGTGGTCATCAACCAGTTGATCACGTATATCAAGGCTTCTTCCCTTTCACCTTTATGTTACTGTAGCTGCATCATTCTGTATGCAGTGGTTCGCTGGCTACTTTAGCAGAGGTTGTGTCCACAAATTTTCACTATCAAAGGTTCTTAGAGCGATGGTGCTATCAAAGGTTCTTAGAGCGATGCTATTGAAGAACCTTGTTGGTTTCATAAAGAACCATTTTTGCTGAACAGGTAGCAGCTCTGATTTTACTGCTACTGTGGCACACACACACACACACGTGCACAAAAGCACACACATACACACACACACACATGCACACAAGCACACGCACATATACACAAACACACGCTCACACACACACACACATGCACACACAATCTCTATCCTCGAAGAAGCAGCTCCTCCTTCTTACCCCCAGCACGCGGTCGTCGTCCAGCTCAGTGAACACGGTCCCAGACACCTGCTCCTCCTTTAACGCCTGCCAGTTAAACAGAGGCATCCGATACTTTGTCTGGATTGGCTTCTTACGATTCACTCCTAATAAACACATTCAAACACACGTATACAGATGTGTCACACAGCTGCCGTCTTCAGTGCACATCGGCAGAGGTCCCACAAGTCTCTGAAACTTCATCTGAACAATATCCCTCAGTTGCTGTTGTCATGTAAACTCTGTATAATATTCACAACTACACTGAACCATCACCACTGTCCATTCCTTCAGTTCCACTGACCTCTTTGTAGCTCTACAATTATAGACTGCAGTCCCCCTGTTCCTCAGCGCTCAGGACCCCCACAGAGCAGGTGTGATGTGGTGGTGGATCATTCTCAGCGCTGCAGTGACACTGACGTGGTGGTGGTGTGTTAGTGTGTGTTGTGCTGGTGTAGAGTGGATCAGACACAGCAGTGCTGCTGGAGTTTTTAAACCCCTCAGTGTCTGGACTGAGAACAGTCCACCGACCAAAAACATCCAGCCGACAGCGTCCTGTGTCACTGATGAAGGACTAGAGGACGACCGACACACACTGTGCAGCGACAGATGAGCTACTGTCTCTGACTTTACATCTACAAGGTGGACCAACGAGGGAGGAGTGTCTCACAGAGTGGACAGAGAGTGGACACAGGGTTTAAAAACTCCAGCAGCACTGCTGTGTCTGATCCACTCTACACCAGCACAACACACACTAACACACCACCACCACGTCAGTGTCACTGCAGCGCTGAGAATGATCCGCCACCACATCACACCTGCTCTGTGGGGGTCCTGAGCACTGAGGAACAGGGGGAAAGGTGGCTAACAAAGTATGCAGAGCAACAGGAGGGATCCAGTCTGTAAGTGTAAATCTACAAAGTGCTCCTGTGTGGTCAGTGAGTGTAGAAACAAGAAGGTTGTCACTCACAGAGCATGAAAACATTTCCTAAAAACTATATGGTAAGGATATATTTAAGGATATACATTTGGAAGCTTGTCTCACCTGGTGTGAAGGTGCCTGAGCTGAGCGGTGGTGGAGGAGGAGGAAGAGGAGGTCCAACGCCTGGAGGAGGTGGTGGAGGAGGAGGAGGTGGCGGAGGGGCAGGGACTGGGATTGGCGGAGGGGCCGGGGGCGGTGGCTGTGACTGTGCTGAGGATGTGGCATTAGAAGCGTCTACTTCAGTAATCTCAACTACAGGAGGGAAGAAAAGAAAAAGACACTCAGATCTTCAGTCGTTTCTGATGTTGCAGCGATGAATAAAACACCATGTGGACACCTGTCCACTCACTATTTCTTCCGGTATCGGCGCTGCAGTAATAGCTTCTGCATGTTTACGTTAATGTGGGGCTCTGGAGTCCACTAACCGAGACACAGTGAAACAAGACCAACCAGTTTGTTTTCTGTGGGCTGCCGAAGTCAGTAAACACAGGATAAAACGAGCGGTTCTGATTCTGCTCCACTTCTAATGTCAAATGCAGAGACTTTAGAATGGCCCCGCCCCCTTGTCTGAGTCTGTCCAATCACAGCGCTGGACCCGTGTTTATGTGAGAGCGCAAAAACGAGGTTAAATGCAGCAAAACAGACAGAACGAGTGCAGAGAAATAAGAGCACTGAGTAAAAACAGAGAAGAAAGAGAACAGAGTGAAAACGGCTAAAAACCAGAGCTTCTGCTCCTCGCTCCTCACTGCTGTGCGCTCGGGGTCGGGGTGAACAGTGAGCGGCTCGTTATCATTTAAAGGAACAGGTGCTGAAAGCGGGCGTTCTGAACAGGGCTGTTTACACAGGGGGAGAACACTGCTGTGGGGTGTTCCACTGTGGAGAAAAGGGAGAATTGCGTGCAGTTGCTTCAATGTTCAATGCATTTTAGCAAAACATCTGCGTCCACAGTTGGTACATTCCCATAAAATTATACCAGGACAGCAGTGTGTGTGTTTAGGGAGAGAAGAAGCAAGTGGTGTCCATACTTTGGACTAGTACTGTATACACACACACACACACACACACACACACACACACTTGGCTGTGTGTTTTCACCTGTGTGAGGTAGCTGAGGGCTCTCGGTGCAGGTCGTGCTGCTCGGTGTGATGCTGAGGTCCAGCGATCCGGACGCTGATCTCTCCATACGGATAAGCCCCTGATTCACCAGCTGCTGCACTTTTTGCTCCAGAGCGGTTAGAGCACCGACCGACCGCTCTCTGTCCCTCTCCCGCTCTCTCTCTATCTCCCACGCCATCTCTCGCTCTCGTTCTCTCTGCTGCAGGCTGGAGACCTGAGCGCATGATTCACGAAGACTTTCCTGTACACACACACACACACACAAATGAAGTACTGCCTCTAGGCCAGTCTGAGTGTCTGTTTTCATACAAACCGGGGCAAACACTGCTCCAGGCTGGTGTTTGTGTTTATTTACAGTGAGACAGAATGTGTTTATCATATGAGAAACTTGTGTGTGTGTGTGTGTGTGTATGTGAGAATAAGCACCAGTTTATACACGCACATTGTGGGGACCTCTAGTTCTTGTGGGGGTCCATTACAC
The DNA here is from genome assembly GCF_029633855.1 of Hoplias malabaricus. Lineage (NCBI taxonomy): Eukaryota > Metazoa > Chordata > Actinopteri > Characiformes > Erythrinidae > Hoplias > Hoplias malabaricus. Next base: position 38,442,726 of record NC_089809.1, read on the forward strand.
TTTAAGTTAAAGACGTTTGTTTGTGGGTTGGTTCATTCACCCCCACCCACCCATCAGAGAGTCTCCCCCGCTCACACACAGTGACCCCCATCCTCGGTACGGTGAACACAAACTTCCTTTGAGGCACCTGAGGTTGACCCACTGCTCCTGAAAAACTTCATGCACCGGAAGAGAATGCAAACTTTCCAGATCTGTCCCAGCAGCCAACAGAGGCCAGCACCAGGTCTCACCATGAGCAGAGAGACGTGGGGGGAGAGGAGAGGACGCCCTACCCGCCCAGGAAGTGAGGCTACTTGTGCACTCTCCTGTTAAACCAGAAGGATGCCTTCTTTGATACAGAGTGCAATTTGCCAACCTTCAACTTGTTGGAGACATGATTTAGAGTTTGTCTGTATAAATATGGATGTATATGTGTATATAAGAAGTTAAGAAATTTGGTGTGTGTGGGGGGAGGGGTGTGTGTGGGATGGCCAATGTATAGTGACTCAGATTTAAAAAAAAATGAAAAAAAGAAGGAAAACAGGAGTAAATCTGCACAAGTTCCGACCCCTGTGTACAGTCCTGTGTTTAAACAAAGAATTGTACCTAAATTCACAAAGCATCCTCATGAAGATGATTCACACAGCATTCACACAGTGCATTATCCTGTGTTCGACAGAATCGAGCTCTGAACCAAGAACTTCCACCATGCGTTCTCCACTGCGTATCCCACTCAACGCTGAATGTGAAACTGGGCCATTGAAGGCTCGCTTGTTTAAAGGCTTTTATAAGAAGAGTGTAATTTATGACAAGGAAACAGTGTTTTATTAAACTCAAACTTTTAGGGGCCTGCCATTTACACGTACACCTCAGAGTTTAATAAATGAAGCCGTAGTGACAGGAGACGCTCAGACCTCAGCCCCACGGTGGAGCTCCGAAGGAAAAGCTTTTAAAGCTAGTGTGAGATTAGGTGTAGGATTAGGGTTAGGGCTGTGTCTCCACAAAAACAGTGGAAGGCTGTACAATACCCCACAATTCACAAAAATTGAAAAATATGCATGTGTTTATGGGTGTATGGGTGTGTGTGTGTGTGTGTGTTCTGCACCTTTAGCAGTTCCACTTCCTTAGTGCTCTGCATGAGCTGCCTCTCCAGTTCAGACACTTTCTCCATCGCTTCATTCTCACATTCCTCCAACCTGGTGCTCAGCTGTGCCACACACACACACACACACACACACACACACACACACACACACACATACACACAGAGTACATGATTTGTAAAGACTACAGTATGAAAATGCTGCCTTCCACACAATAGACTAGGGCTTGATTCCCAGTGTCAGGGAAGAGCACTGTGCTACACCATGTGTTTCATTTCAGTGTAAAGCCCCTAAGAATATATGAAAAACACAGGTTTCTGTCTGTGTGTGTGTGTGTGTGTGTGTGTGTGTGTGTGTGTATACATGTATGTCTTTGAGTGTGTGGTATGTGTGTGTGTGTGTGTGTGTGTGTGTACATGTATGTCTTTGAGTGTGTGGTATGTGTGTGTGTGTGTGTGTGTGTGTACATGTATGTCTTTGAGTGTGTAGTGTGTGTGTGTGTGTGTATGTATGTATGTCTTTGAGTGTGGGGTGTGTCTGTGTGTGTGTGTGTATGTATGTCTTTGAGTGTGGGGTGTGTCTTTGAGTGTGTGGGCTGTGTGTGTTTGTATGTGGGTGTTTGTGTGCATGTATGTCTTTGAGTGTGTGGGCTGTGTGTCTTTGAGTGTGTTGTGTATGTGTGTGTGTGTGTGTGTGTGTTTACCTGTGTGTTGTGCTGCTGTATTTCCTCTAAATGTTCCAGGAGGGCGTTTTTTGTCTCTGCGTCCTCCAGCAGAGCACCGACATCAAACACATTATCCAAATACGCCTGAATCTGCACCTGCAATCTCTCACTCTCACTCAGCTTTAATCTCTAAACACACTCACACACACACACACACACAAACATCAATCACCACTGCAACTACATTAAATCTACAGTAGTTATGAACTGAATAAATCACATTAAACAGCCCCACACCAAACACACACACACACACACACACTCCAATCACATCACAGACAGTGCCCCCAGCATCGAAAGTGTGGGGGTGAACATGTGCTTCTTTTGAGACATAACACCGACCCACTGCTCTTTTACAAACTGCCACTAATGCAGTGGCACTGAACAGTCATTCACACCAAAAGACCAAAGAAGAACGCAAACTGCCCAGATCTGTCACATCAGCCAACAGACACCCACACTAACCATCACTCTGACCCCAAGCTTGGACGACTGACGCATCACAGGGGATGGAACTCACAATCTTCTGACTACAGGAGCCCACACTACCACAAATGAATTGAGGTCTATTAAATGACCCCACAATTCATGAAAACGAACATGTGAGTGTTTACCAGGAACATATCACACTGCGGGGGCCAGAACCAGTAAATTCAGGGTCTCGTCTTTTATTACATTTTTAGGTGAAGATAAGGTTTAGCTTTAGGATTAGGTTAAGATCAGGATGAAGGTTGAGGAGTACTTTTGGCAAAGTTTTGGCCTCAGTCTCAACAAAATGAACAGATGTCTAGGTAATGTCCCGACAATTCACAAATACATGTGTGTGTGTGTGTGTGTGTGTGTGTGTGTGTGTGTTAATGCTCACCTCCAGGTAATCGTCCAGTCCCAGCTGTGTGAACTCGGACTGCAGATGAACCCTGAAGTTCATGTTCTCCACTGAATGCACCACAATGTTTATGAACTGCATGCACGCCACCTTGTGGAGAAACAGAATAATACACTTAGCAGCAGAGGTGTTGTGTCTTTGTGTGTACAGGGGTATGTTTTCAAAAAATAATATTTAAAGTAATTTAAACACTGTAATTTTCATACTCTGATGTGTTCTGATTTTCCACTAATTCCGTTTATTCTGGATTACTTTATTTTTATAACAAAGAGTCAACATTAGGGTCAGGACAGACGTGTAGCATCATGGAGTTTAGGAGTTTACGGGCTGACGGACCCCCTGTGTGTGTGTGTGAGTGTGTGTGAGAGTGTGAGTGAGTGTGTGTGTGTGAGAGAGAGTAAGAGAGTGAGTGAGTGAGTGAGTGAGTGTGTGGGTGTGTGTGTGAGAGAGAGTGTGTGGGTGTGTGAGTGTGTGTGTGTGTGTGTGTGTGTGTGTGTGTGTGTGTGTGTGTGAGAGAGAGAGTGAGTGAGTGAGTGAGTGTGTGTGAGAGAGTGTGTGAGTGTGTGAGTGAGAGAGAGAGAGAGAGAGAGAATGAGTGGGCGAGTGTGTGAATATGTCCACAGGTGTGTGCGTGTGTGTGTGTGTGTGTGAGAGAGAGAGAGTGAGTGAGTGACTGGGCGAGTTTGTGAATATGTCCACAGGTGTATGTGTGTGTGTGTGTGTGAGAGAGAGAGAGTGAGAGTGAGTGAGTATGACTGGGCGAGTGTGTGAATATGTCCACATGTGTGTGTGTGTGAGAGAGAGAGAGAGAGAGAGAGAGAGAGAGAGAGTGACTGGGCGAGTTTGTGAATATGTCCACAGGTGTATGTGTGTGTGTGTGTGTGTGTGTGTGAGAGAGAGAGAGTGAGTGAGTGAGTGAGTGAGTGTGTGTGAGAGAGTGTGTGAGTGTGTAAGTGAGAGAGAGAGAGAGAGAATGACTGGGCGAGTGTGTGAATATGTCCACATGTGTGTGTGTGTGTGAGAGAGAGAGAGAGATAGAGAGAGAATGACTGGGCGAGTGTGTGAATATGTCCACATGTGTGTGTGTGTGTGAGAGAGAGAGAGGACAAATGAATGAATGAATGAATGAATGATTTTAAACCAGCTCTTACCATGAAGTCCATGTTACTGTCTTCATTACGGAAATAGTCCAAGAGCTTCTCAAAGCGCCACTTCTCCCCACACACCTACAGAACAGATACCATCACTGAGGATTACACACTGCACAGTGTTCATCCAGAAGCAGCAAATCTTTTAAAGGTGGAACTGTGTGTTTGAGTAAGAAGCGACTGGAGCTTGTTGGTGGCTGGAGTTTATTTGTCTTTCATTTGAGTTTTTATCGTTACCAATTTACTACAAGATTAAGGTTTATAAAGATATTAAAAATCTGTTAATTACATGGCTATCAATCAAGTTATAAACACCTTAAAGGTCATTAATAATCATTTTAATTAAAAAGTGGTTTAATCAGTGGTTAATTGATGAAACATAGTGATTGACTTATAAAGAAGGTCAATATTAGGCAAGATGTGAGGTTTAACTGTATTGGATGTGGGTTCACTATTTGGCAAATAACAGGTCACGGTGACCTTTCTTGTTTTCATGTTCGGAAACTGTCCACTGACTAAAAGAAGTACACTCTCCTGTCTCTATCTGTACATCTGTAAGGTAAGGGCTTCTAATAAACTGGCCAGTGAATGGACAACTCTGGAGCTAGTGCTGTAACACAGGTTAGCGCAGCTGCACTATTATAGACACCAGGAGGCAGTATAACCTATATGTACCACACACACACACATTCTGGTCTCTGTGATTTCAGAGGACATTACGTTGATTTACACTCATGCCGTGGAGACTCTAATCTGGACCATGACTGCTATCAGACTCTAACAATCACACTCAGAGTAACCCTTACTCCCACGGTACACATCTTCACCTTAAAGTATTACTCTTTACAACAATGGGGACATCGGAGTTATTCCCATAAAGAAGACTAATAGATTAACTAATAGCTTTTGGACTAACACTACACCTCAACCCCTTAAAACTTACCTCAACCCTAAGCCTAGACTCTAACTGCAGCTTTAACCCTAACCATATATTTTACTAAATATATATTTGAATCAGAATTAGAATCACTTTATTGGCCACTGTGCTTGCAAACAGAAGAGATTTTTCTCTGCATTTAACCCAATCCGTGCAGTGAAACACATTTACACACACACTAGTGAACACTAGGGGGCAGTGAGCAGTCACCAGGGAGGTGGGCAGCTCTAGCCACGGCGCCCGAGGAGCAGTCGGGGGTTTGGTTCCTTGCTCAAGGGCACTTCAGTCATGACCTGCCGGCTCTGGGGATCGAACCGGGGACCTTCCGGTTACACGCCCAGTTCCCTAACCAACCAGGACACGGATATTAGCATAAATCTGAATATATATGGGAACTCTGAAAATGGAGAATGAATAAAATGAATCAACTGTATTCCTAGTTATTTCTTTATGCTTCTAAAGAAGACTACAACAACCACAATGCAATGCGGTTACTCTTCACTTTTTTGCAGCTGAGCATTCAGGAACTGTCCTTGAGCGAAAAAAAGAAAGCAGTGGTGTAACCTGCTGTTATTTACCAGATACCCTCAGCTACACCGTACTTTTCCCTACTGCCCCCTGAGCAGCCGTCTGCACAGACGTTTGCTCCTGGGGCTCCCCCTAATGTAACTCGCTTTTACAGCACTGTACTGAAATAAATAGGAAAGGAGAGGGACAGCTGCTGTTCCCTACACTCCTCCAAAAGTTACATAGTGTAGTTCCTGCAGTGCTGAGCCTGGAGTAACAATAACAGAGGCCCTATCCTCGCTGTTACAGCTCAGTGGAGCATCACATTGATTTTGAAGCTGTACTTTTAAGGTACAAATATTATTGTTCCTTTCATTTTCAGGTGAAATCTGACAGAAGACTCAAAACTGGACTGACAGGAGGTTTTTCTGGGGTGTGTGTGTGTGTGAGTGTGGTGAGGGGATGTGTGTGTGATTAGGAGAGACAATTTCAGACTCTCTAATAAACAGTTATTAGCATGTGTGGTATGCTAGCACTAAAGAAGCCACTGACCACAGACTCCTGAATGATTTATAAATCAGTCTGGCACACTGTGCCCAAACAATACCCACATTCTGTCACCACCATACGACACCTGAACCCCTGTCACACACACACACACACACACACACACACACACACACACACGCAATGAAAAGCTGAATAACATCAATACAGTGTGTTTGTGTATGTGCGGGTTGGTTTATGTGCATTTGCAAGGAAATGACGGCATGCATGTGTGTGAGTGTGTGTGTGTGTGTGTTGGGTGGGGGGGGGGATAATGTGAGCTTTACTGCTTGTTTTTAAAAGCTGTAATGTGATCCTTCTGACCATCAGCCCAACAATGAACACAATGTAATCAAATATTTAGACACTGAGCTCTAATTCACCACATACAGCATGATCTCAAACACACACACACACACACACACACACCAAGCAAAACCATTCAACACACTCGGGGCTAAGGAAGAGCGGTGAGTGACAAAGGAATCTGACCTACTTCATTCTGTGAACGTGCTGTGGACGGAAATATCTGAGCAGGACACGTATCTATTTTATCATTTCATCTGCACACATTCCAGTTTTACTGACCTTGGCAGTTCCTGAAGTGCCCTCCACTCTAAGAGCTTATTAACCACTGAATGCTATCAATAGTACAGCACTCACCTGCTCCTAAAGGCTCCTAAAGTCACTCTCAGCTCTAAATCTGTAACTAAACCTGACTCTTTAACCTCTGAATGTGAACTGGAGACTGTATATAAACTGTCACTGAAGCATTTCACCAGCACTGTGACCCCCCATAAATAAATAAATAATTATGTTGTACAGGGTGCAGCTCCACTGTTTTGACCCAGGTTTGAGGTGTAGGTGGCCCACAAAAGAATCCAGCAAGAGCTGGACGCTGCAACAAGGAAGGAACAAACTCTACTGATCTGTCTGAACTGATGACGGAGCTGTGTTCAGTCCCAAACAACAACAACACGCCGATACACCATGAGTAAACACCGCTTAACGTTAGCGCCACCGTTGTTGTGGTTTCCAAAGCCCGCTGTTCCCCTTAGAGACGGGCTTTTGAGACGGCACCAAGTACATTTTTGTGGGGAGCTGAGGGAGCGGTAAACCACCCAGGGACCAAACAAAGAACAGAGTTGGTACCATGTTGTGGATAATCGCCGGTAGCCACTGATCTTTTTCACTGATGTTGGAGGAGGAATCATCAAGGTCTAGAAGGGATTCAGGAGTTTACAGGAGGCCTCTCTGTACTTCAGGTTCAATACATGTTTTCCGTTTGTATCACGCCTTTCTTCACATGGCCCATTGTGACTGGTGCACATGCACACTTTGTGATGACGAAGCTGGAACTATGTTTTGTGCAGACTAAACTAAAGCTTATGCCCATTTACATAAAATTTGGCTTCTCTGTGTAAACCCGCCTGCATCTGTTTGTGCTACTGATCTGGAAATCTGACCATATAAAAGTTCCTTTCATTCCAGGATCCGGCGGCTAGGAGTGCAGTCACCTCATTTGAATCATGGCAGTGGTAAACAAATAGCAGCTTTTTTCTAGTCCAAACCAAAAGTGAAATGGATCACATTACAGCACGCTCGTCTCATTTGAATGTTGGCTCTCACAAGCTGAGACGGAAGTTGAACAGTAGTCAGTGTGGCAGATTCAAGTTTACAGCGGTGTCATTGGACCCAAAGCAGCCCTTATGGGATGTGACGGAATGAGGAAATGATATTGACTGATATGAGCACATGGGTTTTACCCTCTACTTCCATTCATTGAACTCCACCTACAACTCCACATTCCACAGGAACATTTTACTGCTCATGTGTTGCTCTGTAATGACTCAGGAGACATGAGGATTATTCTCCTAAAATTCCTTAGACGAAACAGAATGAGACAAATAGGAGACACGAGTGTATGATTAAAAAATAAATTAAAAAACATGATATCAATAATGAAAAATGAAGAACAGCAGATTAACTGATGTTACAAAGAATGAAATCATTGAGAGAATAGATGAGGAAAGTGAGGCACAAAGACGGAGAGACTGAGGAAAGTTCTTCCTCAATTTTGTCGAAACTCTAAAGGATCTAGCACCTAGTGGTAGTAGAGAGTAGCTCCTCCGGCAAATCTGAGCACAGTTTGTGACTGTACTGAGATCTCCACTAATACTCCAGGGGAGACACATATGAGAAGACTAAGGTCTTTATCTCAGGAGACACAGTTGAGCCTCCTTGAAGTCTCATTTGTCTTTCCATCTGATCTCATTGTGATTTAGGAGAAACTTCTAAGACATTAAGGAGATCTGCTTTTTGATTTTCTATCCTCTGGGATGTGTTTAAACTTTGTCATCCAGCTTCTGCTCTGTTCACTGTTACGTGCTACACTGTGGTCGGGGAAGAGCTGCTGTTCTTCACATGCCAGAGCAGGGTTCGATCCTCAGCTTGGGCAGGAACACCACACTACCGCTAAGCTTGCTGGGAAATGAGTCCTAAAAGCTGTTCAACTCCTAACCTGATTCAAACAGAAAGTTCAGGATAAAAGCAAATGTAAATGACTTCTGACTACACAACTGTTCCAATATTATTAGTGTGGAAGACCATTCTCTGGCAACAAGGGGCGCCAAACACAGGTCAGGGTCATTTCTAGGTTGAGACTGGTCCACCACCCAAACCTATACCGCCAAAAGCAGCTCTGTGGTCAGTGATGAAGTGCTAGTAGACTGCTAACGCAAACTGTGCATCAACCTAGTTTCTATACAAAAGCAAGGAAGGGTGTCCTGATACAGAGGTGTAAAAATAGTTCAGTCTGGATACTTCCTGTGGTATTTATTTCCATAAAAATGTTTTTGCTTTGGACCGTCCTACAGAGACACAGACGTCCACTGTTAGCTTCTTCCTCAACAGCAACTGCTAATTGTTAGCTGGGGGATGTTAAACCATCCCAAAAGTTATACATCTCATATAATTCAACAAATTCTATGATGAAAGAAGTATCTGAGCTTGGGTAGCACTTTACAATAAGGGTACATTAATTAACGGTACTTAAGACATTTCTGAATGATCAAGTAAAATCACAATTAATGATTGAGTAGTGATAGAAACTAGTGATGTAACAATCCATCGATCTGTATCGATGCACCGACCCAAAGAACAAATTATTCGATGCATCGACGAGACGTATAAATATACAGTCATCGGCATGACTCCTCTCTGTAAGCTATACTCCTCCTGAGGTAGGTGGCAGACTTTATAAATAAAGTGTGTTCAGTGAATAACAATGCAAGTGCTGTCTACCAGTCGTCTGAGCCGTAGAGGCCAAGGAAACGAAGTTATACGCTCTGCAGTTGGTTACAAATGATGGATGCAGAAAGATTTTGGTTTTCACAAAAATAAGGGCCGTTTGCGAGGACAAGCGTCCGTTCAGTGCAGTGGAAAATGCAGGTTTTTGAGAGCTTCTGTACATACTGGAGCCGAAATACAACATTCCTTCTCCACAACACTTCAGTGAAAACTGCATTCCTAAGCTGTAAAAAAGACATGCAGGAGGGCATTAAACACAAGCTTAAGGGCGAGTTGCAATTACAACAGACATGTACAGCTGAAGCGTATGTCGGCGTGATCTGTCATTTCATCAACGTCAATTGGCAAATGAAGAATTATGTTCTTCAAACACGCATTGTGAATGACACACACACACACACACACACACACACACACACACACACAGGAGTAAATACTGGGAGAGTGTGGAGAGAAGCATGTGAGGAGTGGAATATACAACATAAATAAGATGTTCAAATTATTCATTTTATTATTTTTATATTACTAATTAATTAATTAATATAATTATTAATTGTGAATTATTCATCCATTTATTGTCTGTAACCCTTATCCAGTTCAGGGCGGCGGTTGGTCCGAAGCCTACCCGGAATCACTGGGCGCAAGGTGGGAACACACCCTGGAGGGGGCGCCAGTCCTTCACAGGGCAACACACACACTCACACCTACAGACACTTTTGAGTCTCCAATCCACCTACCAACATGTGTTTTTGGAGCGTGGGAGGAAACCAGAGCACCAGGAGGAAACCCACGCAGACACAGGGAGAACACACAACACTCCTCACAGACAGTCACCCGGAGGAAACCCACGCAGACACAGGGAGAACACACCACACTCCTCACAGACAGTCACCCGGAGGAAACCCACGCAGACACAGGGAGAACACACCACACTCCTCACAGACAGTCACCCGGAGCGGGATTCGAACCCACAACCTCCAGGTCCCTGGAGCTGTGTGACTGCGTGCCGCCCTATTGTGAGTCAATGTACCATTATTGAAAGGGTGCTCTTGTGAATAAAACTGGAGGAAACACCAGTCGACACTGTTGTGTCTGATCCACTAGCACACACTAACACACCACCACCACGTCAGTGTCACTGCAGCGCTGAGAATGATCCACCACCACATCACACCTGCTCTGTGGGGGTCCTGAGCGCTGAAGAACAGGGAGTAATGGGGATAAGAAAGTATGCAGAGCAACATCTGGTCTACAGTCTGTAACTGTAGAGCTACAAAGTGCTCCTCTTCGGCCATTTTTCTAGACCCAAGTCCTGAGCATAGCTGGAGCTGCTTAGTTTCAGTGGAGGAGTGTGTTGTGATGTTGAGGTACTGTGGCTGGCTGCTGACTTATAAACTCCAACGAAACCTAGCATTTTACTGATGAGTATTTGAGTCTTGTCCTAAAGTATATGCATCATAACAGAATCAAAACCTTAGACGTGACCTTGGTGAGCATTAGAGAAACAGACCATGGCTTTTCGTTATCTAAAATTACCTCTCCCTCCTCTCACCTCGGCCTCAGTGTGTGTGTGTGTGTGTGTGTGTGTGTGAATGATTTGAGTCAGAGTTTAAGAGTGTGTGTCCTGTAAATGTCCAGCTGCTCCTTTACTGTGTTTACACGTCGTCTTAGTTTTCAGGAAGGGTTAAAAAGAGAGAGAGGGAGGAATCTGAGGGCCACGCCCGTCCACTGATTTATCGTCCACATGGACAACTGGTGAAACAGCAGCTGTTGCTGGTCTTGTGTGTGTGTGTGTGTGTGTGTGTGTGTGAGAGAGGTGCCAGAGTAGGAAATCAAGAGAATTACCTAGTAGCTGTTAAAAATGTTTGTAGACACCACTTATAACAACTGATTGCAGCTGGTTCAATACTTGTATTAACTTAAAGTATACAGTGTAAAGAAATACATGTATATGCTTGTGATTGTTTAGTTTACTACATCATTTGAACACAGCAACTGTCCTTCACACTGTGTAAAATTTCATAACTGGACCAATAGAACATTACTTGGAATTAAAGGGAATGCCTACGATTGTGGGGAAACTCTTCTGTTCTTTGTTTACGTTCAGAAGCTCTGCATCTTTTAAGGTGGAAGGGTGTGTTCGCGAAAGAAAACGACGGTTGTTTGTAAGCCGCTGAAGTGTAAATAGTCTGTAAGGTTTTTTCTCCATCGTGAACAGAGAGAGAGAAATCCTAGCACACCGGACCTAGACACTTTGTTTTTTTGATCCGTTTACAGACTTCATAAACACATTAAAGTGGTTTCCAACACAAACCGACCACAGAGCAGCACGTGGAGACATCCATTGAAATTAGGAAGGGTTATTTCTCCTTTCTGTAAAGTTTCTTCTTTGGAGATACATGTTTTCATCGTTGGTGACATTAGGGTGTGTCGTAATATCTTCTGGGGTGACGTGACATAGTACGGTGTAACAACTGACGCTGTAGCTTTTGTTGCTGCTGTCAGATGACAGTGATGATGATGTGACATTGGCTCTTGATATTTTTAGGATGTAGATCTTAATGTAGCTCTCACTCTGATTTTTGTTTGTGTTTTGTTTTGCTTTACACTTTATGACATTTATGAATCCTTACGCAAATACCATGACACCGTTATTGAAGTGTATCTTTTTCTCATTAAAAATGTTTAACCCCCTGGGGCAGAAGGACGCACCGGCGCGTCAAATTCGACCTTCCGTGATGATTCTATTAATATCCTGGTGATAACACAGCGCAGGAATACAGTTCAAACACTCTCTGAATGTGTAGCAGCTGCTCTTTCTATTGCATTTCATTTTGAAATGGTACAGGACTTACATCCCGAGTTGTGAGCCTGTGAAAAAGCTTGAGACATGCCTCCTCTGCCTCTCGCTGTTTCTAACTGGTGGATTCACTTGTCCGTCATCTGCATCTCTTCTGTCATTGGTGAATTCATGTGTCCGTCAATGTTTTTGTTTGAAACTGACCTATGGACTATCAATAAATCACTAAAGATGTACCCATCCCTTCAGTTACCCTCCATGTTTCATTCAGTCGACATCAGAGAAATGGCTTTAAAATGTTTAAATGCGCTGGTGCAACGCTGTCAGAGACAGAGGGGTTTTGTTCATATGACGAAGATGAATGTGAAAACAAATGTTATCTATTTGAAGATTGGTAAGTGTATTTTACAAAAATTTTCCCTTTAATGGTGGACTTAGCTAGTGTTTGGCTAAATGCTGCATGAAACAGATGTGATACAGTAGCCATGGACTTTGTAAAAATCAGTACCTGATCTCAGTACTGTTCTAGTGGCTGCATGCCCCCTTTCACCCTGTTCTTCCATGGTCCAGACCCCACTGAAGACCACTCTATGTATCTTGAGACTGGAAGGAAACAAGGGTAAAGCAAATAAGAAAATGCTCACCTCTTTAAAGTTGTTAAAAGCTGAGATAATGATGTCATGGCCGCCTCGGACTAAACACACAGCGGCCAACAGCTCCAGGACCAGGGCTTTAGTTCTGAAACACACACACACACACACACACACACCAAACACAGACTCATTACACCCCATATACTGAGCTTAACGTTTGTTAGAAACACCTGCTTTGTACCAATACTACTTGGCCACTTTATTGGAAACACCGACCATTTACATCACTGTAGCTTCAGACTGTAGTCTGTTCATCAACAAAACCGTGACATTTACAGCGAAGTTGTGGTTTTCCACACACTGTGCAGCGACAGATGAGCTACTGTCTCTGACTTTACATCTACAAGGTGGACCAACGAGGGAGGAGTGTCTCACAGAGTGGACACAGGGTTTAAAACTCCAGCAGCACTGCTCTGTCTGATCCACTCTACACCAGCACAACACACACTAACACACCACCACCACGTCAGTGTCACTGCAGCGCTGAGAATGATCCACCACCACATCACACCTGCTCTGTGAGGGTCCTGAGCGCTGAGGAACAGGGGGAGGGGGGCTAATAAAATATGCAGAGCAACCATTATAATTATAGAGCTACAGGGTTCTTACCTGGCATTGTTGTTGTTCAGGCTCAGGGTAATCTCATTCACACAGTGAGGGTGGGCCATCACCTGGTTAAACCCCAACTGAGAGAGAGAGAGAGAGGGTTGGGATAGTAATAGTAGTTGTGCATAAAGCAAGACCTAATTGCCAAAATAATGGATGTCTATGTAATGTCCCCACAATGCATGAAAACAAACTTGTGTGTATACCAGTGTGTGTTTACACTCAAAGTCTGTGGATCTATCTACATCACATTTTAAGGTGAACACATGTTTTAAGGTTAGTGTTAGGGTAAGATTACGGTTAGGGTTCCTACCCTCCTCCAAAAGTTACCAAGTGAAGTTTCTGCAGTGCTGAGCAGATAGTAGCAACAACAGCCTTTAAGACAATGCTCAAGAGTGAGTGTGTGTGTAACTGTCCACAGGTGTGAGTGTGTGTAACTGTCCACAGGTGTGAGTGTGTATGTAACCGTCCACAGGTATGAGGGTGTGTAACTGTCCCCAGGTGTGAGGGTGTGTAACTGTCCACAGGTGTGAGGGTGTGTAACTGTCCACAGATGTGAGGGTGTGTAACTGTCCACAGGTGTGAGTGTGTGTAACTGTCCACAGGTGTGAGTGTGTATGTAACCGTCCACAGGTATGAGGGTGTGTAACTGTCCCCAGGTGTGAGGGTGTGTAACTGTCCACAGGTGTGAGGGTGTGTAACTGTCCACAGATGTGAGGGTGTGTAACTGTCCCCAGGTGTGAGTGTGTGTAACTGTCCACAGGTGTGAGTGTGTATGTAACTGTCCCCAGGTGTGAGGGTGTGTAACTGTCCACAGGTGTGAGGGTGTGTAACTGTCCACAGGTGTGAGTGTGTGTAACTGTCCACAGATGTGAGGGTGTGTAACTGTCCCCAGGTGTGAGTGTGTGTAACTGTCCACAGGTGTGAGTGTGTGTAACTGTCCACAGGTGTGAGTGTGTGTAACTGTCCACAGGTGTGAGGGTGTGTGTGTAACTGTCCACAGGTGTGAGTGTGTGTGTGTAACTGTCCACAGGTGTGAGGGTGTGTAACTGTCCACAGGTGTGAGGGTGTGTGTGTAACTGTCCACAGGTGTGAGGGTGTGTGTGTAACTGTCCACAGGTGTGAGGGTGTGTGTGTAACTGTCCACAGGTGTGAGGGTGTGTGTGTAACTGTCCACAGGTGTGAGGGTGTGTGTGTAACTGTCCACAGGTGTGAGGGTGTGTGTGTAACTGTCCACAGGTGTGAGTGTGTGTGTAACTGTCCACAGGTGTGAGTGTGTGTGTAACTGTCCACAGGTGTGAGGGTGTGTAACCGTCCACAGGTGTGAGGGTGTGTAACCGTCCACAGGTGTGAGCGTGTGTAACTGTCCACAGGTGTGAGGGTGTGTGTGTAACTGTCCACAGGTGTGAGTGTGTGTGTGTAACTGTCCACAGGTGTGAGTGTGTGTGTGTAACTGTCCACAGGTGTGAGTGTGTGTGTGTAACTGTCCACAGGTGTGAGTGTGTGTGTGTAACTGTCCACAGGTGTGAGTGTGTGTGTAACTGTCCACAGGTGTGAGTGTGTGTGTAACTGTCCACAGGTGTGAGTGTGTGTAACTGTCCACAGGTGTGAGTGTGTGTGTAACTGTCCACAGGTGTGAGGGTGTGTAACTGTCCACAGGTGTGAGTGTGTGTGTAACTGTCCACAGGTGTGAGGGTGTGTAACTGTCCACAGGTGTGAGCGTGTGTAACTGTCCACAGGTGTGAGCGTGTGTAACTGTCCACAGGTGTGAGGGTGTGTGTGTAACCGTCCACAGGTGTGAGTGTGTGTGTAACCGTCCACAGGTGTGAGTGTGTGTGTAACCGTCCACAGGTGTGAGTGTGTGTGTAACCGTCCACAGGTGTGAGTGTGTGTGTAACTGTCCACAGGTGTGAGTGTGTGTGTAACCATCCACAGGTGTGAGGGTGTGTGTAACCGTCCACAGGTGTGAGTGTGTGTGTAACTGTCCACAGGTGTGAGTGTGTGTAACTGTCCACAGCTGAGCATAGAGTAACAACAACAGAGGCTTATCACAGCACAGTGAAGCATCGCACTTATTCTGAATTTGTAACTTTAATACACCAATACTACATAGGGTCCCTTTACATTTTAAATCGATGACATCTTTTAAGATTCAGATTAGGTTTAGGATCAACGTAGTCTCGAACTGCCAGACTGTCTAGGAGAGTATGCTAAATTTTGCAGCTTAATGTGGTCAAGAAACATCTATTACTGCAAAAAATAATGAAATTTGACTGACCAATCACAACTCTGCTTTGTCATGACCTGTAGAAGGAGGGTTCACTTTGGACCAGTACCAGAGCCAGTACAAATACACTGAAGTGCCTATATGTGGATTTACATAGAGCCAATCAGAATGCAACTGGCAGGATGCTAACAGTGAGGCCAGCTTCACACGCCGAAGGTATCACACTCTCGGTCAAGCCTGTGGCTGAGACTAGGAGCAGTGTAAGGATTAGGGTTAGAGTTACAGTTAGGTTTAGACTAGTATTTCTTATGGATAGGTTAAAGGTAATGAAAGGAAGTCTAGGTAATGGCTCTACAATGCCTGACAACAAATGTGTGTGTGTGTGTGGTACCTGGTAGTTCATGATGGCCCGCAGGCACATGATGCAGAGGTGTAGATGGTCCTTCTGACTGAGCAGCCGCGAGCTCCTCTGAACCTTCCTGTTGTGGAAAGAGTTGAGTCTGCAAAGGACACCCGTGTAGAGAAGGAGGGGGCACACAGACACAAACACACCATTTATCCACCCATCGTCAGTGCTGATCCCGTAATGTGATCAGGGGGCTTCGGATGGAAATGAATGAATGAATAAAACGGAGGAAAGGAGAAAAAGGAGTTAAGGGTCATCAGACTAAAGCACTGCTTGAGCTGGGTTCCCTGGGCCAGGACCTGTGATGTCATTTGTGAGGGGTTAAGTTGGCCAGTAGGTAGGAGTACCGAGGGCTGACAAAGCATCAGCAAGAAATCTAATGAAATATGACACAAAAAGAATTTTTTATGTCAGAATGCCTCTGAATGCCTCATTCAGCAGCCGTCCCAAATGAACAGACACTCAGTCAATTGTTATCAAAAATTGCTCCAAACCTTGAACATATTCAAATGTTTTTAGCATTTACAGAATAAGTTTGTAAACTATAGATAAATGGGAATCTGTGCTGTGTTTATTCTCATCGTCTGTAACCCTTATCCAGTTCAGTGCTGCGGTGGGTCCGGAGCCTACCCGGAATCACTGGGAGCAAGGAAGAAACACACCCTGGAGGGGGCGCCAGTCCCTCACAAGGCGATACACACTCACACATTCACTCACACACTCACACTTATGAAGACTTTTGAGTCGCCAATCCACCTACCAACATGTGTTTTTTGAGCATGGGAGGAAGCCGGAGCACCCAGAGGAAACCCATGCAAACACAGGGAGAACACACCACACTCCTCACAGACAGACACCCGGAGGAAACCCACGCGGACACAGGGAGAACACACCACACTCCTCACAGACAGTCACCCGGAGGAAACCCACGCGGACACAAGGAGAACACACCACACTCCTCACAGACAGTCACCCGGAGGAAACCCACGAGGACACAGGGAGAACACACCAAACTCCTCATAGACGGTCACCCGGAGGAAACACACGCAGACACAGAGAGAACACACCACACTCCTCACAGACAGTCACCTGGAGGAAACCCACGTGGACACAAGGAGAACACACCACACTCCTCACAGACAGTCACCCAGAGGAAACCCACGTGGACACAGGGAGAACACACCACACTCCTCATAGACGGTCACCCGGAGGAAACCCACCCCTCCAGGGTGTGTTCCTGCCTTGCGGCCAGTGATTTCGGGTAGGATCCAAACCCAACGCTGCTCTGAACTGGATAAGGGTTACAGATAATGAATGAATGAATGAAAAAAAATACAGCCGAGTTCAGGGTCAACTTTGGAAATATATTCTTTGTTCTGTGGTCAGTAAAATAAAGAATTAACACATCACAGATTCTTCATGGAGATTGTACAAAATGAGGGGTGTCTTGTGTTAAAAATAATTCTGTCATCAGTCTGTTTACAGTAGTCCTTGGTTGACACAAACCCAGCTCAGTCAATGCTGTGAATCAGGAGCAGGATGTTCACACAGCACAGGTTCAGGTGGAGACAGGAACATGGGAAACACCACAAAACATGCAGCGCCTCTAAACCTAGACTCACTGTCTAAATACAAAAATTTTACACTGAGTTCCAGGAGCAGAAACACAGTGCAGCTCTATCATAAAGATCAGGTTCACATTACAGTAAAATATCTCACTGTCGCAACACACACAGGAATGCGGCCCGTCCTGATGAAAAGCTTGAGGCGTGTGTTTTAGTGTGTGTGTGTGTGTGTGTGTGTGTGCGTGCGTGCGTGTGTGAGAGAGAGTGTGTATGAGTGTGAGAGTGTATGCGTAGGTGTCCGAATGTGCGTGACTACCATGTCCACCCTTTAAGACAATGCTCAAGAGTGAGTGTGTGTGTAAGTGTCCACAGGTGTGAGTGTGTGTAACTGTCCACACACACACACACAGTGACTGGGTGAATGTGTAAATAACAGGGTGAGTGTGTGAGTGACTGGGTGAATGTGAAAGTGACAGGGTGAGTGTGTGTGTGCGTATGTGTGTGTGTGTGCGTGTGTGACTGGGTGAATGTGTAAGAGATAGGGTGAGTGTGTGAGTAACTGGATGAGTGCGTGAGTGACTGGGTGAATGTGTAAGTGACAGGGTGAGTGTGTGAATGACTGGGTGTGTGTGTGAGTGACTGGGTGAATGTGTAAGTGACAGGGTGAGTGTGTGAATGGCTAGGAGAGTGTGTGTGAATGACTGGGTGAGTGTGTGAGTGACAGGGTGAGTGTATGAGTGACAGGGTGAGTGTGTGTGTGTGTGGCTGGATGAATGTGTAAGTGATGGGGTGAGTGTGTGAATGACTGGGTGAGTGTGTGTGTGAGAGAGTGAGTGTGTGTGACTGGGTGAATGTGTAAGTGACAGGGTGAGTGTGTGAATGACTGGGTGAGTGTGTGTGGCTGGATGAATGTGTAAGTGACAGGGTGAGTGTGAGAGTGATAGGGTGATTGTGTGATGTACTTGGTGTTTGGTGTGCGGTGCCTGAGATATCAGTGTGTCTTTTTGTGAATTTGTTTATCATTGAGCCTCATATTTCCCCACTCTAATACTGCAACCCTGCTGAGTTACTAATAGGAACTGCAGGACACACACACACACACACACACACACACACACACACACACACACAGCATGCTGTGACTGACCGTGCAGTGAAGGAGCGGTTGGTGCGTGAAGAATTGTGGGTGGGGGAGTTTGTGGCACTAGAGGTCAAATCCTCCACAGATTTCTCCTCAAAGCTGCTGTTGTCCATGCTCTCCAGGTCATACCTGCAAACACAGACACACACACACACACAGGGTTTAAAGAGGCACAGCTTTACCGTTTAGACACAATGTGTAGAACTGTGTACTCAGTAAAATACTGGATTATCACTGATAGTTTAAAGAGATTTAACAATAAAGTGGGTGTTACTTTGCCAAGGATGAAAAAAAGAGTAAGAAATTATACTAAAGAATGTTTATCAATGACATCTTTATGAACAAATAAAAACTGTATTAATCTAATCTCCTCAATTAAATATATATACAGCCAAGGACATTTATACAGTTCATTCATTCATTCATTCATTGTCTGTAGCCCTTATCAAGTTCAGGGTCGTGGTGGGCCTGGGGGCCTACAAGGTATGTGGATTGGAGACTCAAAAGTGTCCGTGAGTGTGTGTGTTGCCCTGTGAAGGACTGGCGCCTCCTCCAGGGTGTATTCCCGCCTTGCGGCCAATGATTCCAGGTAGGCTCTGGACCCACCGCGACCCTGAACTGGATAAGGGTTACAGACAAGGAATGTAGGTTGAGACCAGGAGCAAAAATACTAGTGTTACCTCCAGGGTCTTCCCACCGCAGCCTTGTCTTCCCTAAATGTGAACAACATTTACAAGCATCACACAAACAAGCCAGATGATGTACGTACGGGACGGCACGCTGTGCAAAGGACAGGTAGTCCACTAGAACGTCCAGCCCCTTATTCTCCTCATTCAGAAACTCCTGGGCCCAGCTGGAGAGAGAGAGAGAGAGAGAGAGAGATAGAGATAGATAGAGAGGGAGAGAGAGAGAGTGAGGTAATTGAGTGACAATTCTTTTTAAAGCATAGTTTCCACTGTCATTATCAGCTGGTGATGACATTACAGACATTTCTCAGGTGATCCTTATCAGCCCCCTGGAGCAGTGAGGGTGATAACTGCAAACACTGAAAACATCAAACACCCGCACATTACTTTTAACCTTCTGTTAGGTGTAAGAACAAGTTCTAATGCGTTTAGAATTAAAAATAAATAAATCATTTAAAATGAAATATTAATGCCCTACATTCAGGATCGCCAACTGTCTCCATCTGTAACTCACTCACACGGACTTCTGGACACAGTATTATCCCCAAGAACAGAACAAACCCATCACAGTCTTCTGCAGCTTTTTCCTGATGGAGCTCAGAACAAACGCAGCGCCCAATAAACTCTTCACTCACCGCTTTCACACCGCTTCATTTTTAGGTTATTTTTAGTTGAACAAAATGAGAATTGTGTTTTTCGTACGACACACAGTCACCGTAAAATGACAAAAAGGAAGCAGAGCATTTTAAATTACAATTATACCCTACACAGAATACCTTTAAAACTGCTCCTGATTCTTAAAGCATGATAAGAACTAATCCCCAAACACCGAACAGTAGCCTTCGGTATCAGAGTGTATTTGTCACTCAGTCAAACATAGTACAACTAGCAGTGAAATGCTTTGATGATTACGTTTTGTCTATACAAGAAAACAAAGAAAAAAAAATAATAAAGAAAAGCATTAAAATAAAAAAGCTAAAGACATACAGAGACAATAATTAATTATGGGAAAAATAAACATAGAGTGAAGTAAAGATATACGCAGAGGATTCAGCTTCACTATATTAATGCCTCTGTATATATCATTACTTTATTCTATGTTAATTTTTCTTTGCACAATTGGATATCTATGTTGCAGTTTTGGTTTAAATGTCTGTGATTGTGCAGAAATACTGTTCTCTCTGATTTGTTTACGTTCAGAAGCTCTGCATCTTTTAAGGTGAAACAGGGTGTTTGAAGAAGAAAACTACAGTAGTTTGGTCTTATTCACTGTTTGAACACGTGTAACTCGAGCAGTTTAGTTTTGCATCAGTTTCGCTCTGTGTTTACTTTCATGCAGTTAGCACTCTCCTGAATTTAGACTCAGTTCCATCTACAGAAAAAGTAAGTCAGTGGTACCCCCCCTATGGAGCAGGAATAGAGCAACATCCTCATCTCGGTTGGTGCTTTTCAGCGTTTGGAGTCACTCCGTTGTCTAAAAACCTCCAGATGGTGTTTCTCTGCCGTGAGCAGAGAGAGAGAAAGCCTAGCACCGGACCCAGACACTTTGTTTTTTTACCCGTTTACAGACACTGGAGCTTCTTAAACACACTAGAGGCGTTTCCAGAGCAACCCGACCGCAGAGCAGCACATGGAGAGGAGACACACTCAGAGCTTTGTACACAATGTTTTTTGAGTAAAATCATGGATGTCACCTTTAATCTAAAACCGTATGTTTATGTTAAAAACGATAGCTTTAATATGACCACAATAAACATCTCTCAGACAGTGACCAGAGGTTCAAACCAGGACCCTGCGGCCCTAGGGCTGTGTGCCTGTGCCGGTTATGGAATAAACAAATGACACTTGTACTGACAAGAGTGGACTACATGTGTCTCAGTGTCGATCATGATTGATGGGAAGAGGGATCATGGGATCTACCCCAGGTTGGATGCAGGGTCTGCAACAATGCGGTGGTCACTGTATCTGACAGTAGCACTGAAGATGGGCCGAGCCCTGAAACACAGCTCCTAATTTAACAGTCAGTCTGTGGGATAGTCGCAGAAAGAACGAGATCTCAGATGCATGCAACTGAAATGAGTTTCTGGGTTCACACTCTGAACACAGAAATGCTGATCCTCCTCCTCAAGAGGAGCTAGTTAAGGTGGTCCAGCCATGCGAACTGCATAGAGATGTCCCCTGGACACCTCCTGCTGGCTCAGGGCAAACCCAGGACTTGCGGGAGGCATCTGGGAACACCTGGGGGTCCCCCAGGAAGGGATAGAGGAAGCTGCAGGAGGGAGAGAGATGCCTGGGCCTATCACTGTGTACAGATGAGAAGAACTGTCCCTCCTAGCTTTCCTTAGTTTGGTTGTGACTATCATGGCTAATGGTTCATCCATATATATATATATATATATATGGGTGTGTGTATGTGGGTGTGTGTGGGTGTGCACTTACCCAATGTGATTGGTCCTTAAAGATATCTCCAGCTCTCTCAGGACTTGAGTGGCCTCTTGGACTCGCCTCTTGAACTGATGCAAAGTTACAGAAGACCATTAATGCTTTTAATTCTCTGTTCTCCATCACACACACACACACACACACACACACATACATACCTTCCTGCTGCCACTCTGCTCTATGAAGCTCTTGAGTTTCTGCAGGTAGGCGGATGGGGGATTTTTCACTTGAAAGCGCTCCTGGGGAGAGAACACACACACACACACACACACACACACACACACACACACACACACACACACACAGCATGATGCTCAGTTTGATTTGGGAGCAAGTGCAGTGAGTGAGGAAGTGTGTGTGTGTGTGTGTGTGTGTGTGTGTGGTCCTGATACGAGTGTTTTAGACATAGTGGGGTTTAGATGAAGCCACTATAGTGGGGATGGTACAGAAGCTAAACCTCACAGCTGACTCCTCAGTGAGGTAACAAACTGGAGAAGAAGCCACAGACTGCAGAAGGCCTGTGGTCACATGACTCTCCTCCTTCTGTTCCTGCCCTGAACACACACCTCTGAACACACACCTCTGCTGTTCCAGCCCTGAACACACTCCTGTGAACACACTCCTCTGCCCTCTCAATGTGAAACAGCTGGCAGAGGCACAGATCACAGCCTGAGGGCTAACGGTACAAAATGAACAGAGGTGGATGAGCTGCAGGTCTGACCCTATCACTGCTACCTCACCATGTCTCTAAAGTTTGGTTATTGTTTGTGTGTGTGTGTGTGTGTGTGTGTGTGTACTTACCTGATCACAGACTAACTCCCACTTCTTCTCGTTGTCATACTGACAGAGTAGTTTGACTTTATCAGGAGGAAGGTTCATGGAGTTCTAGAGAGAAAGAGAGAGAGAGAGAGAGAGTTATCTTCTTGAAGTCTATTCTCTGCAAATTCAAGACCCTTAAGAGACTTCAGAAGGCAGCCTTTTTTGTTCTTCATTCAATGAAATAGTAGTTACACTGACCCCCTGTGGCCTGGATGTGTTAGAAATTCATCTGTGAGACCCTCTCCATGGAGAAAAAACTGGTCTATTCAAGAAATATAAAGCAGCTTGATTCTTCATCTCATGTGAAATGTAATGTACAATAATAATAATAAATAGTTTTGAATTATGGGACGCGATGAGTCCACGAGGCAGAAACACATTCTGTCACAGAATCACTCACACACTGAATCTGAACTCTGTGTACAGTGTGTACAGTGTAGTGTAGAGCTGTGTGTGTATGACGACATTCTACAAGGCATAATTGTCCAATGTTTTTGTGTGTGTGTGAGAGAGAGAGAGAGAGAGAGAGAGAGAGAGAGAGAGAGAGAGACTCCTCTAATGAGAACACTCATGCCGTCCATGCATTATTTAGATGGATGTCGTAGCAACAGGTCGTGTTACAAACAGAGCTGATCTCCAGGTTCACAAAGGCATTTTGGGAGATTTACGTTTACACGTTACATTTATACAATTACATTTTTATTCACACAGATCAGCCATAACATTAAAGCCACCTCCTCCTGTCCACACTCACTGTCCCATCTCTCAGGGTTAAATAAGTATGTGGAGCAACAAACAGACACTACAATCATCAGACCCAACCCTGCGGATGACAGAGCCCTTTACATAATTATAGTCCTGCATTGTAACTACCTTCCTACAAAGTTACATAGTGCAGTTTCTGCAGTGCTGAGCCCAGAGTAACAGCAACAGAGGCTCTGTTCTCCCTGTTACAGCTCAGTGGATCATCACAGTGATTTTGAAGCTATAATTTTAAGGTAAAAATACGACCTAGTGTTGCTTTAAAGGTGTGCTGCTAACTCTCTGTTTTAACTTTGTCCTCTTCCATAACACAGATTCTCCTTGACTTCTGCCTTATCTCTCATAGCCCAGGGTATCTCCACAGCTAAGCCCTGATATGTGGGAGGTCTGACGCCAAACAAACTCTACAAACTGGTTTTCAGTGGCTGAGTGAGAGGAGGCTCAGCCCGGACCATCGCGCTGACGTTTGTACTTCAAAATACTCAAGATTCTCTCAGCATTTAACACACAGGTCTGCAAGGCACTTCATATCTCTAACACAGCCCTGTTTCAAATGATTATACACCAATCAGCCATAACACCAATTGTAGTCTACTAAGACTGTAGTCCAGCTGTTGCTCTCAAAACATTGTTAGCCCCAATGCTCAATGCTCAGCACCCCCACAGAGCAGATGTGATGTGGTGGTGGAACATTCTCAGCGCTGCAGTGACACTGACGTGGTGGTGGTGTGTTAGTGTGTGTTGTGCTGGTGCGAGTGGATCAGACACAGCAGTGCTGCTGGAGTTTTTAAACCGCTCAGTGTCACTGCTGGACTGAGAACAACCAGCAGCATCCTGTCTCCACTGATGAAGGACTGTGTCACTGTGGTGGTACCCTTAAGGACAATAATGTACCTGTACTGTAACTATT
The DNA here is from genome assembly GCF_029633855.1 of Hoplias malabaricus. Classification (NCBI taxonomy): domain Eukaryota; kingdom Metazoa; phylum Chordata; class Actinopteri; order Characiformes; family Erythrinidae; genus Hoplias; species Hoplias malabaricus. The sequence continues at coordinate 38,466,882 of NC_089809.1, forward strand.
TGTCTGAGAGTGTAGAGGACGACCAACACAAACTGCGCAGCAACGGATGAGTGACTGTCTCTGACTTTGCACACATTTCGAAAATGTATTTATTTTTATTTTTTACATTTTTTTGGCTGTTCAGCAAACCCCACACTGTCAGCAGCATATCATTTCCAGCCATGCAGATCCACGAGGAGCAATAGGGGTTAAATACATTGTCCAGGTCACAACACCAGTCTGGTTTTCTCCTCGGTCCTGGTGTCTTTGTGCTGGTGTTAGAGTCAAGGTAACTCAATCTCCTCTTTAAGTCTTGACTAAACTAACAACAACCTTTCAGTCTGAGGGCCAGACACCTCTGGTTCACTTCTCTTTCTCCTGCGCTTCCTGCTGCCCCCTGGTTAGCGATAATACACTCAGCACACACAACGGTTCCAGAGCAGAATTTCACTAAAGGGCAGTTTGAAATACTTTATATATTTCACTCAGCAGAGTAAGTAAGTTCATCAAAATATTTTGGGAATCTGCAGAATTCTCTGGGAATAAAGGACAAGGCCATAAACCGCAGCTGCATATCAGTGTCCTTTCATCCCTCAGACAGCACTGCAATGAAAACTGGATTCTTCTGGGATAGATTCCACACACGCTTGGGAATACTTTGACAATTCATTGCCTATAAACATTCCGTACAAACAAATGCAAGTTAACGACAGTCAACTACATCTAGATCAGGGGTGCCCAACTCCAGTCCTGAAGGGCCGGTATCCAGCAAATTTTGGTTATACCTTTGCTCACACACACCTGAGTCAGCTCATCTGTTAATTACCAGGTTTAAGGGGTGTGTTTTAGCAGAGCCATCACCAAACTTTGCTGGATACCAGCTCTCCAGGACTGGAGTTGGCCACCCCTGATCTAGAGTGTTATACTGATCTGGGTTTGAGTTTTAGCCCTTAGTTTTGTGGCTGCTTTAAGCACTGTTCATTAATTCACTCATTCACACATACATTTTCTGTACCCACTTGATCCCACGTTGGTGTAATGGGTCAAATCCAGGATATTCACCTCAACAATCAGCCTCAGTATCCAGCCGGTTCCAGCTGCTAACTCTAAGGCGTTTGGTCATTGACAATTTATCAGTCACCCTTTACCCCCGCACACATACATTTCATAGTCCATGGGTGGATATACACTGGGGATGGGACAGGCCTCGCCTCACCACATCACAATCCTGTAGTGGATTCTCCATAAAGTGGAGACACCGAGATGTAGTCGTGTGGTAGAGATGAGGAATGAACAAAAAAAAAAAAAACAAGCAAAAATAAGTGCAAAAAATATGCAAATGGAACAAAAACGGTTAAAAACCAGAGCTTCTGCTCCTCGCTCCTCACTGCTGTGCGCTCGGGGTCGGGGTGAACAGCGAGCGGCTCATTATCATTTAAAGGAACAGGTGCTGAAAGCGGGCGTTCTGAACAGGGCTGTTTACACAGGGGGAGAACACTGCTGTGGGGCTCGTGGGGTTTGGACCAAATTGTTCTTACACAAAATAAGTGTCACGTTTCTGTATTAATTCATTTCACACACTGACTTTAAGAATATTGTACTTGTCTAAAACCCACCAATCAACACCGCCCAAACACAAACCCCCAACCCCCTCTCCCCCATACACACCCACACACACACACACATTCCCTCGAGTAGGCTCTCATTAGCATGGTGCTGTGGCCTATATTACACATCAGGTCTGTGGGAGGAGCTCTACAGATCTGCAGTAATAGGCCCTCAGGACAACACACACACACACACACACAGACACAGACACACACATTCTCATTTTGCCTCTCTGATTCTGCCTATGTTGAAATAACATTGGCCAACATCCATTTTAGCAGGTTACCCAGCACACACACACACAGAATCACACACTTTTACCTGTGTCTCCCAGCCTCTAAAATTAGTTCTGTTCCTCATCCTTAAGCAGGAAACGAGGGTAGGCAGCGGGAAACAGAAGTTCAAGGACAAACATCTCCTCTACGCCACAGTGTTCATTCTGTCCATCTCTTTCCCTCTTTTCCCTCTGTGTTTATCTCTCTGTGTGGGGTCAAGGGACAATTACAAAGTATCACACCAATGAGAAACACTCAAGGCTGTTGTTGGTTCTCTGTAACATCTCACCAATCGTTACCTAGTTGCACTAAAGCAGGGCTCTCGGATAAACAGTGAAACACTGGACACTTACTCTAATCTATATTCGTGTAACCAAGGGTATTAATGTTCAGTTCTTTAACATCCAGTGCTAAGAGTTGGCTAGAGGAGCATAATAAAACCCTGAGCCCTTTGCCTAGAGCAGTGGAGCCGTGTCCTCTGGCGTGTTGGAGATGCTCCTCTCCACAGTGACCTGAGTAGTGACCACTCCTTCCATGTCATCTCCAGTCCTCTGCTAACGTGTTTGGTGTGTAATGACCCCAGTCAAACAAAGCCAGACTTTACTAGATGATCATTTGTTGAGGTCAGAATTGGTCAGTAAAATGACATGGAGGACTATAATGACCATATGGACTGTGTTTAATGTTACTCTGATAGAACACAACAGGGCTTAGCTCTTACCGTGACAAACTCAAACAAACACAGCGCCTCCAACAGGACAGAAAGACCTGTGCATCATTTCTACAGTGACAGGAAACAGAAGGCGTGTCCGCAAAAAGTCCACCCCTAAAAGTTACTGCTTTTTCCTGTCGAACCTCCTTCTCTCCTCCGGGACCTGGAAACCGATTCCCAACTACATTACCCAGAAAACATTTTTGGAGTGACATCACTGTGTGCTGTCCAGAGAGAAGGCGAACATGGAGAATGTGACACACAATCCATCCATCCATTATCCACCACTTATCTGAGTCCGGGTCGCGAGGGAAGCAGTCTGAGTAAAGAAATCCAGATCCAGACTCGGCTGCCGCCCGATCCACAACGCACTAGACCCGGATTACTACTTCTCCCACAGGTGGTGGGCCCATGGAAGAGTGGACCCATGTTACTCCTTTGGGCTGAGCCCGGCCAGACCCCATGAGTAAAAGTCCGGCCACTAGGGGCTTGCCAAGGAGCCTCTCCCCCAGGGGTTACATCCAAATTCACTAACAGCAATGTGCGAATCGATACTGTAAAATTGATACCTTCGATACGCTCTAAAATCGATTCTCAAATCAATATATTGATACTTTTGATACTTCATTCATTTGAGGAATCATTAACAGGAACACAGTGGAAAGTAAGATCTTATCTAAAGGATACGCGGTTGGTGGGAACTACTTTTTCCTTCTGCCTGGGTAAGTGTGTAATGCATAAGCACAGCGGCACGTCGCTCAGTCAGTCGCTCAGTCTGTAGACACTGACACAACGGCAGAGTGTAAACAGAGTCATGTGTGGAGATATTTTAGCTCTGTCTCTCTTCAGTCTCTGGCGGAGTGCTTCAGTGCTACAGACAGGCGCTAGGTCCAGAGGGAGAAAACCTGGAGCTTTAAGAGGCACTAAGCACTGTTGCTGTTGGAGTTCATAAATTAATAAACATGGTTATGAAATAAGTAACAGAATAAATACATGCTTCATCATAAGCTGCATGGGTTCAGCTTGGAGTAGTAATGGGTTTATCACTGAGATAATCTCCCACAGGAGAAAAAGAGCCCAGATTTATTCAGGTAAGGTTTCCTAAAGAACTGATCATGCTGTGATTGGCTCAGTTCATCAATATCAGCATTGTATTTGAAAGGGATCAGCTCTGTCTAATTTCCCCAATTCCTGCTCCTTCTGTCCATTCCTCCTTCTCCTTTTCCTCTCCTTGATTCCTTTGCCTTCTTCCGGGGATGAGAGGAGCAGTAGGGAGGGAGTGAGAAGACAGGAGCAGTAGCAAGACTTTTGGGAAGCTCCCAGAGAGCTGATTCTGCTCTGATTTATTTTACCCTGCGTAGCCTGAACTTGCCCGTGCGGGGACTCCTCCATCACCAGATTTAAACCAAGAGAAAAAGTTAATTGTGCCAGTAATACCCACCCAGGATTTGTCAAAAGGGGGTCTCCAGTATCTAAAATATTCTCAGAGGAGTAAGAGATGTCGGTAAGGAAAAGGGGGTCATACTCTTTCTGATCTCAGAGGAAATGTTGTCGAGTGAAGCGTGACAACTGAAATGTGCATGTCTGAGTTCACAGCGGTTGTTTCCCTAAACTCTAACATGGTGACGTCTGAACTCACATGGCCGACTGATGAGATGTTTGCAGCCTGCTTTTGTCCTCTGAAATTCTCTAGATTTCTGATATTTTTATGGCACTGTCTGCTGTCGTCTGTGCGCTGTGGTGTGATGCACTTTGTGGAGATCAAACACAGATAAACTGTAACACCATCCCATCACCCTCATGAATTACACTGTTAGACTGTGCAGCAAATTTAGGTGTGTGTGTTGGAGGGGGAGAGAGAGAGACAGACAAACAGACAGACAGAAGCTCCTATCATTGATCATTCTCTGTGCATGCAGCTGATGATAGAGCAGGATAAATAATGACTAATCCATACACAGAGATCAGAGCTGCAGGGCTGAGGGCTTTATTTACAGCTCTACACACAAGGGTTGAAAACAAGGAGGTGGCTTTAATATTAGAGCTGATGTGTTGGGTTTAGTGTCAGGGTTTTAATTTATGAACAATGTTAGTTTTAGAGACAATGTCAACAATTCTGGAGAGCTCCAGTTCTCAGAACAAATCCCTTTAACGTTTTTTTAAAGTGGAATGAAGTGTGTGGGTAAGAAGCGACTGTATCTTTTAAGGTGTTGCGGTGTGTTTGAGTAAGAAGTGACTGTATCTTTTAAGGTGTTGCGGTGTGTGTGAGTAAGAAGCGACTACATCTTTTAAGATGGAGTGGTGTGTGTGAGTAAGAAGCGATTGCATCTTTTAATGTGGAGCGGTGTGTGAGTAAGAAGCGACTGTGTCTTTTAAGGTGTTGTGGTGTGTGTGAGTAAGAAGTGATTGCATCTTTTAAGGTGGAGTGATGCGTGTGAGTAAGAAGCGACTGCATCTTTTAAGGTGGAGCGGTGTGTGAGTAAGAAGAGACTATCTTTTAAGGTGTTGCGGCGTGTTAGAGTAAGAAGCGACTGTATCTTTTAAGGTGTTGCGGTGTGTGTGTGAGTAAGAAGCGACTGCGTCTTTTAAGGTGGAGCGGTGTGTGAGTAAGCAGCGACTGTATCTTTTAATGTGGAGCGGTGTGTGTGAGTAAGAAACAACTGTATCTTTTAATGTGGAGCGGTGTGTGTGAGTAAGAAGTGACTGTATTATGTTGGCGGCCAAATTAGTGTTTATTCGCTGTTTGAATCACCACAGAAACTTGTGTAACTCGAGCTGTTTAGTTTTGTAGCACTTTCTCTCTGCGTTTACTTTCATGCAGTTAGCGCTTTCCCAAATTTAAGCCAGTGTTACAAGCCTATGGTGCAGGAATAGACCAACATCCTCATCTCTTTTCATGTTTTTTTAACATTCAGAATTCACCGTCCAAACACCTCCTCCACCGATGCACCAGTTCTGACTGAGACCTATTTTCAGAGCTAGGGCAGCATACAGCAAACACCAGAGCTTTTTCCAGCACACAAAAAAAACAAACTAGTAAATGGTGAGGAAACTTTATCTGAAATTAATCCAAAACTATTTTATAAAAGATGTGAACATTGTTCTTAAGGCAGATGTTTTATGTTGGGCATCCAAAATTTAAAGTGAACATGTTTTATGAGTGCCAGTTTAATGTAGCACACATTTTACAAAATCTAATCCTAAGCCACACCATATGCAAATCAGTTCAGCAGAACTCCACAAACCCTGTAGGGCACTGCCCCACGGCATCAGCTTCCATCTGTGGAAATGTTCCTAGCCAGTGCTCACATGTTCTCCATTAACTGATTGACTCTTTCACATAATTAAGCACCTGTCCCTGTTGGATTGCCCGAAGTCCCTCTGCTCACCAAGACCGATGGCACCTTCCTTTACTCTCTGATGAGATCCTATTGATTACTAAGCACATACATGCAGGTGTAAGCACAGTCCTCATCCACAGAGACATGAACATGTGCTGCAGTTCAAAACATTGACCACTGAGAGCCATCAGAACCTGCAGATCCACAGAAGCTGAGCAGGTTGGGCTCTGGTCAGGACTTGGGTTAGAGTCCTCCTCCTACGAAGCCATGGATTCTAGAATTGATTTAGTGGGTTCAGCAGGGTGCGCTGTTCCTGTGGTCTGTGTAGGCGCCAATGCCTGGGTGCAGTGACAGGGACACTGTACTGAATAACAGGGCCATCCTTTGGATGTGGTATAAACCTGAGGTCCTCTCCAAAGTCATTAAAGACATTTGAAGACGAGAATTAGGACTATGGAATATTTTGCACTTTTCTCCAGTGAATAAAAACTAAACAATAATGTGAACGACTGACAAATTACCTGTTGTTTCAGATTTTAAAACAGAAAGATTTAAAACACAGAAAAGATTCTTCAGGAGTCGACTCCTCTTGGGAGTCATCTGGGAGTCACTCATATCTGTTGACCATTGATTTATAAATCCGAATCTCTTGGAGTCGACTCAGTCTCGGTTTTGCGACACCTTCTGCAGCGACTTTGAACTTTAAATGTTAATGTTAAATAAAGGCAAAATGTATTTTAAGAAAATACATGGCTATTCTCCCATCATTGAATTTTTTTTTTATTAACAAAAAATGTGTTTTATTTTTATGAATTAAATGGACAAAGAAATAAACTTAAATATTTTAGTTAATAAATATGAGACTAAACTAATCCAGATTTAATCAAAAGACTAAGTCTAAGACTAAATGCCCAAATAAACCCTGGTATGTGGCATGGTGTAGTACACTGCTGTGGTAGACAGCCTTCACCTACTGACCATGAGGCCAGTTTGTGACCAAGTGGACGGAGAGTGTGGCGTTACCATCAGTGCTGTGAGGAAAGTGATACATCAGCGGAATCAGGTTCAGTGTTTGGAGGAAAAGTGGTCAGTAAAAATATTATGCGTCGTAAAGAGTAGAGAATGCGTGATTTATGTGCAGCAGTTAGCACTGGGACTGGCTGAATTGATTAGCATGGAAAACATCACAGAACACACCCTGCAGTAACGGAGTCTGAAAGCTCAGACCCACCGCAGCTACTCTGCATTAGCCCCTACAGTCCACTCCACACTCCAACACACCGCATTCACAGCAGCCAAACTCAAATATATCCATCACAAGCACCTGCAGATACATGAAACAGGCTTTAACACACACACACATACACTAGTGCACTAGAGGCCCACCCAGAGTAGCGGGCAGCCACCTCAGCACCGGGGGAGTAGTTGGGGGTTATTAACTCAGAAGGGCTTCCGCTGGACCCCTCCTCGCGAAATACCAAGACATTGGTGCTAATTTTATCACGAGGTGTTGAGGGGAGAAGAGTGGGTTTATGGAGGAAATGGTATGTAATGGTAAAGAGGAGTCTGGGCGTGGTCTTTCTCCCAAATTTCATCCGTATTAAATATGTAGGCAGCTCCTGACCACAGCATGGATTTATTTACACTCTGTGGTAGTCCTCTCTCTCTCTTTTTTTTTTTTTTTTTTTGACTATTTCTTTAAAATTATTGGTGCCTCCCTAATGTCTCAGAGCAACGATGTTCTCCACTGTCCAAAAAAAAAACATGCATCTCTGTGTTTGAGGATAGTTAGTTTATCTTCAAGTAGTCAACAGGTAGTGTCTCTGTTACAGCTCCAGGGTCCTGGAGGTTGTGTGTTCAAGACCAGCCCTGGGTGACTGTCTGTGAGGAGTGTGGTGTGTTCTCCCTGTGTCTGCTTGGGTTTCCTCCGGGTGACTGTCTGTGAGGAGTGTGGTGTGTTCTCCCTGTGTCTGCGTGGGTTTCCTCCGGGTGACTGTCTATGAGGAGTGTGGTGTGTTCTCCCTGTGTCTGCGTGGGTTTCCTCCGGGTGACTGTCTGTGAGGAGTGTGGTGTGTTCTCCCTGTGTCTGCGTGGGTTTCCTCCGGGTGACTGTCTGTGAGGAGTGTGGTGTGTTCTCCCTGTGTCTGCGTGGGTTTCCTCCGGGTGACTGTCTGTGAGGAGTGTGGTGTGTTCTCCCTGTGTCTGCGTGGGTTTCCTCCGGGTGACTGTCTGTGAGGAGTGTGGTGTGTTCTCCCTGTGTCTGCGTGGGTTTCCTCCGGGTGACTGTCTGTGAGGATTGTGGTGTGTTCTCCCTGTGCCTGCGTGGGTTTCCTCCGGGTGACTGTCTGTGAGGAGTGTGGTGTGTTCTCCCTGTGCCTGCGTGGGTTTCCTCCAGGTGACTGTCTGTGAGGAGTGTGGTGTGTTCTCCCTGTGTCTGCGTGGGTTTCCTCCGGGTGCTCCGGTTTCTTCCCACGCTCCAAAAACACACGTTGGTAGGTGGATTGGAGACTCAAAAGTGTCTGTGTTTCTCTTTGGACTGCGAGGAAAGGCTCAGTGATGACTGATGTGGTCAGTAACGAGGGGCCAAACTGTGCCTCAACAGACAGCAGCTTTATATGGTAGGGGTTTCTAATAAAGTGGCCATGTGTGGATATCGTTAAGGCTCTGGATGGTGTGGGTTAAAATGCTGCAACATCAGCAGAGTTTCTTTCATTGTTCACTGGACAGGCCAAAGTCTGTTGAACTATGTACTGTGATGATCACATGACACTGGGGTGATGCATTAACTGCATTCATTCTAACTCCAGTAAACACGGTTATAACTAAGGGTACTTTTCTGCTGAGAATACTCTCTCTCTCTCTCTCTCTCTCTCTGTCTCACACACACACACACACACACACAAAACCACACACTGTGCAGGATCCAGACTGCGGCAGCTGCTCTCCAGGGCTGCACTGTTCCATATTCATAACTACAAACTCTGCTTTATGATATCCGCTATGTACTGGAAGTTGCATTAGATTTATTCACACTACGGCACTCACTCACCATCAGCTCTGCAGCCTTTAGGTGCTCATTACAATACAGTGCTCAGGATCATACAGGGGGGTAATAATAGAGAAATATACAGTAATAACAAGTTGCATTTACCCGTAACCAAAGAGTTTGTGTCTGTGTTGTTAATAATTAATCAAGTAGCCACAGCGGTAGAGAGGGGTGCAATATTAGGGTCACGACCCCAAGCAGAGGGCAGCAGTTCTGCTGAAATGAAGAGGTTTCAGTGTAAAAGACTTGCTCGGTTGTTTCTGACCTCTTCTGTCTTTGAATGGACAGCCACAACAGAAAACAGATTTACATCTCCCAACAGCAGACAACATCAGTTCCGACTGATCCGGGCTTTAACCGAGCGGGAAGTCGACCCAGAGTCATCAGTTCTAACTGATCTGGGCTTTACCCAAGCAGAGAGTCGACCCAGAGTCATCAGTTCTGACTGATCCGGGCATTACCCGAGCCGGGAGTCGCCCCCAAGTCATCAGTTCTGACTGATCCAGGCTTTACCCAAGCAGGGAGTCGAACCTGAGTCATCAGTTCTGACTGATCCAGGCTTTACCCGAGTGGGGAGTCGAACCCGAGTCATCAGTTCTGACTGATCCGGGCTTTACCCAAGCAGGGAGTCGAACCTGAGTCATCAGTTCTGACTGATCCGGGCTTTACCCAAGCAGGGAGTCGCCCCCAAGTCATCAGTTCTGACTGATCCGGGCTTTACCCAAGCAGGGAGTCGAACCTGATTCATCAGTTCTGACTGATCCGGGCTTTACCCAAGCAGGGAGTCGAACCTGAGTCATCAGTTCTGACTGATCCGGGCTTTACCCAAGCAGGGAGTCGACCCAGAATCATCAGTTCTGACTAATCCGGGCTTTACCCGAGCCGGGAGTCGCCCCCAACTCATCAATTCTGACTGATCCAGGCTTTACCCGAGTGGGGAGTCGAACCCGAGTCATCAGTTCTGACTGATCCGGGCTTTACCCAAGCGGGGAGTCAACCCAGAGTCATCAGTTCTGACTGATCTGGACTTTTCCCAAGCGGGGAGTCGACCCCGAGTCATCAGTTCTGACTGATCCGGGCTTTACCCAAGCAGGGAGTCAACGCCGAGTCATCAGTTCTGACTGATCTGGGCTTTACCCGAGCGGGGGGTGAACCAAGGAGAGGATCCCACCCAGGACCCCGGACCCTGCAGCTAATTGGTAGAATATTGTATGAATTCTAACTTGGGTTTAAACATAGTGCCACATCAATAAAGGTCTTTGAGCAAGACTCCTGCATCATCACTAAAACTGGACCTGGACTTTATGCACACTATGGGGGGGGGCAACAAGTCTGTACAAAGTGCTCCTGTGTGGCCAGTGGAGCTGAGAAAGTATACTGTGAGTGCAGAAGCAATGTCATTTTAATGTTTGGGGCTGACAGGTGTCCCACATCTCTCATTTTCAGCGTTGTGAGCTACACCTAGGTGTAGAGTTACAGTCTGTAGTCCATCTGCTGCCATGCACAATTCATCAGCCATCCACTAGCTCACTCATCACTGGCCGGTTTCTGACCATGGGATCACTATTGTGGTGTCATTTGAGAGGCAGGTCATGGTCGATTTTGAAAAGCAAATAATACATTTTGTCGCTTCCCCCCCCAAAAAAACAACAACATGTATCTCTGTATTTGTGGATGTTTAATTTACTGCATCATTTGAACACAGCAGCTGTCCTCCACATTGTGTGAAAATTTCATGACGAATCACCAATAGAGATGCTCCAAAACGACTTGGAATTAAATCTTTTTACAATGGCATCCACTGAAAGTTAAGGCTTTCACTTTCCTCTGTAAATTTACTGTTTTTGAAACGCTTCCTTCAATGCACTGCTCAAATAACTGCCCAGATCTACATCACCAAGCAGACACCCACCAGATCTAGCACAGTTCTTGTGTGATGGGTGAAAGGGGGGGCATCCTACAGCACAGAATTAGAATCACATTATTAGCCACACTGTGCTCTCTGCATTTAACCCAATCCGTGCAGTGAAACACACATTTACACACACACCAGTGAACACTATGTGCAGTGAGCACACATGCCCGGAGTGGTGGGCAGCTCTTGTTCAAGGGCACTTCAGTTATGACCTGCCGGCTCTGGGGTTAGAATCTGCAACCTTCCGGTGACACGCCCAGTTCCATAACCACCAGGCCACATCTGGTGGTTTTTCATCTGGCAATTTGTGAGGCCCAGATAGCAGTGAATGTTTAGCCCAAACGTGACACAGCTGCAGTTTTCTCATGGTCCACAGTTGGTCTTAAATAATGGTGTTGACTCAGCAACAGCTCCACCTTATATGTGTCAGATATCAGGTGTGTTGTGGACCAGAATCGACAGTGGGCCCACGTCTGGCCCAAACAACTCTCGCCAGTGCTGTAAATGCGCTGTGGCAAAAGTGAGATAGATTGGGCCCAATTGCATCTGCTACACTGTAAACCCTAATGTTCAATGTAATTAACAGGACTGAGTGATTCTAACTTACAATACATTGAAAGGTTTCACTCAATGAAACAATTAAATTAATTTTAACCATTTCTTCCGTTTGAGTTTGTGAAACTGTAATTGTGATTGAGCAGAGTCCTGTTTGTGGTTTTAAGTAAAAACAGCTGGATACGAGAGATTTAACTGAACTTAAATGATATGAGTTTGCAGCATGGCGTCTGAAGTCAGACATGGGAGCAGTGCAGTAATGTTCAGTCGAGACGGCGGATGGTCTGGGGTTCACTGCTGTATTCTAGTGGGGTGCCAGGATAACGTCTGTGTAATATCCGCTATAAACATTGCAGATATTTGCATTCACAAGTCTGGAAAAGTTCTGAGCTACAGTGATTGTGTTGAAGCTAGAGACTAAATGATCAGACGCTTGAGTGTGGTGAAAAAGAGAAGGAAAAACTGCCTGTAATTTTCTCAGGAGAGGAGAGCAAATAACACAGACATGGCTAATCTGGACAGAAGTAAAATCACAGAGGAGCTCCTTGGAGAGAACAGATCACCCCACGACTCTGTGGATGTTTAATCGCGTCTCATAACAATTCAAGGCTCTTGGTAATTGGTAGATAAACAGAAAAGGGACAACTCTCAACTCTTAACAACTATTACTTTATAAAAGAAAAGTGGTCTCTAACTTGTGCACAGCACTGTGTGTGTGTTTCTCCAGTCCAGTACTCACCAGCACCAGGCTGAACTTCTCCTCCAGCTCCTCATCTGGAGGTGGGGGCACTTTGGGCGCAGGAGGTTGTTTCAAGGCCCCTGGGATGAAAGAGGTTTGTGGCCCTTTCACGTCTCGCCCGGGGGACACGTCCATCCCCCCTGCAGCGTTCCCCATGGCTGTTTATCTCAGTCCCACACAGACACGCAACTACCGAACTCTCAGTCACATGGACATGAACCCTTAAACACACTCCCTGAGAGTGGAACTTGAGATACCCCAGTGTGACCGGAGAGAGGTGGCCTTCCCTGACGACCTCGGGACGCACTGGCAGAGGCAGGGAGGTGGGATTAGTCCCAGAGCTGTAGAAATCCAGGTGAGAGGAAAGTCCTCAAGGGTTGGGATCTTCAGAAACGACCACGGAAATGATGCACGTCTTCTCTGAACTGTAGCAGGTTCTCAGGAATGACTTCAGGGGCTCCAGGCTTTTCCTCTTTTGGAAGTTGCTCTGGATCCAGGAAGAGTGGAGGAACAAGTGAGTAAGTGGGTGAATGAATGGAGGAGATTTTGAAAAATGTTAAAGAGGTAGATAAGGAATGCTAGTGATGCAGGACAGAGAGAGATCGAGGGATGAAGAGAAAGAATGTTTGAAAAAGAGCGCAACACCATTAGGCTCCAGCAGTCCCATCCCAAGTTCAACTTGTCCACACTTCGGTCCCTAGATCAGCTGCCATCCAGAGCTGGACTCTTCTCTCTCAGGGCCCCGTGGTCCATCTCAAAGCAAGAGACTGAGACAAGGAGGTGAAGAAAGGGAGAGAGAGAGAGACAGAGAGAGAGAGAGGGAGGGAGAGAGGAGTGCTGAAGTGTGGTGGAAGAAAGCCAGAGCTCACTCTAAAACCCATGCACAGACAGGCAGCTAGAAAGTGAGCAGCTGGGTCCTAAAGCCTTCCAGTTCACCTCACTCTTCTCTATGTGTCTGAATGTGACAATCAGGTGGTGTAGATTCCTGAACTGTCACACTCCAAAACCTGTATTGCTATCTTAGTGGGCCTTTTTTTCATTAAAGCCTCAACCAAACCATAATCTTAAGTTCAGTAACAGAAGAGTCTTCGGATGTCAAGCAGAACTGGGCTGTGGAACTGTGTTTCTCCCTCTGAGAAAGAAAGAGAAAGCCAAAAAGAATAAAGAGATAAAAGCATCTCCTTTAAAGTGGGGCTAGAGGGTGTGAACAAAATTTACCTGTCAAGCAAAGGACAGCACGCATTCATTCATTCACTGACATTCTGTAAGCATTTCGTCCTGATCAGGGTCACAGCAGGCGAAGAACCCTTCCTGGAATCACTGGGCCCAAGGCAGGGACACACCCTGGAGAGGACATCACACTTTCACACAGTCACGCCACCTACCAACATGTGTTTGGACTGTGGGAGGAAACCGGAGCACCTGGGGGAAACCCACACAGACACAAGGGAGAACACACCACACTCCTCACAGACAGTCACCCAGAGGAAACCCACGCGACACAGGGAGAACACACCACACTCCTCACAGACAGTCACCCGGGGGAAACCCAGGCAGACACAGGGAGAACACACCACACTCCTCACAGACAGTCACCCGGAGGAAACCCACGCAGACACAGGGAGAACACACCACACTCCTCACAGACAGTCGCCCGGAGGAAACCCCTGCAGTCACAGGGAGAACATACCACACTCCTCATAGACAGTGACCCGGAGGAAACCCACACAGACACAGGGAGAACACACCACACTCCTCACAGACAGTCACCCGGAGGAAACCCACGCAGACACAGGGAGAACATACCACACTCCTCACAGACAGTCACCCGGAGGAAACCCACGCAGACACAGGGAGAATATACTACACTCCTCACAGACAGTCACCCGGAGGAAACCCACGCAGACACAGGGAGAACACACCACACTCCTCACAGACAGTCAACCATCTTGTGGAAACCATCCTAACCCTAATCTTAATCCTACTCTAACTTTATCCTTTCCTAAATATAGCATTTTATGTCATGGACCTTGATATTTTTCCCCATAGGGTTGAATAGAGTGTAAATAGATATTGGTCCCCACAGTGTGATATAAATCTGCACCATACACACCTCAGGTTAACTATTTTCTGTAACCCAGAGTTTGTAGACATTTTCACCTTCAGTGATCCGAAACAGCAAAAATAAGTCAATGTTACCCCCCTATGGAGCAGAAATAGGGCAACATTCTCATTTCGGTTCGTGTTTTTCAGGGTTTGGAGTCTCTACCTCATCTAAAAAACTCTCTCTGTGAGCAGAGAGAGAGAGAGAGACCTAGCATACGACCGAGACAGTGTGTTTATTTTTGAGACACAGACACAATACTCTTCATCGTGGAGATACCACATTACACAGAAGCACATCTCGCTCTCAGAGACCAAACGTTGCACCTCAAACACAGACATAAACATAAGCTGCAGGTCTACGGCATCAGAGTTCAGCAATGAAAACTTAAGTAAGGCCCAGCACAGGTTTATGTTCACCACAAACCCAATGCAGAGTATCGTAGTTTGTGTTTTAAAACCAAGAGTGTGCTCTCTGACCTACCGTCAGGTCTCTTCTCTCTTTGGAGAATCTCTCAGACGAGACTAGACTTAGATTCCACCTAATTTCGCTCAAAATGTCTGCATCATTAATATTTCTGTAAATAAATCAGACTCCTGAGAATGACTTTGTACAAACTCTGACTGAATGATGCAGCAATTTTGAAAAGCAGTGGACTTCCCCTTTAAATCATCCTTTAACATTAACTCCAGCGTCTGATTTCAGGTGACGTCTGGCTCCCTCTAGTGTTAGAGCGCGGTAAATGATGGTAGAAACACACTGATAAGTTTAGCCAAACTGCTAACTTCAAAATATTAACGTTTGTATCAACAATAATAGGAAATTGCTTTAAATGACAACGTTACAAACTTATAAAGTGCAACTCTGGGTTTTTCAGAAGAACAGTCATCCAAAATTCAATAGTTTATTTGGTTTGTTTTTTAATTATAAAGCTAGGCTAGTTTCTTACCTGGGAAATATACTGTGTAAAGTGGCACTGACAGCGACTCTATCAGTAAATAACTGTGCTGTAAAGGTTTGTGATCATTAACAGCAGAGACCTACCACAGAATTAAGACAGTTTTAAAGCAGATCTTACAGCAGCAAGCAGCTTTGTCAAAAAAGTGCAAATCATTCTTCCACAACAGAAGGGGGCGTTAGAAACACACCAGGAAATTAAATTCACCCATATCTCTGAGGTTAAAAACACAGGCATAATGTCTATGTAAATAATATATTTAAGCAAAGACAACAAATTTGTCTGGTTGATAGTCAATATCACCTCAGCACAACACTGCCCCCTTGTGGTCCATCCAGCTCCAAAAGGTGGTGAAATACCACCATAATATTCACTCATTGTCTTTATTTATCAGCTGCACTGACCACACAGGAGCACTCTATATTAATGTGGAATCACACACTCACCCAGTCACTCACACCTGTGCACTGTTTCACACACTCACCCAGACACACATACACTCACACCTGTGGACAATTTCACACATTAACTTAGTCACTCATTCAGTCACACCTGTGGACAACTTCACACACTCACCCAGTCACTCACACACACATACACACACCTGTGGACAACTTCACACATTCACCCAGTCACACACAATTTCACACACGGACAGTTTCACACACTCACCCAGTCACACACAGACACACCTGTGGACAAATTCACACATTCGCCCAGTCACACACACACACACACACTTCTCTACACTATGTAGTGCACAATCTAGGGCTCTCTGTGAGGAAAACTCTGGTGGTGAATGTTCTGTTGTCTGTGTCTCTGTGTGTGGAGCAGGAGTTCATATTTCTGGACTTTCTTAGTTAAGCTTTGAACAACGTGGAGCCGACTGTGGACCAGTCAATCGTTGTGGTCTGTGTGAATGTGACACAGTTACATTTCTGGAGAGGTGTGCGTCAGGTCCAGTCCAGACTACGGTGTAGGTTTCGTCTCTACATGTTTCCTAGGTTAGACACAGAAGCATAAAGTGGGCTTCACACCAATGGACAATGTCACGCAGGCAATCCACTATCAACACGTGTGTTTGGTCTGTGGGAGGAAACCAACACAGACACAGAGAGGACACACCACACTCCTCACAGACATCCCACCCAGGATCTCGAGACCCTGCACCACTCTGCTGCCCAGATACACCACAGGGCTTTTATATTTCTCTCTCTTTAGGGTTCAGCACTGACTCCTGTAGTCTGTGGACTCCAAACTGAACAGCCGATAAAGATGAACCTCGAGCATCGTGAGCTAACCTCATCTCATATCTGTGAGCTTACCTCTGCCCGAGTGGACAGCGCAGGGATGCGCAACCTGGGTATAACGTCCTCATCCAGATCCAGAGACAGCTTGGTGGTAAAGACTCAGGTTAAACTGCTGGAGGAATGGCATGTGCAAGGACTTACAGTTAGTGTGTGAAATAATCATAATCAGGGCTCCCTATCTTCTACTTTTATGGGCTGAATAATTAAGTTTTCTGTGTATTACTTCTGTATTATTTAAGAGTGCTACTGCATACTCTAAGCATAACCTAACTAGGTAAAGTGCATCATACACATGAACGCAACTCAAACTTCAACTCAAATGAAAGCAGAGCTTGTTTGTAAGGGATAGTGAAGGGTTAAAATCACTTAATCACAGGGTCAGACAAAGCAAAATAAACCGGGTTTATAATTCTGGGTGACAGCACTGGTGTTGAATCAGAGGTGTGTCCTTAACATTGTGTCCGGGGCGACATGCTCATGTTTAGACTCGTGTTTCAGAGGAGATTATTAAACCGGACAAATGTCACGTTTACCTTTCTGTTGAAACATAATACCAGTGCTTCACTGAACTGCTGCTGCTTCAATCATATAAACACTTCAGTTCACTCCACTTTAACCATCACAGCTCCTAAAGTGACATGGTGGGTATATTTAGCAAGTTGTGAGCACTATATAGTATTTTGAGGCCACAAAATAATATTTTGAAGCTTGGACCAAGGGACCTGCATTAGCAACGCACACAAGTTTGATTGGCACAGCAGCTGAACTATCCTAACCTAAGCTGAACACAACTAACCTTTGAGACCTTTGTTAACCAGATTGCAGTTGGTTAATGTTAATGCACACTGCCTTGAGGTTCATGGATGACATGAAAAAGCAGTGTGCATTAGAGAACTTTCTCCAGGACAGGTATATGGAGGAGAATCAAATAGCAAAAATGGTGGAAGACAAGGTTGGTTTGTACAAGTTTTGTCAGGGTGCGCAGTCATTACATGGCCTCAATTTATTATTTTGTGGCTTCAAAATACTATATAGTGGCCACTTGCTAAATAAACCCACCATGTCACCTTAGGGGCTCCATACATTTCAACACTTTGTTCTGCATGAGATTATTGCTCGTATTTATTAAAGCTTAACTTAACCAGGTTCTTGGAGAAATGCAACAATTACGTGGACGACACACAAGATCCATCCCAGGGTTGCAGGCAGAAATAGATGAAGATGGAATATGTTTCACTGAGACTTTGTTTACACCTGATTACTTCATGTGACTTGTACCTGTTTTGTATCCTGATAAGGTTTTAGCTGCATGGTGCACCAGGTGGACGTCATACAAGCTCTTTATAAAGACATTTATCGTTTCCTTTGCATTATTTTTACTTAGTTTACCTTAGTTTGTGTTTGAAGTGAGTGTGTGTGTGTGAGAGTATCTGGCCTGGTGTCATAAATTTCAGTCTTACAAAATGTTGAGGAGTCAGTTGCAGGTTTATTCAAGAGACAAAATCCAAGTAGAAGAGGAGTCAAAAAACCATGAAGACCGTCCGAGAAAAAACAACCATAATCCAAAGGGTAAACAGATCAAAGGAATAAACCAAGTCCAAAGCCAAGATTAAAAAAACCATGAAAAGCTAATACAAACACTAATGCTCAGAATTGCCAATATATTTCTAACAATACTTCACAACCTGTGGAACAAAACAGTGCGCTTAAATGCTCTACAAATGATTTGACTAATTAGAGACAGGTGAGGAATCTAAGTTAGAACTCAGGTGAGTGTGACCTCTGGTGGTTTGGAGGAGAAACTGCTTGGGCTGATGTGACACCTGGCCTTACCCAGATATAATCCAGACACTAGATGCGGAGGAATTTTCCAGGTGTAAACAGGGTAAAGCTTTACTGTTCAGGGCTCCTATAATAATAATAATAATAATAATAATAATAATAATAATAATAATAATATATAATTATTATTAAACAAATATATAATTATTCATAAAATGTTTTGTATATAAATCAATTTCTCTATATGAGTACATATTTTTATTTACTTAATTATAATTTTTTTGTATTAACATTTTTTTTTTAATATTCATTCACCCAAAGCAGTCAAACATTTGTCTTTTGTCAAAAAGAAGGGAGGTAGGTGGGGTATCATTAAAATTCAATTTAATTTTTTGTTTTTGTAGCCCATCGCCCAGATGTTTGGTATCGCCTTGAAGTTTTAGAAAGGCCTGGTCTCTGTCTCAGTAGACCCTGCAGCGCTTATTGAACTCAGCTTTGTGGACTACCATACCATCCATGATCGGGAAAACAACATATATTTCTGAGTCATTCCAGCCTTCAACAGCGTGAAGGGCAGTAAAGACATGACCATTTCCATAGAAACATCCAAGACCACCGAATATAATTTTTCCTTATATAAATATGGCAGGATATTTCATTAAATATCACCAGGTTACTGGGAATATCTTTAGAAATGTTTCCTTTCTGATATATAACTGGGCCAGGTTTATGACGTAGGTATTTGAAACATGCTTGTTTAATAGAATCACAGGCCCACAGTGGTACATCGTTTTTGTCAAAAGGTAAAACCTGTTTTTTATTGATTTCTTTATATAGGCTTGAAAACCCTAGGTAAAGGTATATATTTTTTTAAGTTTCATAAGAAATTTATTATCCAAAAGCAGTTCATTGTGGTCTTGATAAACCTGTAAAACAATAATAATTATTATATATAATATTTTATTTTGGAAACTAAAGTTGTAATTTATTTAGAAATTTTTTTAAATAAAGTTGTAATTCTCACGATAAAAGACCAGAACACTTCACTGTAATGTGCTGTGAATACCAGCCGGTAAAGGGCCACTTGTCCTGTGCACAGGTGAACAATAAACCAGTGTCTGAACAGAAACGCACTGTTAGGTGGTGTTCTTATTTATTGCAGTTTGTTCCTTTTTATGGAAACAAACAGTAAACTGATATAAAAATCTTGCTTGAAAATAAATAAAAACTAAACTGAAAAAAAAAACTATTCAATAAACAGAATAATGTGAAGTATGTGCCTGTGAAATGTTCTGGTTTATTACAATGAGATATTTCTTTATCAGCTCATAATATGATAAATATATTTGATTACCTCACAGTTTAGTGTGTAGTTATGATAAATCACTTAACTTTATGAACAAGCTCTAAATAAAAATGTACTCACCATTCCCATCTTCATCTATCTCTTTCTCTTCAAAGGAGACCATGCAGCTGGGCTGTATTTAAAGCTTGTCTCAGCCAATCACCTTTCAGCATTGTTCACAGACACTGACTCACCTTGTGGTAGTTACTGATGTCATGTTTCTTGTGAACTCCTCTTTTCTCGTTTTGCTCTGTGCAGGGTGGATGGTTGTTGGTTTAATTTTCTGCAATAGCCATTGGTTGTTGTGTAAATAACATAACTGTTATTTAAACATATAAGTGCATAACTTTTTACAGGGGCAGCACGGTGGCACAGCAGGTGGTGTCTCTGTCACAGCTCCAGGGACCTGGAGGCTATGGGTTTGAGTCCCGCTCCAGGTGACTGTCTGTGAGGAGTGTGGTGTGTTCTCCCTGTGTCTGCGTGGGTTTCCTCCGGGTGACTGTCTGTGAGGAGTGTGGTGTGTTCTCCCTGTGTCTGCATGGGTTTCCTCTGGGTGACTGTCTGTGAGGAGTGTGGTGTGTTCTCCCTGTGTCTGCGTGGGTTTCCTCCGGGTGACTGTCTGTGAGGAGTGTGGTGTGTTCTCCCTGTGTCTGCGTGGGTTTCCTCCGGGTGACTGTCTGTGAGGAGTGTGGTGTGTTCTCCCTGTGTCTGCGTGGGTTTCCTCCGGGTGACTGTCTGTGAGGAGTGTGGTGTGCTCTCTCTATGTCTGCGTGGGTTTCCTCTGGGTAACTGTCTGTGAGGAGTGGGGTGTGTTCTCCTTGTGTCTGCGTGGGTTTCCTCCAGGTGACTGTCTGTGAGGAGTGTGGTGTGTTCTCCCTGTGTCTGCATGGGTTTCCTCCGGGTGACTGCCTGTGAGGAGTGTGGTGTGTTCTCTCTGTGTCTGTGTGGGTTTCCTCCGGGTGACTGTCTGTGAGGAGTGTGGTGTATTCTCCCTGTATCTGCGTGGGTTTCCTCCGGGTGACTGTCTGTGAGGAGTGTGGTGTATTCTCCCTGTATCTGCGTGGGTTTCCTCCGGGTGCTCTAGTTTCCTCCCACAGTCCAAAAACACATGTTGGTAGGTGGATTGGAGATTCAAAAGTGTCCGTAGGTGTGAGTGAATGTATGAGTGTGTGTGTTGCCCTGTGAAGGACTGGTGCCCACTCCAGGGTGTGTTCCAGGTAGGCTCTGGACCCACTGTGACCCTGAACTGGATTAGCAGTTACAGATAATGAATGAACAAACAGAATGAAGTCATTTCAAAAGGTGAATGAAAAAAATGAATTGTAGGGTTACAGCACATAAACATGTTTGACCTGCTTGAGAATAAGTGAAACTAATTTAGTGAAAGAATTAGTGATTAATCCCACCCATTTTGATTGTCCAAATGGAATTAATTTCAAACAGTTGTGCCCATATACAACTTGTATTCCATGTAAGAATTTTGGGATGTTTCAGTCTTTTAGAGTTAACAGTCTTTAAAAAGGTGTAAGAGGACATGGAATCAAAGTGGAATATTATCCGAGTCTGTGTGTCTCTCTGCATTCTGCAAAGATTCTTCTCTTGACCCTGTGTGGCACTTGGTTCATAAAAAAGGTCCCTGGAGAGTGGTTTACGATGCTCTGTGTTATCTGAAATTCCCATCTGGGCTTGTGTGGCTTGGAGATGTCTCTGAAACCAGCTAAAGTTTACTTTTTAAGGGTATTAAAATCAAATCTCAGAAAGTCAAATTTTTGATTAGAAATGAATACACATTCATCATATCACACTACAGCAGCGATTCTCAATTGGTGAGTGTCACTGGCACTATTTGGGTGGGTCGTGGACAGCTTGTAAAAGATGAATAAATAAATAAATGAATAAATAATAAAAATGAAGAATAATTAATGCTTATCTGATTTTGTACTTGAGACAGAGAGAGGCACGCGTCAGATGCGCACAGATTTCTCGTTGCCATGGTAACCACCCTTCATTTGCTGGATACCCTTCTCTTTAAATTTGTGATGATGTTTGGAGGCAAGATGGCAAATATAACCCGTATTATTTGAAATTTGAGTATTTGAATGTGGATTTTCATTCATTGAGGACAAACATGGACAGAAACCCCAGTGTGTTATTTGTAATGAAGTGCTTCCACATGAGAGCAGAAAACCATCCAAACTAATGCGGCGTTTAAAAACGAAACTTTTATACATGCAGTTGGCATGGTCCTCCTCAGTTTCTTACTAATGTACTCTGAATGCAGAGATATGCAGAGAAGTGAAATATGTAATTTTGTGGCCTTATATATTTTGTGATGTCACCACGTGACGAAGTTTTGGGAGCTAGACCACGCCCCAATTACCTCTCCACAACTCTATTTATACCCCTTCACTCTCACTCCATCCCCATGACGTACAACATCGCATTGCGTTTTGTCTGTCATCCACCCGTTTTTTTATGCCACCATGGACATCACTCTCGTCGCCTCCGATGACGAATTATTTTCCGCAACCCGGGTCCCTCATCTACCAGTTCACAACCTACACCTAGGCTTCACTTGGTGGTCGAGGTTCCAGCCACTCCTGCTTCCTCTAAGCTCCGCACTCCGGCTCTAGGCGTTCCCGCCACTCCTCCCCAGCCTCTCCTCCTCCTTCTCGCCACTCTCTTCGCTCCAGTCACCAGACTACTCCTCCCGCCAATTCCACTGCTCACGGCAGGCCCCACGTTTCTCCTCCCACTGTTTATGCTGCCACGGATTGGACAGTGGCCGGACTCTGGACTCCTCCCCTCCCTGCCACCTTTGTTTCTAATTCTCTCTCTCGCCCTCCTTCTACTCTACATGCCTCAGCCTATTTTCTTTCTCGTCCGCTGCCCTCCTCTTCTGTCCTTCCCGCTTTCTCGTCATTTCGACCCCCTCCCCGTTCATCCCTATCAAGTAGCATCACATGACCTATGGTAACAAACACTGAATATTATATATTATTATATACAAATATTGGTTGCACTAAGGTCAAGCACCAGAATAGTGATACAGCCCTTATCAAGTGAAAGGAGTAAGTCATTAGTTACTCTTGTTAGAGCTGTTTCTGTGCTGTGATCTATGTGCACTGAAATCAAGACTGAAAAGTGTCATGAATGTCATTGTTTTGTAGGTAAGAGCACAACTGCTGTGACTTTTTCTAGAATCTCAGCAATAAAAGGGAGGTTTGATATTGGCCTGTAGTTTGTGAGCTCAAGAGGGTTAAGTTTGTTTTTTTAATAATTGTTTTGATTACTGGTAGTTTCAGAGGTTTAGGTACATATCCAATGTTGAGGGATGAGTTTATTATTGTGAGCAATGGTCAAATGACTTAAGGTAGGATTTGTTTAAATACCTGTGTTGGTGTAAGATCCAGTAAGCATTAAAATGATTTAGATGCCAATTAAACAAAGCCAGTCATGTCCATTGACAGGATTAGTTGACAGGACTAGTCGACGTGCACCTCAGAGCTGGCGGGGGGTTCATCTACAAGAGCCAATGTGACTTTGGACTGATTTTGGATTTTAAGTCTAATGCAATCAATTTTATAATTAAAAAAATATATAAAGTAATTACTACAGGAATCAGAGGGAATAATGAGGTTGATTTCCATTTTTGTTGCCAATTAGGATTTTATACAGTGCTGTATCAAAGGGTTGTCTTGGTTGTTTTCTATAAGGTAAGAGATGTACTGGGATTTGGCTTTATATAAGGCATGTTTGTACTTGGCGAGGCTGTGCTGCCATGCAATTTGGAAACATTCTAGTTTTGTGTGTCTCCATTTATGTTCATAGTTACGAGCAGCCAGTTTTAAGGCACGCGTGCTGTCACTGTACCATGGAGCTAGCTTTTTATCTCTAAGTTGTTTGGTCTTAACTTGTGCAACACTGTCTAAGTTTGTACACAGTAAAATTTTCTAGGTTGTCTGTAATAAGCTTGAGGTCATTTGGGTTTGAGCTGGAGAAGAAATGGTGGTAAGGTCTGGAAGGTTATTGATAACTGTTGAGGATGTCATAGTGTGCTTTCTAATATAGTGTGGCTGTGCACAGATATCAAAGTTTAATGCAATTTCATATATGATTATATGGTGATCAGAAATGGTCTCATGTAGCGAGAGATTGGATAGATTCTTTATCTCAATGCCCTGTGTTAACACTAGGTCCAATGTGTGTTTGCATTGATGAGTTGGCCCAGTAACATTCTGAGTGAACCCTAGAGCATCCAAAAGTGATTCAAATGCAATTTTAAGCAGATCATGATCCTTCTCAAAGTGAATAATGAAATCACCAACAAGTAAGGCCTTTTCTGAAACGAGAACTACATTTGAGAGAAAATCAGCAAATTCACAAAGAAATTCTGTATAGGGGCCAGGAGGACAATAGATTGTGATAAACATAAAAGAGTGCTGCCATTTTGATGCAGTAACTTTAAGAGTAAGCACTTCAAAGGATTTAGCATCATAACCAGAATTTTTAGTTGTGTATATGGTAGGGTCATTATGATGGAAAATGAAGATTAACACTAATGAGTAATGGTTAATGATAACTAATGATTTATATTATTGATACAATATATTCAGGGAGTAATGGTATTGATTAATCTTGATCAATTCTTACTAAATTAAATGTGCAGCTTAGTGTGCTTGTGACCTGAAAGGACTTGTTACATTGTGTTGTGTTACTGTGACCCAGGAGATAGCGGAGACTGTGGGAATGTGCTGAAAAGAGCAATTCTGAGAGTAGTAGGGGAGACTAAATAGAGTGGAAGAAGGAAGTTAACAAACTGAAAGACAACGCTTACCTGCAACCATTTCTCCTGACAGTAATAAACTAGGATCCACCAATAAGGAAATGTTTGTGTTGATGTAATAACGCATGATGGTGTACGTGACTGGGGTCATATATATACTGCTATAATGTTTTTGTTCAATAAAGGAGAAATCAGAGAGAATCTTTGACTGCGTGTCTTTATTCCTCTGGTCTCCCCAAAGAATTATTTGAGCATTGATCTTCCTTCTTGGTGATACTTAGAGATTAATTTTAGATTTGCCATGACAGTCATAAATTGTGGATATATCACCAACACGAACAGATGTTTGAGTCAACTGTAATAGTTGAAGCCAGGGGGAGAGGACTCATTCAGGGCAATGTATTCACTCGGTTGAGCCCATGTTTCGCAGAGACATAATGCACAAGGTTTGTTATCAGTAATAATATCACTGACAATGAGTGCTTTAGATGCTAGAGGTCATATATTTAAAGCCCTAATTTAATACTGGCGGTGCTGAAGCCTTGCATTCGCTGCAGTGCATTGATGTTCATTCTAATTAGGTGGTTAAAACTGATTTTTGGGTGTCTGTTACAAGCTTTGCAGAGAACAGACACAGTGTCAATGCTGGAATGAGAGACATTACAGACTCACAGGGTCCAAGATTGTTTTGAAAACATGCACTGCTGACATTTTCACTGTAGCAGCATGGACCCAAGAAGTATCAAACTCTCAGTTTACTGGAGGTGGCCTCTTCCCTTTCATTGGAAGAAAGTGGGTGGAGCTCCTGTTGACAACGAGGTCAAGAGTGAAGTTGGTGGTGGACCTGAGGAAGGACAAGGCACCGGTGTCCCCTGTGTCCATCAGGGGGGGTCAGTGTGGACATTTTGGAGGACTACAAATACATGGGAGTGCACATTGACAATAAACTGGACTGGGCTGAGAACACTGATGCCCTCTACAGGAAGAGCCAAAATTGTCTTTTTTTTCTGAGGCACCTGAGGTCCTTCAACATCTGCCGGAATATGCTCATGACTATTCTATGACTCTGTGGTGGTGAGTGCTATTCTTTATGCTTTTGCAGCAGGCTGAGGGCAGCAGACGCCAATAGACTTAACAAACTGATCCGTAACTCCGGTGTTGTTGTGGGTGTGAAGCTGGATGGCCGTGTCGGAGAGGAGGATGCTATCTAAGTTACAGGCCATTATGGACTATGGCTTCCACCCACTCTATGACACAGTGATGAAACACATGAGCACATTCAGTGCAAGATGCATTCCACCGAAATGCACAACAGAGCACCACAGGAGCTCCTTCCCCAAAGTGTTACATCATGGTTCATCTGTGCAATACTCAGTACCACATTATACTGTTCATATGTACATAGGTGCAGTAATATATACAATATATTTTATATGTATTATCACAACTTTAAGGAATATTTAAGAATGTAAATGTGTACATATTTCTGTTTTGTTTTTAATATTTTTCTTTTTATTTATTGTTATTAGTGTTTGTATTCTTTACATAAACTGTTGCAACTGTAACAACGGCAATTTCCCTCTGGGATCAATAAAGTATTTCTGAATCTGAATAAGTGTCTGCACAGCAGCAATGCACAGCTTCTACACAGTAGCCAAAGTTTTTCAGACATCCTTGTTCTCCAGTCTCCACAAGGTATACTAGTTACAGATTCTTCCCAAATAATTCTCATATTCAAACAGTTTTATAAATCATACAGTTCCAGTCAAAGGTTTGGACACATCTCATTAGTGATTGGTGAATTGAGGCTAGTTGTCATGGGGCTGACTGATGGAGACGGACGCAAATGCTAAAGCACAGACTTTCATTTACAAAATATAACAAAGCAAAGACAATCTTGGACTTCAAAACAAAGGTGGACTAAACGAAGAACATCAAAGATAGACAGGCTAGACTGGGAAACACGATGACAGAGGAAATGCCGGAGACAGACAGACTTGGTAAAATCATAACTTAGAAAACGAATGACCAACAAGAGGAAGTGAGACAAGTGAACTTAAATGCATATCGCAGATAAGAGACACCTGGAACAGATAATGAGGGGGACTGATAAGTCGGGACAAGGGTGGAGACACGAACAACAACAAACAAGTTTATTGTATAATGTCACATAACGAAAGTGCAAGGTGAGTGAGAAACTTCTATGTATTGTCCTTCAGAGTAGTAATAACTAGCAGTACAAAATAACACAAACACATAAATACCATGTTTACACCGCCATTTGACAAAGGGTTGGTTATCCACAGTGTCTCTAGAGTTGGGGCACTAAATTCCCATTGAAGGAGCAGACCTTGTTATAAATAAGCCAGGGTATTAATTTTTATTATTCCCCTTTCCAAATTTTAGGCACCATAAACTGAGAGTTGGAACTGAGACAGGTGACCTGGCCAAATTTCTGAAGAATAAAAATCTAAAATGTAGAATTCCTTTAGAAAGAAGTGAAAACCTTTCACAATTTTCTTTCTTTTTTTTTTTTTTTTTTTGCTAAAATCGGTTCTAGATCTCTCTCTGCCTGCTTTCATTCCTTTTCTTACTGATTGCACTGATTTGTTACTGGAAAAGAATAAAGAAAGATTAGTGGGACTGCGTAAACACTGTGTTACTCTTTCCTTACAGAATCATACTTTCATTTGCTCTGAAATGAACCCAAAAAGATGTTCAGGTCAAATATGTTTTTGTGCTGTAATCCGAAAATTCATTTATCTTAATTTTTTGTGATCTTTAATTTAGTTATTTTTCATTATTAGCAACAACACAGAATTCATACATTATTAATTTTTTGCCTGTAACCCTTATGCAGTTCAAGGCAGCGGGTCTGGAGCCTACCCGAAATGGACACGCATGGACACTTTTGAGTCACAAATTCACCTATCAACGTGTGTTTTTGGTGCATGGGAGGTAACTGGAGCACCAGGACTAAATCAACATAGACACAGGGAGAACACACCACACTCCTCACAGACAGTCACCCAGAGCGGGACTTGAACCCACAACCTCCAGGACCCTGGTGCTGTGACAGAAACGCTATCTGCTGCTCCACCGTGCCGCCCACAGAATTGCCATATTGAAAAGTAAAAAAGAATGGGGGCGATTGTGTACACGATTGTGTAATCATTTATAGCCATGGTAGTTCCTAGCCATCCAGATTCTTCTCTCTGCACAGTTCAAATTACTACCAGAGTCATTATTTAAAAGAAAGAATTGAGGTAACATTTGGAATGAGATCTCCAAAATTGCTGACAGAGTAGAAGAGACTTTGAACTAAAAATTATAGATATTGGGGCATTCCCAAAGCATGTGCAAAAAAGTATGATATACTCTGTAAGAACAGAAAGGAGAAGGGGTAAGTTGCATAAAGTAAAGTTTGTAAGGTGATAAGTAATATCTAAACACTAAGTGGTAATGAATGAACTATCATCATCATCATCGTTATCATCTTTTCCACTTAATCAATTCAGGGTCACGGTGGCAACAGTGCGAGCAAATAAGTCCCAACGTCTCTGTCCCCTGCAACCTCCACTAGCTCCTCCTGGGAATCCCCAGACAATCCCAGGCCATGTCCTGGGTCTACCCCGGGGCCTCTTTCCAGTTGGACATGCCTGGCATACTTCCAGTGGGAGGCGTCCAGGGCACATTCTTAGATGCCCAAAACACCTCAACTGACTCCTCTGAAGGCGAAAGAGCAGCAATTCTACTCCGAGCTCCTCTCTAATCAATGAGATCCTCACATGATCACCGAGAGTACGCCCAGCAACCCGTTGGAGAAAGCTAATTTCTTGTTCTTTCGGTCATACTGAATGGTAAATTGAGAGCTTTGGTTTATGGCTCATCTCTCTCTTCACCACGACGGTTCAGTACAGTGACCGCATTACTGCAGACACTGAACCTAACCTACGGTCAACCTCATGAACCCTCTCCCCATCACTCATGAACAAGAACCCGAGATACTTGAACTCCTTCACCTGGGGTAGGTTCTCACCCCCTACCTGAAGGGAGCATGCCATCTGTCTCCCAGAGATAACCATGGTCTCAAACTTGGAGGTGCTGATCCAAATACTGACCGCTTCACACTTGGCTGCAAAATCCTCAAGTAAACGCTGGAGGCCTCCGTTCAAGGAAGCCAGAAGAACAACATCATCTGCAAACAGCAGAGGTGCCACCTCCTGAGTCCCTCATCGATAGCCCTCCTGTTCTAGGCTATGCCTTACCACCCTGTGCATGAATATAAGGAACAGGAGTGGAGAGAAGGCACAGCCTTGGTGGAGTCAAATGCCCACATTGAACAAGCTTGACTTATTGCCGAGGATGCAAACATAACTCAAACTCTGAGAGTACAAGGACCATACGGCTTGCCGGAGCGACCCTGGGACCACATACTCCCAGAGCACCTCCCACAGAATCTCTCGGGGAACACGGTCATATGCCTTCTCCAAATCCACAAAGCATGTGTAGAGTCAAGTAGTAAATTCGCACGCCCCCTCAATAATCTGTGAAAAAGTAAAGAGTTGGTCCATAGTTCCACGTCCAAATCCGCTTTGTTCCACCAAAATCCTAGGTTCGACTATCAGATGGATTCTCCTTTCCAGCACCTTGGCATAGACTTTTCCAAGGAGGCTGAGAAGTGTGATGCCATGATAATTGGCACACTTTCTCCGGACCCCTTTTATAAAATAGGAACCACCACCCCTGCTTGCCAATCCAAAGGAACAGTTCATGAGGTCCATGCATTATTGTAGAGGCATGTCATTCAAGACAGCCCCATGGTATCGAGTGCTTTCAGTAACTCTGGACAAACCTCTCCTGGAGCTTTGCCACTGTGTAGATTTTTAACCACCTTGGTGACTTCAGCCAAGGAAATGGAATCTGACACCCCAGACCCTTCTGGCACTACCTCCTGTCTAGAGGGCACGTCTCTTGGGTTTAGGGGCTCCTCACATTGCTCCTTCCAATGCCCAACAATATGCTCAGTCGAGTTCAGAATTTCACCAGAACTGTATGGAACTGATGAAGTGGTGTGTGTTTGATGAGGCTACGAGAGGCCTGGATGAATGCATGGACACTGTGACATCCTGTGTCAGCTTCTGTGTTGACATATGTGTTCCCACGAGGACTTGAAGTAAATGTAATAATGAAAATAACTGGTTTAATGCCAAACTGAAGCAGCTGCCCCGGTCCAAAGAGGTGACATACAGGAGTGGAGATGGGGTGCTGTACAATAAGGCAAGGAACACACTGAACGGAGAAATCAGAACTGCTAAGATGAACTACTCAAGCAAGCTGAGCAGGTTGATGTTGAGCAGTGAACCATCATCCATCTTGAAGTACCTGCAGAACATCACCATTTACAAAAGATCACCCCCACAGATAATGGGTGATCATCACCTGGCTGATGAACTTAAAGTAATGACTTGTATCCTTTTACTCTTTTGAGATACAGACCCAGTACTCTTCATCGTGGAGATACCACATTACACTGAAGCACTCTCAGAGACCAAACACTGCACCTCAAACAGACATAAACACAGCTGCAGGTCTACGGCAACAGAGTTCAGCAATGACAACTTAAGTTAGGCCCAGCACAGGTTTATGTTCATCACAAACCCAATGCAGAGTATCGTAGTTTGTGTTTTAAAACCAAGAGTGTGCTCTCTGACCTACCATCAGGTCTCTTCTCTCTTTGAAGAATCTCTCAGACGAGACTTAGATTTCACCTAATTTCTCTCAAAATGTCTGCATCATTAATATTTCTGTAAATAAATTAGACTCCTGAGAATGACTTTGTACAAACTCTGACTGAATGATGCAGCAATTTTGAAAAGCAGTGGACTTCCCCTTTAAACCATCCTTTAACATTAACTCCAGCGTCTGATTTCAGGTGACGTCTGGCTCCCTCTAGTGTTAGAGCGCGGTAAATGATGATGGTAGAAACACACTGATAAGTTTAGCAAAACTGCTAACTTCAAAATATTGACGTTTGGATCAACAATAATAGGAAATGACTTTAGATTACAACGTTACAAACTTATAAAGTGCAGCTCTGGGTTTTTCAGGACTTTGTTGGTTTGTTTTTTAATTATAAAGCTAGGCTAGTTTCTTAGCTGGGACATATTCTGTGTAAAGTGACTCTAACAGCGACTCTATCAGTAAATAACTGTCCTGTAAATGTTTGTTATCATTAACAGCAGAGACTTACCACAGAATTAAGACATTTTTAAAGCAGACAGCTTTATCAAAAAAATATGCATATCATTCTCCCACAACAGAAGGGGGTGTTATAAACACAGGAAATTAAATTCACTCATGTTGCTCAGAGGTTAAAAACACAGGCATAATGTCTATGTAAATAATATATTTTAACAAAGACAACAGAGTGATCTTGTTGGTTTCCTGAATAAGGAATAAAATGGTCTCCACATCCCTACAGAGTGCACTGTAACAATCCCACAGTGGATTACAGTAAGTAGTGTACATACCCTGGAGGACACAATACCCACAATTCACTGCACTGTTTTTCTTTTAACTTTTTCTTTGCAGCTGAGGGGGATGTACAGAGAAACAATGGAGTGCTGTGTCACTGCTGGACGGAGGATAGTCCACCAACCAAAAACATCCAGCCAACAGCCGTATTTAATTTTTCACCCTCTAGACCACGGCTGCCCATTCCTGTTCCTAGAGATCTACCACCCTGCAGAGTTCAGCTCCAACTCTAATCAAACTCACCTGATTCAGGTAACAAAGGCCTTCAGGGGAGTTTGATAAGAGTGTGGTCTGTTGGATCAGAAACCTCCAGGGGGGTAGATTCCCTGGACCAGGAATGAGCAGCTCTGCTCTAGACTCTGGCCTCTAAACGACACATCATGCCATACATATTTCTGTCATCTTATTTTCCCTTGTCAGCATAATGTTTGCAGTCAGTATGTTTTTCAACATATTTATTAGACTTCTCTAATCTATCTAGAAATCTTACTTCTCTAATTTAACTATAGAAGTTTAATGGTAAGCACTTTCCCTCTCCAGTCCAGGGTCATGCCCTGAGTACTTTAAGATCATGAGCTTAAGCACAATATGTTCTATACTTCTACACTTCAATCATGATGCATCAGTGTATGACAATCATTATAGAGTGTATTGCTGGGTTATCATCATTATTATCTCATTACAATGTTAGACTTCTGACACATGGAATGATGCAGCATCCAATCGCTGCCATTACTAATAATGAAGTGATCACTGTGATAGCCAATTTCAGCACCAAAACCCCCCACTTGCCAAAATATGAATCAAACCAAGCCACCCATTCATTATGAATTCCAGATAATTCATGTAATTCAGCTGTGAACCACATGAGTTCTGCCATGACCAGGGTGAATGATCCATTAGCTGCTGTGTGATTAAGACTAAATGTACAACAGTGGTCACCAAACATATGTCAGCTCATGGACATTGTTGAGTCACAAGGTGCATATAGCGGATAGAGGTTATACACGTTTTGTGTTTGCAGAATATTTACAGTCTTACCCTCAGCCAGTTTACAGACCTGTGTTAGAGCCAGAACCTGCCAGAACACAAACACTCATGCAGAGACACAACAGCAAAACCAACTTGGTTCTTTCCACAACTGGCATAGGATGCTGACTCATCAACAAACAAATTAAGATCAGCATAAGGAAGAGGAATATCCCTTAAATCAGGTCTCAGGGAGCAGACCTGAGAGATGGCTGCCATAAGTCACGGGGCTCTCAATCATCCTGTGTAAGGAGCAGGTTTTGGAACTGTGCATTCGGCAGGTCATTGCATTCAAGCAACAAGGTATGATATCGTAACCAACGTGCAGCTGACAAATGACATGTTTTTTGTTCTAACAAAATCATTGACGCTGCATGTGGAACTACCAACATCAAAAGTTTTTAACACACTATGTCTCTGGAAGCGAGGATGGCCTGTTCTACTGTTGCCACAGCATGCAGACATTTGGGCAAACCACATGCCGCAGAGTCCAGTTTGCTGGAGAAATATACCCCTGGGCACTTACAACCCCATGAGGAGCAAGGAAACACAACAATGCAGCAGTATCCTCATGACATGCTCCAGCATCAGACAAACACACCAACAAATCATCTACAAACTAAAGTAGTGCACTTCCCCTGGGGAAAAAGAAATCCTTCAAATCAGCCTTAAGGCCTTAAATGGTCGGTGATTCTGCATAACCCCGAGGCAATCGGGTCTATGTCCACAATTTACCCTTGAATAAAAATGTAAACCAGTACTGCTTTTTGTCACCTCCAAGAGCCTAGAGAGATAGGACCTGGCAGATTCATCTG
This sequence comes from Hoplias malabaricus, assembly GCF_029633855.1. Taxonomy (NCBI): domain Eukaryota; kingdom Metazoa; phylum Chordata; class Actinopteri; order Characiformes; family Erythrinidae; genus Hoplias; species Hoplias malabaricus. Next base: position 38,499,718 of record NC_089809.1, read on the forward strand.
GGTTCTGTTTGCACTCTCCTATTCCTCTCAGGACCGGTCATGAGGTCCCCTTGTGCTCTTGTCCAATCCACTCCCATTTGAACTGCCAACACTCTCCACAGTTCATGTAGACTTGCGTGGAAAGTCTCACAGAACTGTCTGAGGTGTTTACAGAATTCCTCATCCCCATCATTGACATCAGGGAGTGAGACTGCCACCTCTTTTATTTCTGCAAATGTCCAAGGCCCAAACATTTGTCCTACACCGTCACCCATAGGCATTTCCAGCATTGGCCCCCACTTTTGTTATGGCAATTGTCTAAGTGCCACCAGGAAAAAATTATTCTCAGACCTGAGGAATAAAGACACAGAGTCAAGTATTCACTCTAATCTCTAGTTTATTAAAACATTCACAGCAATAGTTTTAGGGCATTTGTCACGTACACTTTTCCTGTTACCATTACAACTGTCTCATTTCCCAAACCCAGACACTCCCTAACTGGCACATTATTCCATACGTATTTCTGTTATTTCATTTTCCCCTGTCAGCTTAATGTCTGCAGTCAGTATGTTTTTCAACATAATCATTAGACTTCTCTAATCTATCTAGAGATCTTACTTCTCTAATTTAACTACAGAAGTGCAATGTTAGGCACTTTCCCTCCCCAGTCCAGGGTCATGCCCTGAGAACATCATGTAATAAGCACTTTAAGATATTGAGCTTAAACGCAATATGTTCTATACTTCAATCATGGTGTATCCGTGTATGACAATCATTATAGAGTGTATTGCTGGGTTATCATCATTATTATCTCATTACAATATTAGACTGCACTTTCCCATCACATGGACAATTTCACACATTCACCCAGTCATTCACGCACACTCACACCTGTGGACAATTTCACACACTCACCCGGTCACACACACTCACACCTGTGGACAATTTCACACACTCACCCGGTCAAATACACTCACACCTGTGGACAATTTCACACACTCACCCGGTCACACACACTCACACCTGTGGACAATTTCACTCATTCACCCAGTCATTCACACACACTCACACCTGTGGACAATTTCACACACTCACCCGGTCACACACACTCACACCTGTGGACAATTTCACACATTCTCCCAGTCATTCACGCACACTCACACCTGTGGACAATTTCACACACTCACCCAGTCACTCACAAAAACACACACACCTTTGGGCAGTTTCACTCATTCACCCACACACACTTGTGTTCACTCACTTTCCCAAAGATTAACATTTTGAATAATGACCCAACATCAGATAAAGTAGGAAAAGGTTTTATTTAAAAAATAATAATAATTTAATTATTCCATCATTTACTACAAAGGACAGATGAGAAGAAGGTGACAGAAGGGAAGAGGAGCAGGGACGGACTGTGTGTGTCTGGGATGCTTATGGTTTCTGCTTGTTGCTGAAGGTTCTAGATGTTGTTAGAACTTTGTTTGAGGGTTCTCCAGGTTCGAGTTTATCACTCTTTTACTGTGATGCACTTTGCTGGCGACGGCGTCCGCTCCATCAGGACAAGCTGTTGGTTCCAGCGTGCAAATAACAATGGTGATATTAAATTATTTCACCCACAGCTCCTTAATTACATTTCCCTTTCCACCGTAAACGTTACTGCAGCTGCTTTCTGTTTTTTAACATTGAGAAAAGCGCATGTTAATAAACACTGTGTAAACATAAGGAATATAAAGGAAAACTAACAGCAACATCTCATCACATCCCTCACATCTCCACTTTAACCTCCACAGCCACAGATCCACACTCTCTCTTCAAATGACCTCACATTAACAACAGCTTGTAATTTTGCAAGTGCAGCGTGGTTAAGGAGCACATTTCCACACTTTGTTCTGCATTAGAGTATTGCTTTTATTGATCAAAGCTTAACTTACCAGGTTCTTGGAGAAATGCAACAATTATGTAGACAACGCACAAGATCCATCCCTGGGTTGCAGCCATAAATAGATGAAGATGGAATATGGTTCACCGAAACTCTGTTTATACCTGGTCACTTCATGTGACTTGTATGTGGATTGTATCCTGATAAGGTTTTAGCTGCAATGCTGCAGAAGGCGGACATCATACAAGCTCTTTATAAAGACATCTGTCGTTTCCTTTGTATTATTTTCATTTAGTTTAACTATTTTTGTTATTTTATTACACTAGACTGATATTAATAACTGTAATGTACTTGAAGTGTGCACTCTGCCATCATATTATTAGGAAATTATTATTATTATATTTACAAATATCTGGCCTGGCCTTCTCCAGATATAATCCAGACACTGGATGTAGATGAATTTTCTATGTGTAAACAGGGTCAGAGGAGCCCTGAACAGTGAAGCCATGGCAATAATGTAGAATGTGGCAAAATAATATTGGCAATAATAATAATAATAATAATAATAATAATAATAATAACAACAACAACAAAAACAACCATAATAATAAATAATTTATACATTTTAATAAAATATAAAAATACGTATTATGTAACGTATTATTCATAAAACATTTTGTATATAAATCTATTTCTTTATATGTGTATACATATTTATTTACTTACTTATTAATTTATTAAAAAACTTTATTTTAAAATATTCAGTCATCTATATTCAGTCAAAAAAGAAGGGAGGTAAGGGTGTGGTGGGTGGTATTTTTAAAATTGTTAAGAATTTGTAAAAGATAATCTCTATTAGAGGCCCAGGGTGTCATCTCAGGGTGAATTTCTGAAAATAACCCATATTTTATATTGATTATGCCCCGATAAACGCCAACCCAGTTCCCATTACAGAAAACAGGTGAGCCACTGTCTCCAGGTCGACCCGCTTTACTCATGGCTCAATCATAAATATCGTGATTGAGAATTATGTCTCTGTTCTCTTCTTCGAGTTTAAGTTTCCCTTTTGGAAGTAACCAGATTCTGTTAAAATATAAAAATATAAATCACTGTCCGGCTGAACTCTACCGGTGATTTTTCGGTGATGTTTGGTATCGCCTTGAAGTTTTAGAAAGGCCAGGTCTCTGGACCTTGCAGTGCTTATTAAACACAGCGCTGTGGACTACCATACCATCCCTGATCGGGAAAATAACATATGTTTTGGAGTCATCAGGAAGATTGAGACGTCAGGAAATTGTTTTCACTTTGTTGTTTAAATAGATACGGCAGGGCATTTAATTTAATATCATCAGGTTACTGGGAATATCTTCAGAAATGTTTGCTTTATGATATATAACTGGGCCAGGTTTATGACGTAGGTCTTTGAAACATGCTTGTTTAATAGAATCACAGGCCCACGGTGGTACATAATTTTTGTCAAAAGATGAAACCTGTATTTATTACCCAAAACCTGTCCATTGTGGTTCAGATAAACCTGTAAAATAATAATAATAAAAATTATATATAATATTTTATTTTGGAAACATGAAATAAAGTTGTAATTCTCACAATAAAAGACTAGAACACTTCACTGTAATGTGCTGTGAATACCAGCAGGTAAAGGGCCACTTGTCCTGTGCTCAGGTGAACAATAAACCAGTGACTGAACAGAAATGTAGTGTTGTGTTGTGTTCTTATTTACAAACCGGATTCCAAAAAAGTTGGGACACTAAACAAATTGTAAATAAAAACTGAATGAAATAATGTGGAGATGGCAAATGTCAATATTTTATTCGTAATAGAACATAGATGACAGATCAAAAGTTTAATCTGAGTAAATGTAACATTTTAAAAGAAAAATATGATGATTAAAATTTTCGCAGGGTCAACAAATCCCTAAAAGTTGGGACAAGTAGCAATAAGTGGCTGGAAAAAGGAAATGGAGCATATTACGAACAGCGGGAAGACCAATTAACACTAATTAGGTCAATTGAGAACATGATTGGGTATAAAAAGAGCTTCTCAGAGTGTCAGTGTCTCTCTGAAGCCAAGATGGTAAGAGGATCACCAATTCCACCATTGTTGCGCAGAAAGATAGTGCAGCGATACCAGAATGGTGTTACCCAGCGTAAAATAGCAAAGACTTTTAAGTTATCATCATCAACCGTGGGTAACATCATCAAAAGATTCAGAGAATCTGGAAAATTGCTGTGCGTAAAGGTCAAGGCCGTAAAACTCTTCTGGATGCTCGTGATCTCCGGGCCCTTAAACGTCACTGCACCTCAAACAGGAATGCCACTGTCAAGGAAATAACAGAATTAGCTCAGGAATACTTCCAGAAAGCATTGTCAGTGAACACAATCCACCGTGCCATCCGCCGTTGCCAGCTTAAACTCTACAGTGCAAAGAGGAAGCCATTTCTAAGCAAGCTCCACAAGCTCAGACATTTGCACTGGGCCAGGGGTCTTTTAAAATGGAGTGTGGCAAAATGGAAGACTGTTCTGTGGTCAGATGAGTTATGATTTGAAGTTCTTTATGGAACACTGGGACGCCACGTCATCCGGACCAGAGAGGACAAGGATAACCCAAGTTGTTATCAATGCTCCGTTCAGAAGCCTGCATCACTGATGGCATGAGTGCTTGTGGCATGGGCAGCTTGCATGTCTGGAAAGGCACCATTAATGCAGAGAACTATGTTCAGGTTCTAGAACAACATATGCTCCCATCTAGACATCATCTCTTTCAGGGAAGACCATGCATTTTTTAACAAGATAATGCCAGACCACATTCTGCAGCAACCACATCATGGCTATGTAGGAGAAGGATCCGAGTACTGAAATGGCCAGCCTGCAGTCCAGATCTTTCACCTATAGAGAACATTTGGCGCATCATAAGAGAAAGATGCGACAAAGAAGGCCCAAGACGATTGAACAGTTAGAAGCCTGTATTAGACATGAATGGGAGAGCATTCCTATTTCTAAACTTGAGAAACTGGTCTCCTCTGTCCCCAGACGTCTGTTGAGTGTTGGAAGAAGAAGGGGGGATGCCACACAGTGGTAAAAAATGGCCTTGTCAAAACTTTTTTTGGGATTTGTTGATGTCAGTTTTCAAACAACATATTTTTCCCTTAAAATGATATTCTCTCAGTTTAAACCTTTGATCTGTGATTTGTGTTCTATTATGAATAAAATTTTAGATGTTGCCATCTCCACATCATTGCATTCAGTTGTTATTCACAATTTGTTTAGTGTCCCAACTTTTTTGGAATCCGGTTTTTAACAGCTCACAATTTGGTAATTAAATGCATGTGGTCCACAGGCCAGAAGTGACTAGTGTGTGTTTGTTTGTTCACTGCCACAGATGGGTCAAATGAAGAGAAGCAATTTCCCTAAAGGAAACAATAAACATGTTTCTTCATCTTCTAAAATAAGAGAAATATGTCTCGGCTGCTAATCCAGCCTAGTCTGAACCTCATGCTTGAGGTCACCTAAATCTGACTCATAAATCTGTGCAAAGGCAAACAGAGGCTCTTCATTCAAGAACGTTGCACTCTTTGGGTTCAGAGACTGCACACTTTGAATAATCTCACAACTTTTCTTTGAAAAACACCACTTAATTTCAGCTATGAGACAGTCAATCACACACACTCATCACATTCTAGGATGTCTTTTATACTGTGTTTGTACACCGATTTTGTATTGCTCAGCCAGCTCCTTAACCTCTATCCATAGTTCACCAAATGAATGTTCATTCCTGTAGTCCAGGAAAGTGTCTGTAAGTGCACCTACTACTGTATATAGAAATTTTACAAATATTCACATCTTCTTCTGGAGAAGAGAATGTAATGTACCATTAAGGAACACAACTGGACTCTAAAACCACTGTTGTACTTTTGAAGGTATTTTTACACTGCTTGTACCTTTAGTGACCCGCAATGAACCTCTGCTGTATCTTTGTTTCTGAGAGTGTATGATTCTTTTTGTCAGTCAGTTAGTCAGGAGTTAGAAGTGAGATCAGGTGTTAGAAGGAAGCTGAGGAGTTCAGCCCAGTATCAGAAACCTGTTCAACTCAGTTAAGGAAGGAGAAAACAGAGAAAGACATGGAAGTGTAATTGAAAAATTTTATTAGTTTTTCTTGAGATTTTGTTGCCTAGGGAGTACTTTGCCATCTAGAAAGAGCTCGCTACTCTATTCACCTTCCTAAGAAATATTTAATCTTGTTCCTTTGATTAGATCTCAGTTAAATATTTTGCTCACAAGAAATTTGTTTAAAGGCATCTAAAGGCAAGACCAGTGTGGCTTTGAAACAGGCAACCTCTCTAGGCAGCTCACTTCATCTAGGGTCCTCATCCGGCTCCCAATAACATTAGCTGCATTCCAAAGCCTAGGCTGCACCCGAGGTAGGATGTGTCCTCTGTAAGACTGTCCTATGAAGACTCCTTCTTAACCCAATCACACAGATAGACAGGAAGATCTGCCATGAAACATTATCACCTTCAGTGACTGTATCAATTGATGTACTACTGTTAAAACAAGGTTGAATTACACTTATTTTGTAACAAATTAAATCAATGGAAAAGTTAACTACCATTAAATTACTATAACTTTATTTATAGTATTAATTAATAAAAAATTATTAATTAATTATCAGCATGTATGCTACACATTTAATGGGTCAAAAGTAGTCACTGTTCTGTTTGGTCTCACTGTTTGGTGTGTACCACACTGAACATGGACTAAAGAAAGATAAAGAGAGAGTTGTATCAGGAGATTAGAAAGACAATTATAGATAAACATGTTAAATGTAAAGGCTACAAGTTTGCAAGTGTCAAGCTTTCAGCTGGAAATCCTCTTTCAATTCAATGAAATTCAAATGTATATGTATAGTGCCTTTCACAACATGATGTTGTCAAAAAGCAGCTTCACAGAAGTTCAAAATTAATCAAAAACACAAAATGAAAGACACAAAGGGAAATTAAATTATATGACATTAAGCAAAAAAAGAGTAGTCTAATTAGAATAACTCAGTGTGAGCAAGCCAAGGCCACAGTGGCAAGAACAAACTCCCTCAAAACTGGAGGAAGAAACCTTGGCAGGAACCAAGACTCACAAAAGGAGACCATCATCCTCTGAACAAAGCAACTTATAATTTATGAATAAATGGAATGGAGTTGTTTTGGCCGAAAGTATTGACACCCCTGAAGTTTTTCCAAAACATTTTCACCACGAAAACTTGTAATTGCACATGTTTATTTCCTTTGTGTGTATTGGAACAACACAAAAAACAGAGACATAAACCCAAAATTGATATAAATACACACAAACTTCAAAATGGGCCAGACAAAGTTGTGAGTAAATAACTCTGTTTGAAGGACGTGATGCTGGTTTAAACTCACGTTTGGCAGGTGTGAGTAATATTAAAACCTGAAACCAGATAAAAAAGTAGAGAAGTTGACTCAGTCGTTGTATTTTGTGTCTGTGTGTGCCACACTAAGCATGGAGAACAGAAAGTGAAGAGAACTGCCTGAGGACTTGAGAACAAAAATTGTGGAAAAATATCAACAATCTCAAGGTTACAAGTCCATCTCTAGATCTTAATGTTCCTTTGTCTACAGTGTGCAACATAATCATGAAGTTTACAACCCATGGCCCTGTAGGTAATCTCCCTGGACAAGGATGGAAGACAAAAATTGATAAAGTTTGCAATGCAGGATAGTCCGGATGGTGGATAAGCAGCCCCAATAAAGTTCCAAAGAAATTCAAGCTCTCCTGCAGGCTCAGGGTGCATCAGTGTCAGTGTGAACTCTCCATCGACATTTGAATGAAATGAAAAGCCTGACATAAAAGAGCTAGACTGCAGTTTGCCAATATGTATGTGAGTAAGCCAAAACCCTTCTGGGAAAATGTCTTGTGGTAAAAAAAAAAGACTTTTTGGTCAAGCACATCATTCTACTATTTACCAAAAACGTAATGAGGCCTACAAAGAAAAGAACACAGTACGTACAGTCAAATATGGTGGAGGTTCAAAGATGTTTTGGGGTTGTTTTGCTGCCTCTGGAACTGGGTTTCTTGACTGTATGCAAGGCATCATGAAATCTGAAGATTACCAAAGGATTTTGGTTCGCGATGTAGGGCCCAGTGTCAGAAAGCTGGGTTTGCGTCCTGTAGGTCATGGGTCTTCCAGCAGGACAATGATCTCAAAAATACTTCAGAAAGCACCCAGAAATGGAGGGAAACAAAGCACTGGAGAGTTGTGAAGTGGCCAGCAATGTGTCCAGAGCTAAATCCCACTGAACACCTGTGGAGAGATCTTTAAATGGTTGGGAGAAGACACCCTTCAAATAAAATGAAAATGAAGAGTGGTCCAGAGCTCTAGTTGAGAGGTGTAACAAGCGTGTTGATGGTTATAGGAAGTGTTTAATTTCAGTTATTTTTTTCCAAAGATTGTGCATCCAAATAAAAATTAAGGCTGCCAAAACTTTTATATTGCCCACACCTATTACTTGCCACAGGTGAGTTTAAACGAGGACCACATGCTTGAAACAAAGTTAATTACCCACAATTTTGAAGTTTTGCATGAAATTATATCAATTTTGGCATTTTGTCTCTGATTTTTGTTGTTCCAGTGCACACAATGGAAATAAACATGTGTAATTCTAATCATTTTCTGGAAAAATTTCAGGGGTGCCAACATTTTCAGCCATGAGTGCAAGCCCTTACCTGAGTTAATTCAGGTTAATAAGGATATTTAATGCATTTGGTATGTGGTGTATTCATTGAATAGATTTTAATTCATTCATTAAATCATTATCATATCTTTAAAAGTTTATGTTTATAGTTACTGTAAAGTGTAACCATGAATTCATCATTTACAATGAATTAATCAGGACATACTGTATATTAATAAAATTTCTATGAACAGTACACTCATTATTCATTACCAGATGTATTTAGTGAAGGTGAATCTGTGAAAATATGTATTTAGATCTCATTGTTTTACAGGACATTATTGACTATGGACAACATACAAAGATGTTTTTATTTGTTTGTTTATTTATACTGACCCAATCACAGTCTAATGCAATCACAGGGAATATAAAATCATGGTTAAACAATGTATTTAGTGTTATATTCGGATGAAGGATATTTTTATTAATAATGTTTATTTTCAATATAAGACACAAACAGTTCAGTCTAAATAGAAACTAAGTATTTTAATTCTGATTTTGTTGAAATATTAAGTTACAGCACTATGCAGAACTCTTAGGCACCAAAGATAATGATAAAGTTATACACAATCATAGTAAATACAAACAAATAAGAAATATAAGATATTTTTTCTCAATAAAGTAGTAGATAGAAGTCAGTTTGGAGAACAAGGATTTGTAAAAATTCTCCTTGATTTGCAAGAATTTGTTAAATCAGCAGCACACATTATTTAAGATCATTATTTATTTACTGCTAAAACTAGGTATTGGATGGTAACCTCAAATAATCCGGACTCCATGAGGAGAGAATTGGACCAACACAGTTAAACCAACACATTCACACACAGAGTATCACACTGGAATAATGTGATTGGGTTTATTATAATGTTGGGGGTTGTTTGTTTGTTTGTTTTTGCAAATAAACACTCAGATTAATAGCTTTTTAAATTTCATAATCTCTGGTGCCTAAACCTTTAGCACAGTACTGTGTATCTGAAAAACATAATGAGATGAATTACCAAACTTAGATGAGTTGAACATTTGTGAAATATTTCAGAAGAACTATAAAAGCTTCCAGGGATTTTTGTTTTTGACTAGGGTGACTGTAATTTGGGTTTCACATTTTGTCCAGGATATATAGTTTTTTTTTTTCTTGCTGACACCAGGAATTGAACCACTCAGCTTCTGATTACAAGCTAAGTTCCCTAACCACCTGGCCATGGCTGCCCCTGCCATGGAGCCAGTGGTGGTGTGAAGGGTATGTACATGACTGACTAATCGTGTTAGAATATTGGTTCAAAAGAGAACAGTCACTACACACACACACACACACACTCATACACACACACAGAGTTTTCATGTGAGATTATTGAAAGTAAAAACCCGAATCCCAAACCTGAAATTCTTTTGGAGAAATTACAGTCAGATGCATTGTTTTAGGTCCCAAAAAAAGGATGTCACCACTATCTGTAAATGAATAACACCCTGCAGCATCTTTACTACATCAAACTTTCACAATAAACTTTCTGAAGTTCACTGGATAAGAACATCTGCATAAAAATATTAAACATTAATGATAATATAAGTACAGACAGAAATTAAAGGTGCATAGCTAAAAATATGGGGTATTTTGTTTGAATCTAAATGAATCAAATGTCAAGATTTCCTAAAGTATAAATGTTAAAATGTTTGTGCTGCACTAGATTTGGCCTCAGCTTTCTTCTGGTTGACTGCAGATAATCAGGGATAATGGTACAGACGCAGTTCTCTGGGATAGCAAGTTTCACTAAACGGGTAACCGAACCACTGTCCCACCTGGTACCAGGCACTAGCATACCAGTGCATGCCCTCCTCCTCCTGCTCATGCTGAACAGGAAACATACTTTCAAAGAAGGGCACGTAAGACCGGAGAGTGTGAAGAAACCTGTAGGGGGCGAAAGCAAAATGGGACAAATACTGGAGGCATTCCAAGGCATAGCAGGACACCAGGTGCCCGTCCACAATCAGGTTTCCTTCCACAGTCAGAGGAGCGTAAGCACCTAGGTCCTTGGATTCCTGGACGGTGGTCACACGGCGGGCCACCAGTAAACCTGTTGTCGGGTCGTAGCGGTGGATTAAGTGACCTGGCCGTAGGTCTTTGGCGAACACCGGGATCATGGTGGCGACTGAGGCAGCAGTTTCGTTGGAGGTGGCGATGAAGGTCACATGGTCAGGTGACATTGAGAGTGGCTCTGAGATTCCTTCTGTAGTAAGGAGAATGTAGAGGGCTTCTGCAGATGGTCGACGGTCGAGCCAAAGGATTACTTCACTGTATATGAGATTACCATGTGCGTCCAGTGCAAGGATTTTATCACCCACCTTCAGCTCTGACATGGACTTATGGGTCCCATTACTCATGAGCACTGCTGCTTTTCCAGGAAAACACTTTTCGGCCACTTGACAGTCTGGGTTATATGTAAATTCACTGTGATCAACAAGTCCCGCCATGAAGTTTCTCACTTGAAATACCATATTGTTATCAAACTGCTTCCAGAAATCTTGACGTTTGGTCGGAGATAGTTCAGCATCAACACTGCAGCCCACTTCAGTCCATAGTTTGGTTAAGCAGCCCACTGAATGAGGTCCATGTTCAAACGAATAGCCACACTCTCCACTTTCTGTAAATAACATTAAAACATGATTTTATTTATATGATCAGTAAAAAATATCCCACATACTCATTTTTCATACGACTTTTTCATATGACTTTCTGAATTTGTAGTTTGTGTCCCAACAAGATCATCTTAATATCCACTGTATCAATGAAATCATAACATAAATATATGCTTTTAGCTGTTTGTGATATTTAAATAGAAATGAAAGTAAATTTGACATGAGATAACTTTAGTAAATATTCAAAAATAATGCAAAATAAAAATATTTAATGAGCTTAACTACAGTTAAAAATAACCATGTATGTATCAAACACATGATTAAAAATCAAAAGCATTGTTTAGATTAATTATTATTGATTTCACAGCATTGGCACATGTACAAAATGAATTTATAGTTTAGTGCACTGATGTAACTCTTGTTTAAATTTACCCATGATAAGAAAACAAGTCCCCACATATTTTATCTCCCAAAATGATTTTGTGTAGAGAACAGTGCATATTCTTGAATACATTACATTTAACTAAGATGATCATATGCAAAACTAAAATACAGTTTTATATAACGTTGCTCTGTGATCATGTTTTTTTTTTATATTTCTAATGTCATAAAAAGGAAACTGTGAACCTTCAACTAATGCAACGTCAATCAATTTTATTTTTATAGCGCTTTTTAAAACATGATGTCACAAAACAGCTTTATATAAAAATTAGTTTATATACATCGATCAGCCATAACATTAAAACCACTGACAGGGGTGACATTAAAAACATTAATTATCTTCTTACTGTGGGACCTGTGAAGGGATGAAATATATTAGGCAGCATGTGAACAGTCCGTTCTTGAAGTTGATGTGTAGGAAACAGTAAAAACTGTCAAGTGTAAAGATCTGAGCGACTGTGACAATGGTCAGATTGTGATGGATAGATTAAAAAAATGAAAAATTGTGTTATGGAATGTTCCATGTATGCAGTGGTTAGCACGTACCAAAGGTGGAGGAGGAACAACCAGTGGCATTGCACAGACAATAGGTTAAGCCTGCTGCCTGACCTTGTTATCAGTGTTATTCTCTGAGTACCATACAGAAATCCATACAGAAATATATATATATACACACACACAAAAGATACAAACAAGTAGAGTATTATCTATCTATATATGTGTGCATGTGGGTGTGTGTATATACAGTCATGTGTGCAAATGTGCAGATTATGTATGAACATGTTATGTATGAAATAGTAAAAATAAGAATGATAATAAGCAGTGAGTTTTTCCCATTTGTATGGTTTGCTGTTCTATTTTCTAGTAAACTGACTGTGTAATAACCTGTGTACAGATAAAGGAGGCAGTATTGACTTTATTCACACATAAGACAAGTTAATAGGATGCTGCCTGCAAAATAAACAAACCAAACAACTACTCAGCATGCCCTCGAAAACACTGCTAATGAAATGATGCAGATGTAAATCTGTATAGTGACTTAATCATCCGTCCGGCGTTATAATGGCAAAAAATAAAGAAAGTCTTGGCCAAAAATTTCCAATAAATTGAGAGATAGAGCATATTTAAATATTTGCTGCAAGCAATAGGATGATAAAGTACAACGCTGCAGTTGTTCCAGTGGCTGGCAAGATGTTGAAATAAAGTGAAATAATTAAACAATGATTAATCTAACATTAAAAACAGTGATTATATATTTCTGTTGAATTCATACTGTACAGTGTTTTATTTAAAATAATAAATGTTTAATTAATGTTAGTTAATACTTAATATAAATAACTGAGATTTTCTAGCATGATTATCAGATCTTCTGCTTTAACTTAAATATTTAGATCTTACCTATGCAGTAGGGACTGTCTGACCAGCCATCACTCGTGCACCGAATCTGAAACGGGCCTTGGAGGTTGTAGAGTCGATTACAGGACACTGAACATGAATCTCCATCAAAAATGTTTTCACACCCACTCTGTCCATTAGGAATTCTAAAAGGATCACACATGGATCTGCACTGGATCTGTCTGTAACATGTCTGTGGTTTCTTCTCCATTCGGCAGTAATGTCCATCACAGTGGAAGAAGCGAGCAGCATGAAACGGAGTGCTGCCTGGTAAAGAAACAGTCCAGTCTGTTTAAAACAAACAGCATGCAGACACTGTTAAAATTCAGCTTCAGCAGAACCCATGTAACTATAGTCTACCCCTAATCATTTGTACTAATTTGCATGAGCAACTGTATAAACTTTCTCTGTGTAATTTACAAAGAATTAAATTACATAGATTAAATTATGTCTAAACCGAAGGAGAGTGTCTTTAAAATGTGTTTTATTTTTACTAAATTGTTCTTCATAGCAACATCAGATTACAAAAATGCATCAACTAAACTAGAAACATAATTTCTGGAAAAGTTAGGTCATTGTGTAAAATGCAATAATAACAATCTGTTATTTTCTATTGTCGTATTTGACACCGGCAATACACTCCAAAAATGTTGGTAGGGACCAACATTAGTCAGAACCAGTTGAACAAAAAGACTATAGTTTACCCAGTAACTTTTTCATGGAATAGAATAAAATGGGAATAGGTTTACCTAATCCAACCACAAACTCACCAGACTGCAAGGATAAAAATTAAGTTGAAACTTCAGGAAAGGACATATGGTGGGTAGCCAGCAGTTAATAATAATAGTAATAATAATAATACTAAAACAGCAGATTAAATTAAGTAAAGCATTATTGGTCTCTAAAGACTGTAATTATGGTTTGGAAAATATTCCCAAAAATTAAATAGCAAAGAACTGAGAGAAGATATGAAATACCAAGTCTGAAACCAGTGAAAAGATCTTAGATCCTTTTCAAAACTGAAAATAATCATTTTGTACCAAGAGCCCTGTGCATTCCAGTGAATCACAAACCAAATCTGGCTAATAGACCAGGCGAATAGAACACTATTTCAGCATAGCAACAGTATCCAACAGAAACTTCCACATCCCTGGCTTCAGAGATTATTTCAGGGAACAACAGAAATATTTGACTCTGAGCAAAATTGTATTTGGAGAATTAAAAATATTGGTATTGGATTGTAATATCTTTAATTATAATAGCAGTTTTAACAGCTGTTGGACTACAGTGGAGTTACTAAATCCAGTGTTGCAAATTATGTAGTACAAAAGTGTCTCTGTACGTGTATCTGTGCTCTAAAGAGATCACAGGCATGAATCATCTGAACTTCTGTTGTCACATCACAGTAAAAGCTAATACAGTTAAAATGGCCTAATCAGAAAAAAATAATCTAGGATCCAAATTCCAATTTGAAACTTTTAGCCTACTTCTTGTTGTGAAAGAGCTTCTGTTTAAGTGATTTCTTGATTCTACAGGTCTGGCAGTAATCAGGCCTGGGTGTGTATAGTGAAACTGAACTCAGCTTTCCAAAAATGTGACTAATCACAGTTAATTCATGGGATGCAATTATTTTTATACATAGAGCCATTGTTGTTGGGGATAATTCACCATTTACCAATTGCTTTTTGTATTTGTCTTATATTCACATGTTTGTGATAATATGATACCTTTATGCGAGACAAATAAAAACAAGCAAATAAGTAAAATAAGTATCTGTAAAACAAATAAGTATCTGAAAATACTTTTTTATAGCACTGTATATGCATGCACTCACCTTTCCCAGGATATAACAATCCACAGAAAGTTCTCGCTGCAGTGATGCCTTCAAAACAGACCCTCTCCCAGCCATTCCCTAGGTTTACTTTAGCCTTTCCAGAATATTCTCTTCCAGACGTTTCCAGTTTTATCATAGAGCACTCCACCACTAGGCCCTCTAATCTTAATTTCACAAACACTAACTCTCTGTTTTCACAGGAAAACCTAGCAAGGTTTTCAGCGTGTGCTGAAGTGATTCGACTTGTCCATGTGCCTGATTTCCATTGCTGTAGTTTTCCATAGAGTTTTAAATTTTGATAGTTTGTTTCAATAAGTCGAACGTTTGGTTCACAGTTAGACTGTTCCCACTCTCCATTCCTGCATGTTATTCTGTCCTTAGTAGGATGATAATTAGCATCACATTCCAGTTTCAATATGTCCCCTTCTTTAAAATTATCTGAATGTCCTGACAGTGATCTGAATCTGCCATGAGGATCCTGTGGGGGGTCTGGGCAAGGGATCGGGGAACACGATGGAAAAAGAGACTGAGACCACTGTCCTCTTTTTAGATCACAGTCAAGGTGAGAAGGTCCTGAAAGCTCGTATCCGCGTGGACATGAAAAGTCAACAGCAATGATGTAACTTTCAGTTCTATACTTTTTCTCAATGTGAGCAATGCTGGGCATGTGACAACAAACTGGTACGGGAGGCTTAAAGTGTCCATATAGACACTGACTTTGTATTTTATTCGTAAAGCATTGTCTTTCTACAAAAGATCCATGAGGGATTACATTATATTCATGATTACATCTCCTAGGGACACATGGTCTAGAGAATCTTTTTTCTGAACACAAGATCTCAGGACCAGAGGTTAGACTATACCCTTCTTCACATGCAATCAACACAGCTGGACCACGGCTTGTCATCTTCTCCCCAATAACTCTAGTTCCCACAGGTGCAATATACGTGGGACAGTAATTAGAGGTCTTCATGTGAACATATTTCTCCTGACTTATTATTCCTGAGATATTTGATGACACAGACACTTTGTATTCCGTTCCAGGTTTTAAATCTGTTATCTTTGCAGTAGTGAGACCGGTTTTAATCTGCCTTACAGTTCTATATCCATCATCTTTGACACGTACCACATAACTGTACTCCCTGCTATTTGGGTCAGAGTCTGGAGATGGTGCTGTCCATCTGATAAATGCATTGCTGTGGGAGACGTGGGTCACAGTTACAGATGTTGGTGGGTTTGGATTTGTTCTCTGTATTGTTTCAGCCAGCACAAGTAGAGGAAACTCACACAATGTCACGTGAAACTGAAAGGTGTAAAGAACCCCTGATTGAAGACCTGAATATCTGATCAAAGGCTGATGATCCCAGTGGAGACTGTCACTAAAAAACAACTCATCAGACATTTCTAAATTGTACTTAATTTTGTACTCTTTGTTCTTTAGTTTGTTCTGTGTTTTAACCTCAATTTCTACTGCTGTTTCATTAGCTGACCTCACATTGAGTGTGGGCATGGTTGAGTTTATTTCAGAAAGAGTCGGACTGATCTCTGCAGCTGAGCTGAAGAAGGAACTGTCGACCATGGTGTCTTTGGCAAAGACAAAATCCACATGCTGATTGAATGAGCCATCGTTATTCCAGTTTTCCAGAAGAACTGTTAAGTCATTTTGTTGGATAAGACTCAGAACAGGATTTTGGTAAGAGAAGGCTATGACCAGGTTTCCCTGCAGCAAGAAGAAGCAGGCATCAGTGTGGCTAAAGTCTCGAAGGAGAATATAGTCTTGGGCCTTGTCTGAAGCAAAGTTGTTGATGTGTTTTACACCACTGCAGTCATCCAGGATGTACAAGTCATTCCCAGGTCCACCAAACAGGAGATCTTTGCCGTGTCCTGGTATGAGGGTGTCATTTCCAAACTTCCCTTGTAGATCATTGTCCTCATCATCTCCAGTGATCAAATCATTAAAATTTGTTCCTCTTACTGCCTCTACACCTGTATAGGTGTCATTCTCAGCATCTGCCCACTCGCCTTTGCCTGAGTTAAGATCTACTTTTACTCCTGTGGAGGTTTCCACATCTCCACTGAAGAACACAGTATCGATCCCTGGGCCCCCATCTACCTTGTCTGCCCCCCATCCACCATAAATCAGATCATTTCCTGCTCCTCCCATGATTTCATCATTTCCTTCTCCACCCAACAGGACATCCTCCCCATTGTGCCCTTTTATAATATCATCTCCTGCATCTCCTTCAATTCTCTCATTGCCCTCATTACCCTGGAGGTAGTCATCCTTGTTGCCCCCTTTAATGAGAGAACTACTTTTACTCCCAGTTATGTAGTTACTGAAGTGAATGGCTCCATAAATTTTGGAAACTGTGAGGAATTCATCTCTTTCAGCACAACTGATGTTACAGCTCTTAGTAGAAGTTGAAGTATAAATGGAAAGGACTGATTTGTATGGATAAGAGAGTGGATTCACCTGAAAAAAGAATCCATCTGAGGATTTTACCACAAGATGTTGGTGTTCAGGACCCTGAAGGTATTTGAGTAATCGGACACGAATATCATCATTTCTGGATCTAGATGACAATATGACGTGTGGTGGCTCTAGTAAGACTGTAATGTCATTGTAGTGCACTTCTAGAAAGAGATAATCGGTTTTCATGTCTGTAGCTCCATTATTAATTTCATTCTCATATCCATATTCATGTCCCAAGAAATAAGTGTCTGACCCATTAGCCCCCATTAAATACTGATGTTTCATGGCATTTCCAATACCTGGGTCAATATAGTTATCTTCAGAGTTTCCAATCACAGAGTAGGAGCAGTTGCTGGATTTAGCTTTGAAGCGTCTTACTTCACTAAAAGGATCTTTACTCAGATCAAACGTTTTTGTATGTTCTTCACAGTTTTCCTGACTGAGGTTTATCTCAAAGGGGATAATTATCTCAGGTTCAGAAATATTTGAGGCTATCATGGAGATGACACCATCAATGGTTTGCAGTGCCAGGTGTTGGAACTCTTTACCTTTGAGCCAGTCCTGTAGGTGTACCTCAGTATCTGAGTCCACGACTTTCAAAATGATATGAGGCCACTGATATGTAGCTCTGATCTTCGAAAATGGATGCTCCAAAAACAAAACGTCACTGACAAGGTCTTCAGCAATATTAAAAATGTACGCTTGTTTACATCCAGATTTAATTACATATTTATCACTACCACCTGCTCCCTGCAAGTGGTCTCTGCCTCCAGTGCAACTCAGAAAGTTCCCAAGAGCATTGCCAGTTAGAACATCATCGTGGGCGGAGTCAAAAATAGTCAGTACATAAAGCAAGTGTTTAGAAGTGTCTGAGAGATTAACGGTGCTGCCATGGGTGTCTTGACTTAGATCAACCATTAGTGCAGTCATTGTCAGCTCACCTTCATTGGTTGAGATATGGAATGTCACATGATCCGAGGACAGAAAGGTAGCGTGCTGAAAACTTTTGCTTTTGTTCCAGTTTTTAAGGCATACACATGTTAATCTGACATCTTCCTTATCAACTATCTGGAGGTCCTCCCCCTGCAGATCAGCCTGAATCCTACTGAAAGGAACATGAAACACTACCACATCCATTTTGTCATCATTGGCATAGTTTTTGATTGTGTCACATCCCTGTCCCTGAAAGATTTCATATGTATCAGCTCCCTCTCCTCCTTCAAGTGTGTCTGGTCCATGACCTCCATTAAAAACGTTGTTTTTCTCGTTTCCCACAATGGTGTCAGGAAATTTACTCCCAATTACATTAATTACACTTTTAAATTCTCCAGTTAATCTGATTGACACTCCAGTGCCTGATTTTGATTTGTCCAGTGTTTCTGGCTCACACATAGCGTGGAACTTGCCATTTGAAAGTCCTTTGTCCGTAACCTTAAACATGACTCCGTCTGCAGATTGGAAAGTCATGTGCTGGTAATGCTCGGCACTGCTATGCACAAACCAGTTTCTGATGGTAATTTTGTATCCCTGTGACCCATAGACAAGGACAAGGTCAGTGTTCCTTTGAGTACAATCAATATGACTGAAAGGGGCCTTTATCAACAGATGATCCTCCAACATGTCGTGTGAGAAATTATCAATGTCTGCATGAGTTCCACTTGTAGGAAAAACATAAATATCCCTCCCTTCTCCCCCTGAGAGCACAGCTGTCTGTGGCCCAAGAAAAAAACTGTCATCTCCCCCATGACCATAAATGGTGTAGTGATAATTCTTAATCACAAACTCCATATCTGGATCTTTTGGTGGTTGATCAATGGCAATAAACATATTGTCCTTATCATTTCCATAGTAGGTGCCAAACATGGATGAGTGGAGTTTGATTTCTCCACTAATTACCTTTGCATGATAAACAGGAATTACCCAAAATAGATGGGCTGCCTTTTGCGTATAGACAAATTTAGCTGATTCTCCAACTCCCAGTACAATGTTCTGTAGACTGGGGTCATAAAATGTTTTCTTTATGGTTTTGACCCCACCACTTCCATCATCAACTCCTCCAACCTGAACTGTCACACTCCCATTGTTTAGGAGCTGGACAGTAACAAATCCTCCATGCTGAGACAGGATGCCTTCCATTAGATTCAGAGTTCTCGTATTTCCATCATCAGCAGTAATTTTATAATAGGATTCTACTTTTGAAAGATTGCGTAGTAGTTCTTGGTTTTGTTTCACTTCTTCATCAAGTGCTTTCTTCTCTCTCAGGAATCCCCCTGTAACAAAATTCCCAGCACCCTCCCCAAGTCCTTTCATGACAGCTTTCATCTTATCCAAATCATTGGCTCCCTGGGGCAGTTTTTCTAACTCACTCACAATATCACAGTAGAAGTCCCCAATAGACATTCTGACTATGGTCAGGGCAATAATTATGGGCTGCAGCACAACTGCTGCTGGAGGGAAAGCAAGTTGTGAAATTGAGAGCACTGTTGTAGTCACATCGAGAGCCAGGTTTGTGGCTTCTAGTCCAAAGTACTTCTCCTGATTTGGATCAGATCTGTTGATGTGCTCAATGGCTATTACACCTTCTGCAATAGAATAGCCATCAAAGGACATGCCAACAATGGGAAATCCCTTCAGAAACCGTCCTGCAGCACTCTTTCCAAGCCTCTCCACAGAGCCACTGATCTTTGTGAGAGTCTTTTTCATACCCACTTTACTTGCTGCACTTTGGAAACTTTTCTGGAAAACTTTCTGGGACATCCTGGAGAGTTGTTTGTTCAAACTGGTCACCTCTCCGAGTTCATGCAGAGACTGGGTTAAAGTAAAAGCACCTCGAACAGTGTTATTCTCTGCAAAAAACTTCCCTGCCCCGAGGAATCCAGCCGCAATACCATATATACTCATAACTTTGTTTATGCGTTCTAGGTTTTCAATTCCACCTTTTTTCACCAGTGAAGAGACGCGCTCTGTTGTTTCCATCTCCTGTTTCATGTGAAACGATTCTTCAAGGGGAAATGACACTAAATGAGTGTCATCTGGATCGTATCTGTTGACAAGTTGCACTTTAACTTCACCATCTTCAATGGTTAGTGTATTTTCTTTTATCACATAGTCTTTTTCAATCGTATTCTCTGTCAGACTGCACACTGATGGGCTTCTTATTCTTCTCCTTTTTACATGTTTTTTTTTACCACTAATTATGTTCTTGCATTCTTTATATATTGACCTCTGGTAGTGTCTTTCAAATTCTTCCATGTCATTTTGCAGATTTATGTTTGTGTCTAGTTGATGCTGTTGACCATTGTTCTGTTTTATATATGAATTACGTAGCACTTTTCCATCTTTTAAAGTGTACAACATCCTCATTTTATTTTTATCATTGCTATCATCCGACATTGATATTATTCCATTGTCTGTTAATTCCTTGTAAACATCATTGAATTCTTTACCTTTCCGTTCATATGCCCAGGATAGTTCTTCAAAGTACTGTGACACAGCTGACATGTCTACATTCATTGTATACTTTGGTATTAATTTTGTGCGGTATGCCACAGCTGAACTGATTTTTATTCCCCCGTTATTTATTTCTTTTAAAAAATCAGACATATAGTTGCTTGCTGCTTGTGTTCCTGCATTACAAACCATAAATCGCATCTGCTCGAGAGGTCTGAATCCCACTTCCTCCGTAAACCGTTTTATAAGAGCAGCAAGTTCCTCTGAAGTCTTGTCACCAATACTATACTTCACACCAAACTCCTTATGAGTTCCTGGGAGAGGTTGAACTTCTCTGATTCCATGTGTCACAATAGTCAGCTTTGCCTCCTTGTTCTTGAACTCCTCAGTAATGCATGAGAATGTATCTGTATTACGGTCATATCGATATGAAAAAACATTTTTAGGATTTATTGCGTTCTTGTTTTTAATATATTTACCTTCATAGAACATATTAGCTCCCTCATAACTATTTAAAATCACAAGATGGACAGAAGGTATATCAAATGATGTATAACGATAATTTGAGTCGCGAAAAATGGTTTCTCCTTGTTCCCATTTCTTTTCAGAGTCAGGTGTCCAGAGTTTTTTTGGAGTTGCAAGAACAGATGATGTGAACAGTGTGAGTAAAGTTACTGTGAGGATTTTCATTGTTGTTTCTGAGGCTTTGGAATCCCTGAAAAAAACACAAACAACAGAGGAATACAACGTCTGTTTGTATTCTATGAAAAGAGATAATAGAATTATAAAGAGTTTCTGTCCTGATCACACGAGTGAAACAAATCTATGCAGTCAGCCACCATTAGTGGGCCTGACCGGCGCAGGAGAAGAGCTGGGGGATCTGGGTCTCAGGACTCAAATTCCCAGAATCCTCAGCATCAATCAGCACCAACCAGCTTCAGCTGTGCAGTGCTGCATATAAAGCCAGGCTCAAGCACAAGACAATGTTGCACCTTTTTGAAGGAATGGACAATAATGGTGGGAATAGCAAAAGAGAAAACAAACAAAAAAAAAACAATATTTCAAAGAGAAGATTATACAGAAAAGGGAATGCTAAAGCAGACAAGGGGAAATAGCTGAAAAGAGAAACCTAAACTGAAAAGGAGAAAAGGCTTTAAAGCCACAAGGGAATTGTTTTAAGAGCAATTAAAAGATACAAGCTCTGTTCATAGATATTTCAGACTGGCTTGTTGTTACACCTATTTGAGGCAAAGGGAGGGAAATTAAAGTTTAATAAATAAAGTATACACAAGCACTCCCCTTTCTCCCCAGACTACCTATAAGATAATAACACATAAGGCCTAAATAAATATATTAATTTCATTATCTATAAGCGCTTATCCGATTCAGGGTCACGGAGGTCCTGAGCCTACCTGGAATCATTGGGCGTAAGCCAGGAATACACCCTGGAGGGGGTGCCAGTCCTTCACAGGGCAACACAGAGACGCATACACATTCACTCACACCTACGGACACTTTTGAGTCGCCAATCCACCTACCAACGTGTGTTTTTGGACTGTGGGAGGAAACCGGAGCACCCGGAGGAAACCCACGCGGACACAGGGAGAACACGCCAACTCCTCAAAGACAGTCACCCAGAGTGGGAATTGAACCCACAACCTCCAGGTCCCTGGAGCTGTGTGACTGCGACACTACCTGCTGCACCACCGTATATATATATATATATATATATATATATATATATATATATATATATATATATATATATATATATATATATATATATATATATATATATATATATATACACGCCCACCGTAACCCTTGGATATGGAGCTAAATCAATGGCATAAGTATTTGAATCTGAATTTTGAATGTTTTAATTATATTTGTCGGAATATATCGGAATTATTTTTGTATGGCATTTGCTAAACTTGAAATTCTGAGGTGGTTAAAAATTCAGATTTAAAAAATATGGACCCATAAATTCAAGTTGAAAAAAATCAGATTGTGAAAATACAAATCTAGGTCAGAGGTCAACAAGCAGGCCTCCCAGGAAAAAGTAAACTTTCACAGAGAGATCGATTGCAGCGTTGGCCAATCACAGCACCCAATCACCAATCACATAGCAGTCTCACACCCTCCAAACCCTGCCCTAAAACCCAAGTTCTTTGAAGTGAGTACCCCGCTGATTGACCTGGTTGGTATTTTCGCAATCTGATTTTTTTTTTTAACTTGAATTCTCCTATTTTTTTTTTTTTTTTTTATGATCTGAATATTTTTATTGTGAATATTTCAAATCTGATTGTTTCACCAACTTAAAATTGCATGTTAATCAAATGCCATTTTCTTTTTGGCACAGGGCCATGTAGGTTTGGATGAATGTAAAATGGTCATTTGCATATTTAAATTATTAATTCTAATTCTCACAATTAGAGGCAATTAACAAAAACAATACAAAATTAAACAAACAAATCTTTAAGAAACATCACAAATAAGGTAATAACATATAAGACTACTACAGTACATTCAAACTTACTCTTGAACTCTTTGGATTCTATACGCGAAGCAAACTAAAATATTGTGTTTTAATTAAAATATGCTTTTTAAATAAATCCAAATACCTATTTAACAACAAGAATGTAAGTGTTGGTAGAATTGCCTTTGTTTATGTTCATGTTAAACAGGGAGTAACTTTCATGAGTAGTTTATATTAAACTCATGCAGACATTTGTAAACCTCTGTAGTGCACTAATTAGCCCTTTAAAGCCCGACACATTAAATAATAATACAATAAAACTGATTTTTTTTTTAAATCACACATTATGTGGCCCTTTAACTAAAAATCTAAATGCTGTTCATTTATAAGTTTTTGATCATATAATTTCTGAATGCATCATATTTATTTTAGGCGTATTTTATAACTTATTTCTTTAATTGGCCTTTTATTTTTAACTGCAGTTAAATCCATTCTTCAGACTCTGGTCTTCAGAACCTATGAGTACTCTGTTCTTCTCTCTGACCTTTTTACATTTCTTCTACCAGTGGTTATAAAAACACCAAAGACAAAGGCTCCTTTTTCTTAATCTGCACATCTACATTCCACATTTAGAGGAACTACACTCTCTGTCACTGTCTGAACCTTTTGCTAGAGGCATGTGGTCATTCACCAGACCTCCCATTACTCATCATGTTCCGCTGAATCTGTGTCACAAAGTCTGTCGACTCCTGAACCGACACATTTTACAGACAAAGACTTTTGGAAAACTTAAAGTACATTTGATTCATAAAAATACTTTGTAAAATTGTATAAATGTGTATTGATGCTGTAAAGTACTGTGTGATTTTTCTGAATATTTATTATAACTAATGAGCATTTAACCGGTACACAGCAAATTCTCCAGTGTTAAATCAACACTATTAGTGTAAACTTACAGAGTGCTAAATTATTACACTAACCGTGTTACTCTCGGTGTTAAGTTTACACTAATAGTGTTGATTTAACACTGGTGAATTTACTCTGTAGAATACAACATCTATGAAATGGAACAAAAATGCTTAGTTTTACTACAAATCACACATGGAAGTGCTTCAGTTTCACTAAAAGGAGTCTTGAACATTTCTCCTGTATTTTCATGGAGATAGGAACAATTATGTATTGGGACTTCATTCACAGTTCAGTAAAGAACTCAGAACACAGGCCACAAAAAGATAGAAGTTTGTTGCGGTTTTTCTTTTCATTATATGATGAAAGAGACACCTTCAGAGATCATGCATATTATTTGATATGTTTGGTTTTAAAGGGTAAGGGTCCAAGGAGACATTTGGGATTTAGCTAAACCAACACAATTTAAGGTGGAATTGACATTAGATTATCAAATCAACCTTGAGTTTTGTTTGTTTTTTTTAGTTGATGGAAGATAGTTTGTTAAACATTAGTATCTCACAGAAAGAACACACAGTAAATAAACTACTGTTTAGTAAATCTTACTTTAGCTGCTGTGTGGGAAGTTTTATACTTTTTAAGAATGTGGAACGGAACCTAACGGAAGTCATAATTATTACTCATTCATTCATTGTCTGTAACCCTTATCTAGTTCAGGGTGGTGATGGGGCCGGAGCCTAACCGGAATCACTAGGCACAAGGTGGCAACACACCTTCACAGACACACACTCACACATTCACTCACACCTATGGACTTTTTGAGTCACCAATTTTTATTGGTGATTTTGTTGCATTCACTGCTTGGTTTAATTTTCTGTTTCCACCTTAAATATTATGGAGGTATTAGGCGCCTGGTTACACAGAACTACTCCATTTAAGGTGGAACAGAAAATTGGAATAAACAGTTGACGCATGCATTAATCTCATTACATTTCAGATTCTAACACTTTTATAATAATTGTATTTTCTGATACTCACTCTGCTGTGAATCTTGAAGGTTTTATCGTCTCCACCTCAGTTATGTTTCATGTTCAGCGTACGTCATCAGTGTCAGGTCTTACACAGTTTCTGTTCACGAGTACAACTGTCCACCACTGAATACCAACCCTTTTTATACATTACATATGTTACCACCCCCCAAATTATCATAAGAAACCACTGCCCTAGCCTCTGACACTCCCCAATATAAAACATTTTTCCTTCCCCTGGTCTAAGGTTTCCCAAGGATTTTATACGGTCACCTGGGCTCTGTGCCAGATCTAAGTGATCTAATGTATTTTTCTGTGTGTCGTAGACCATGTACTCGACTGGCACCTTCCTCCTGCTTAAGGTCCCCACAGATGTACGGTCAAAATTACAGAACAGTCACTTAACGTGTAATCATCAGTTTTTTTTTATCTAAAATGCAGTGTTCTCCTCAGAGATGTGTTTGTGTTTTTGAGAAGATTAGAGTCAGGGTTAGGGTCAGCCGACAATTCTTCATTCCTCCTGGAAATTGATGAAATTGAATGATTGTATAACTGCATGCATTTGGTATGTCGTAGAGTAAAGCAAAGCACCGTGGCCTGGACAGATGTTGGTATCACTTCATATTGTTGTTGTTTATTGCCCTCCTTGTTCAGTAGGTAACTTAATTGAACTTAATACACCCTTCTGAGTGTCTTAGCAGCCAAAGAGTCTCCCCTCATCCTGCTCTGTGACTTCAACCTGCCAATGGACAAGATGCAATCATCCTGTCTCAACCCTCAGCTATCATCCTTTGACCCAACATTCAACCAGTCTTCTCCAAACCACAGAGCAGGCAACATTCTGGACCTTGTCTTCACCAGAGCCACTCCAGTGTCGGATCTCACGGTGACTCCACTCTATTGTGTGGATTTCTATCTAGGGAGGCCTCCAAGGTGCTCTAATTAAGTTGATTATATTAAAGGTTCTACATGTACAAATGCTATCCTTAACGTTGGCAAAACTACAGACATATTATCAAACACTAGGGACTTAAAGCTATGAAGCTGACATTCAGTATGGTTCATGCTAAGCATGAATGCTGAATTCAGACAATAATAAACAATTATTTTACACACCTGTTAATACAATGAATAATTAAGGGGTATTGTTAGCCAAGGCCCTACTGGAACAAAGTCAGAACCATAAATAAGGCATAAATAACACAAACCCAAAAGTTTCAAATGAATATTTATTCATTCATTCATTATCTGTAACCCTTATCCAATTCAGGGTCGCGGTGGGTCCAGAGCCTACCTGGAATCATTGGGCGCAAGGTGGGAATACACCCTGGAGGGGGCGCCAGTCCTTCACAGGGCAACACAGACACACCTACGGACACTTTTGAGTCGCCAATCCACCTACCGACGTGTGTTTTTGGACTGTGGGACGAAACCGGAGCCCCCGGAGGAAACCCACGCAGACACAGAGAGAACACACCAACTCCTTACAGACAGTCACCCGGAGCGGGAATTGAACCCACAACCTCCAGGTCCCTGGAGCTGTGTGACTGCGACACTACCTGCTGCACCACCGTGCCGCCAACGAATATTTAATGCATGTTAAATGTTGTGTATAATCTACTTAATTAGACAGACAATTAGACAAATTCACATCTACACATCCTTAGTTGATAGATCCAGTGCACCTCTAATGACTTTATATTAGTAGTAATTAGATGTAAATTGTTCTGATACTGTGTTGTAATATGTTTTGTCCACTTCTGCGTGAAAGGTGATGTTGTGTTAATTGTCTACAAAACACATTGTATGGCAGTAAGTTCATGATTGTCTGGTGTTTGTTAAAGACACTTTGTACATGCCTAATCAGCCAAAATACTAATTTTTACATCTCTTTACTGTAAAAAAACATTATTTCACTGTTAAATACTCAAACCATTAAGGGGCAGTACAAGTGTCCAAGGAATGGGAGGAGCTGAGACTCATGGGGGAGCTCCCAGCATGCCTTGCTGCTCCATGTTTCCAGAGTTTCTTAGTTTTTTCTGTCTTTGAGACTTTTTGATTTTGGTTTGCATTGGGGTGATCATTTTGTGTATTTGTGTGTGCGTGTGTGTTTCTGTGCATGTTGTGACGAGATGTGTGTTGATCAGGAAAGTTTACCATCAGCCTGTGTTCCGAGTGCTGGAGTGTGGCGCCCAGATCCCACACATTTCTTTGGTCCTTTCAGCAATATCTCCTTTTAAGGGTTGAATATAGGATGTGGTTAAGATTTATCTAAATACGGCAATATCTCAGTCTCCTTTCTCTTTTTTGTCACACTATTTACATGTTAATTTTATGGCAAAACAATGTTTCTTTGTTATTTTCATGTAGATACTATGGTTTTTTATGGTTTATATGTTTTTTAAATGTGCAAGGTACTGTAAACAAAACAGTTCTTAAATGTAAAATGTATGATTGCCAAAACTGTGAAAGCACATTTTACGATGAAATTCTGGCAACCACAGCTGCTGTTTTTTACAGTAAATTTTACAGATATTTTTTTTTTTTTTACAATGTACTTTTCAATCAAGTTAACACATTAAACCAGTTTACAGATAGATAGGGTTTGGGAGTCCTGAAGGGCCATACTCAAGCATACATTAACTCATAAATAGGTGGTGTGTTGAACCATGTTCAAGAAACTTTACTGGACTCCGGCCCTCGATCACTTCCTCACCTGCTTTAAGCAGTTACACTATGTCTTGCGGATATCAATGTACAATAATTAAGGTAATCAGTGTTGTTACCTCGCCCATGAGTGCTGTTAATTTTATGGTTGATCAGCTTATAATGTATTAAATAAATATATGCTTTCTTTGTTTCTCATTCACTTACACACACACTCAGTTATCTCCCTTAAAGACCCTGTGTGTACAGGAATAATGTCATGAGCTCTCGCAGAGTGACTGTGACTGTATTTACTTTACAGTTTTAAATATGATATGATTTCAGGTTATGAAATGCAGACAGATCTGCCAGAGCTCACATGGGCTGCAGGTGGCTACTGTCTGCTCATATATATATATATAGATAGATAGATAGATATTCATTCATTGTCTCTAATCCTTATCAAATTCAGGGTGGCTGTGGGTCCGGAGCCTACCTAGAATCACTGGGTGTGATGGGAAAATGCAGATTAACACTAATGAGCAATGGTTAATGATAACTAATGATTTATATTAATTATTGATTAATCTTGATTAATTCTTACTAAACTATGTAGGGGGCGGCACGGTGGCGCAGCAGGTAGTGTCGCATTCACACAGCTCCAGGGGCCTGGAGGTTGTGGGTTCGATTTCCGCTCCGAGTGACTGTCTGTGAGGAGTTGGTGTGTTCTCCCCGTGTCCGTGTGGGTTTCCTCCGGGTGCTCCAGTTTCCTCCCACAGTCCAAAAACAAATGATGCAGGTGGATTGGCAACTCAAAAGTGTCTGTAGGTGTGAGTGTGTGTGTGTCTGTGTTGCCCTGTGAAGGACTGGCACCCCCTCCAGGGTGTATTCCCGCCTTGCGCCCAATGATTCCAGGTAGGCTCTGGACCCACCGCGACCCTGAATTGGATAAGGGTTACAGATAATGAATTAATGAATGAATAAATTATGTAGGCCTTAGTGTGCTTGTGAGCTTGACCTGAAGGGACTTATTGCATTGTGTTATGTTACTGTGACCTGTGGGAGGAAGGCGTTGAACAGATTAGAAGGAAGGCAGGACATCTCTTACCATTTTTCCTGACAGTAATAAAATAGGAGATAATGAGGCACCAATAAGAGAATGTTTGGGTTGATGGAACAAGACATGATGTAATAACGCCCAAATGGCACACATGGTGTACGTGACTGGGGTCCTATATATTGCTTGACTCTGTTTAATAAAGATGAGAGATAAGAGAATTCTTGACTGCAGGTCTTTATTCCTCTTGTTTCTCCAAAGAATTCTTCCAGCATCTATCTTCCTTCCTGGTGATACTTAGAGATTAATTTTAGAATTGCCATAACACTGGGCACAAGGTGGGAACACACCCTGGAGGGGGCGCCAGCCCTTCAAAGGGCAACACACACACATTCACTCACACCTATGGACACTTTTGAGTCTACAATCCACCTACCAACGTGTGTTGTTGGACCGTGGGAGGAAACCGGAAATGGTCACAACATTTCCATCTTCATTGATTTCTTTCTCTTCAAAGGAGACCATGCAGCTGGGCTGTATTTAAAACCTGGCTCAGCCAATCACCTTTCAGCAGTATTCACAGACACTGACACACCTTGTGGTGTCTTACTGACCTCAAGTTTCTTGTGAACTCCTCTTTTCTCATGTTGTTCTGTGCAGGGAGGTGGGGGGGTTCTTCTGGCCTGTGGACCACCTACAGCCCTCCGCTCAAACCCCTTCATTCAGCTGCACGTTTCTTAGACTTTTATTGGTGGGTTGTTATGTAAAGATCCAGTCAGCTGTGAGAGCAGTGACTGCAGTAGAAATGAATCTGAGATTAATTATGTGAGTAATGCACTTACATTATGGGAACATATTTACCAACTATTTCACTTACTATTAAAACACAGTAATTTTTCAGAATCAAACGTGTAGCAAGAAGCAATCATTGCTTTTCACAAATTGAGGGATTAAAGTGAAATTTGCCAATTCCTATAGGTTTTAAGGTATAAATGTGAAGGCAGTGTGTACACACACTGAGCCCCAGACACCTGCAACACAGATCAAATTATGATATTTCTGCATCATGTCACACCTCTGTTCTCCAAACCAATCATAAAACTGTAAAAAGACCCTCCCACTCAGTGTTTTAAAAGAATGTGTTTTGGAAAAGCTTTTCTATGATGTGCTTATATTTTTAGATGTTAATGCAGTTGCAATCTATGAAATAAAAGTGGCTGGACAAATAATCAGCAGTGTTCATAAATTTCCAGTCCATGATTTTATTTTTATTTTATATTATTAAGCCAGTCAAGAAAACAGTGCATTCATTCAGAGTGGAGAGAGAGGTCCAGACTTTAGTGAATTACAATCTTCAGCTTCCTTGTGTCAAATTTACAGTGTCCACTTACAGCATAAACATTTAGTAATGGGTGAAATACAGAGTCATAACGTTTGATGTCCATGTGATATGAAACATCCAGTTCCATCTTCAAGGCCGTTAATGGACACAGATCACCTCCAGGAAGTTGCTTTCCCCCAGTTCCACAATCACCGATGGTTCTTCATTGTCTGGTAAGATGGTCTGAAAACTCTTGAACACTATGCTTTCAAATAAATAAAAAAAGATATTTAGATTTATTTGGCTTTCTTGTTTGACAATTTTCCAATTGTCCAAAAGTTTCCAATTGTTTAAAAAGTATTGTTCATTTATGTAAAGTTAACAAATCATGTAACCATGTCTGAAATCTATTAATAGCTAATTATAACTCTTTTTAAAAATTGAAATTAAAAATCACTGGTAGAGGCCCAAGGGTTCATCTCAGGAAGAATTTCTGTAGAACGGCCATATTGTAAGTTGCGAATTTTGTTATGGAAGTTACCGCGATAAATGGCAACCCATTTCCCATTACAGAAAACAGGTGAGCCACTGTCTCCATGACGACCTGCTTTAGACATTACAAATTCACATCTAAGCATCTGGGATTTCATGTTTGCATTTGGGCGAACGAATTTGCACACTTTCTTTTGGAAATGACCTAAATCTGTTAAAGTATGAAAATATAAATCACTATTCTGTTGAACTTTACCAATTAGGTTTTGTAAACCATCGCCCAGAGGCTCTGTATTACCTTGAAGTTTAAGAAATGCCTGGTCTCTTTCTCTGTAGATCCTGGAGTTTATGGTAAACTCAGCCTTGTAGACTATAATACCATCTGGAACGTGGAATACAGCATATATTTCACGGTCATAATGGGCTTTGATAACGTGAAGGGCAGTAAAGACACGACCATTACCAAAGAAACATCCCAGACCATAATTAATTAGTGTTTCTTCGTACATTATGTAGATAATGCAAGGCATTTCATTTGATAAACACAGACCATTAGGAACATCTTCAGAAATGTTTCCATTCTGATAAACAACTGGGCCAAGTTTACCTCTTAGTGTTTTAAAACAAGCCAGCTCAGTGTCACTAAACCAGGGGGCAAATATGTCCTGGTCTGTACTAGTACTATATATAGTACTAACAATTAAGTCCCTTATTTTTATCATTGTTTCCTTCATGATTTCAAATATGTTTATAATCATATTTTTTTAAAACGGACTATTTGAAAAACTAAAATCCTCAGAATAATCTCCAAATTCAGCTGATCTGCATGTATCCTGCAGTCCTTTTGTTTTAGATTCTGTAAAACAAAGAGATGTTTAAAATCATAACATTACAATAAATTCAGCATTTCTCTGGTCATTTCAAAATCTCATTTTTATTTGGATTTAATAAGTGTTTTACTGATAATGAGTTACTCTCCTGTATTTTGCTGTTTGTCCAGTACCGCAGTGTGAACCCTACGATGAATCTCAGTTGACTCTCTGTTATTTTAATTAGATAATTTGATAACAGAATGACAGATGTTGGACATGTCATTATAGTGGGAGGTAAACTAACTTTAGCCATGTTACCTTTTCTCTGACTACTCACTCTAATCATCATTAAATGCAGATCTGTTAAACTAGGCTTAAATTTTTCCCCATTTTTGTCAGTTTCATTTACAAAGTAATTAAATGAGTTTTCCACTCAGGACATGTGTTATGTTCAAGAGACTCTTGGCTGCTCAAATGTGTAATTA
Organism: Hoplias malabaricus; assembly: GCF_029633855.1. Lineage (NCBI taxonomy): Eukaryota > Metazoa > Chordata > Actinopteri > Characiformes > Erythrinidae > Hoplias > Hoplias malabaricus. The sequence goes on from NC_089809.1 coordinate 38,531,795, forward strand.
TTTGAGATGTAAAAGCTAACAGACAATTGATATATACAATAATTTGACCATGTTTTTTTATATTTGACATCGTTTTTGTTAATTATATTTTAATGGACATTTATCCAAACTAATTACATTTGATATTTTTTCAGAAATGATTAGACTTCATGGAATATTAGCTTAAAATATGGGCTTTGATGACAGTATATTATTAAGATGAAATACATTATCATAAGGCAGATATATTTTTATTTATTTTCTCTTCTCTAGGATTCATAGAGATAAACATCTGAGAGCCACAGCCAGAGATTTGTTACTTGTTTATGTCTCCAATATCCCAGCTAATATATTTACTTCCAACTCTTCAAAAAGATAACTATTAATAATCATATTACTGTTATTATAATTAGTGTTTTTTTTCACAAACAAATTAAGTAAATACTGGTTTTCTTAAAATATAAATGATTAAAAACCATATAAAACAATAAAATAAATCAATGTGATTATAAAAAATTAAATAAAAAGTAAATTTAAAACACACAAATAACTGTTTTAAGTAAAGGAAATTATAAATAACAGTAGGATTAAAGGTGCGCTCTTAGTACTTTGTTGTTTTTAGGGTATGTTTAGGGTTATTTTTTGAAACGTTATGTTTCATAGTCTATAGGGTCAGTATTTTTGTCTTCTGTTTAAAATTTTGCTGATGGAAAATCTCATAAATGTTGATAACTTCAAAGATCAAATCTTCAAACTAACCTCCAAAACTTTAGACCAACATCAAATAAATATTGTTTAATTAATAAAAACAAAACATATCAAGTTTATTTAGAAGTTGTGAAAAACAACCGTCTTACCTTGAGTCTTTATTTGTTATGAAAGGGAATGCGGAAGTGTCCCCTAGATCAACTATTGCGTGACTTGGCATGTCATGATTGGCTAAACCTATACTGTGGGAATTTTTCTGGGTGGGAGCCTTTTGCCAGGAATATTCAGCTTGTGCTTTACTGTAATCCTGACGGACATAAGCATATTTCTGTCCCAGGCTTTACTATAGAAGTAAATGTGTTTGCTAAAAATGCATAGCCCAAGAACCTGAATTGGATAAGCGGTTACCGATAAAGAATGATTGAATGAATAAATGCATAGCTTTCAGCAAGTCTTCTTCTAGGCCATTCTTGTTTCATCAGATGAAACACTGCATTGTGTTAACATCTTTACTGCTTTTTATTGCTCTGACGCAGCAAAGAAAAAATGACAGATTTTTTAAAGTTTTCTACACATTTTTCGGTTAAATTTCATTGGCCAGGGCTAAACTTGGTGTGTGTGACATCAAGTCAGCTACAGAGTTAGCGATACAATAATGCCCTCTCCTCGATAAAGATGCTGCCTTCCAGTGCATTCAGACTCTAAAGTGACCCCCTCCTGCCCTCCCTACAAAATGGTCACTTCAGTCCAATATCATCGATTTGCAGCATCTATCCACAGGTTTAGTTTCAGGACAGAGGTTTATGCTCTGAAAGCATGGATGACTGTTGTCTCCTGTTAGGATTCAGGTTAAAGTAAGGTTAAATTAGAACAAAAAGCTGTACAGATGAACCCATCAGAAAGTCAATAACAGTCAGGTGTGTCCATGTATTTGTGCTGTTATAGCTGTCACGGCTCATAGAAACACTCCCATGCATGAACAGACTGTAAAAAATTACCTCAACAACCTTCAACACGTTTCTGTTCAATGCTCCAGTAAAACACTAAATGTTGTGCTGAGTTCTGTGAAACTAGTTAACATCATTTAAGCTGCAGCATTGCACACACATGAAGGCCAGTGGAGTGAAATGTGTACCAAGTTGTCTGCCACCCTTGCATATTTGAACTCTTGCACCCCCTTTGCTCACCTACAATACAATTATCAAACGGCATCAAAGTGCACACTTCAAGGCTTTAGGGCTTAATGCAAGAAATGGAACTGGTGTTGGATGATTGGACTTTAGCATTTGTGCTCATTCTTATAATATCAACCTCAAGATATTACAGTGGCGATGGAAGGGATCCTCCAAAGGATAGATGTGTAATTGAAAAAAAACAGAAGCTGGGGAAAGTGAAACTAGTACATTTGTTACAGAATGTATAAATGAAAATTTCAGAAGAGAAATCAGTTGAAAAATGAGATGGAGGGTGATTATATTGTGGTACTAAAGCAGCGTTCAACTAATAGCACAGCTCTAATCACATCATCAAGTTTGCTGATGACATAACTGTGGTGGGTCTCTTTAGCAAGAATGCTGAGTCAGAATACAGAGAGGAAGTTCAAAGGTTAACACACTGGTGTAGAACCGACAACCTGTCTCTGAATGTAGACCAATCCAAAGAGATGGTTGTTGGCTTCAGAAGGACAAGGCATGAACATTCTCCACTGTGAAGATCGCCAGGAGCACCAAGCTCCTTGGAGTTCACCTGGCAGAGGATCTCACCTGGTCCCTCAACACTAACACCACACCCAAGAAAGCCTAGTAGTGCCTCTACTTTCTGTGAAGACTGAGGAAGGCACATCTCCCTCCTCCCATCCTCACCATATTCTACAGAGGAACCATCAAGAACATCTTGAGCAGCTGCATCACTGGTTTGGAGATTGCACCATGTCTGACCGCAAGTCCCTGCAGCGTGTAGTGAGGACAGCTGAGAAGATCATCGGTGTCTCTCTCCCCACCATCACAGACATTTACACTACACACTCCTAATGTACACATCAGAGAATGGTCCGGCTCACCTCTTTCAACTGTCTACACATCTGCTGCTAACGTCTATCCAACTGGATAACATTGTACTTTTTTAAGTTTAGCAGCAACATACTAATGTCTACACTTAAACCAAAAGTCGAAACCTGCTGCTAAAAATAGATACAGACAAAAATTGCACCAAATGGATATATTTACACTTTACTGTTAACTGCACTGTCCCCCTCCCTTATTTATGGTTCATGTCTCACATACTTATTGTAAATCATTTTGCACACATGCACTTTGTGTTGTATTGTGTACTTCGTTGTTCTATGTAGCACCTTATTCCTGGAGGAACATTGTTTCATTTCACTGTGTACTGTACACCACTTCATATGGTGGAAATAACAATGTAACATACTTGAACTTGAGCTTGAAGGGGAAGCTTTTCAGAGAAAATTGCTGGTGAAACATGCTCTTACTTTCTAAAGTGCCTGTCACATTGCATTGTCAATTGAAATGGTGTCCAAGGATACACTGGAATTTGCTGGGAAAAATGAAAGAGCTGTGAATATACCTGCCAGCATGACGGGAGTAAAAGGATGGTGGAAAACGAAAAGTAAGGGAGAAAACATGAAATCATCATGAACAGAGACTAAAGCACACCAACCTTGTTATAGATGTGGTGGAGGCCATACACCACTAATGTGCAAGTTAAAAACTGAGAAATGTCACCATTGCTCATATTGAGGTCTACTGAATTACTATGAGCATTTCATGATAGACTTGTCCACTTCATTGCAGGCACTACACCAACTTTTGAATGAAAAGGTTGCATGGACCTGGTCCTGAATGAGAGTCAGCATTTCAAATTACGAAACAGCAGCTATTGTAGAACTCAATAGTTGCACATTTTGACACAGCAGCCAGTGAAAGTTGCATGTGACGCATCCCCTTATAGTCTTGCAGCAGTCATTTCACACATAGAAAATGGAAGAGAAAAGCCTTGTTTTCACCTCTCGCACATTAGGAAATGCTGAGTGTAAGTATAGTCAAACTGAGAAAGAATCTTTGGCTATAATACTTGGAAAGAAGATGTTTCACATATGCTTGTACAGTCATAGGTTTACTTTGATAACTGACCATAAGCTACTCTTAGCCATTGTAATTTGGTCAAATTTGGTCAAATAACCTGAGAGATGATTCATTCATTCATTATCTGTAAACGCTTATCCAGTTCAGGGTCGGGGTGGGTCCAGAGCCTACCTGGAATCATTGGGCGCAAGGCAGGAATACACCCTGGAGGGGGCACCAGTCCTTCACAGGGCAACGCAGACACACATTCACTCACACCTACGGACACTTTTGAGTCTCCAATCCACCTCCCAATGTGTGTTTTTGGACTGTGGGAGGAAACCGGAGCACCTGGAGAAAACCCACGCGGACACAGGGAGAACACACCACACTCCTCACAGACAGTCACCTGGAGCGGGAATCAAACCCACAACCTCCAGGCCCCTGGAGCTGTGTGACTGCGACACCTACCTGCTGCGCCACCATGCCACCCTTGAGAGATGATTATCTAAAACTATTTTTAACAGATGGACAGAACTGTCTATAGAACAAGGATGTGTTATATGAGGATTTAGAGTGATCATACCACCAAAGCACTGATCAAGACTTTTGAGTGACGTACACCAGTGGCACCCAGGCATCTGTAGAATGAAATAACTAGCCCATAGTCACATGTGGTGACCAAATCTTGACAACAACATAGAGAAAACCATTCAGCATTGTAGTGCTTGTCAAGCCATAAGAAAAAAGCAGTGTCATACCTTCACTATTAGCCATGGCCAGCATTGATTTCCCAGAAAAAGATGGTCAGAAATTCCTAGTTCTGGTAGATAGTCATTCCATAAGATTAGAAGTTGTGTCAACATTGTCTACCACAGCATTCAAGACAGTGGAAGTGTCTGTCTTTGCAGCATACAGTTTTCCGGAAGTGATTGCCTCGGATAATGGACAGCAGTTAAGAAACAATGGCATCAGGCAGTTTCTGGTGCCTGCTTATCACCCAGCATTGCATGGTGCTACAACAGGGAATAATTATAGCTAACAATATGACAAACATAAAATGCATGCCTTTTAAGAGGAACATTCAGCCAAAATTTAAATTATAGACATAAATTTCTGGTTTGGTCAAATTGCTATGCTAGTAACTTAGCTGCTGTCTTTCCTTGAAAATATACTGTCTAAAGTGGCTCTGACAGTGGGTGTGTCAGTAAATGCACTATAAAATATTGTTATCATTACCTCAGAATTCATTGTCTGTGACTGGTTTGAGGGACATGTTTAGAACACATCTCACTCCTCACAGTCAGTCACCTGAAGCAGGGCTACAACCCACAACCCTATGAACCCTAGACCTCTGAGACAGCAACACTGACTGTTTTAACACGGTGCCACCCACAGATGTAACAGCAAATTAATTAATATTCTTAACATTCATTCATTCGTCTGTAACCCTTGTCCTGTTCAGGGTCGCGATGGGTCCAGAGCCTACCTGGAATCATTGCGCGCAAGGCAGGAATATACCCTGGAGGGGGCGCCTTTACAGGGCGACATTCACTCACACCTACGGACACTTGAGTCTCCAATCCACCTACCAACATGTGTTTTTGGACCGTGGGAGGAAAACGGAGCACCCGGAGGAAACCCACGCAGACACGGGGACAGTCACCCAGAGCAGGACTTGAACACCTGGAAACGTGTGACTGCGACACTACCTGCTACGCCACCAAATATTAACATAGAAAACAAAATTAGCTGTAGGTTTCCTGGATAAGGAATTAGGCCACAGCACTATATAGTGCATATAATATAATATAATTCCACAGTCAGTGTTGGGTAATAACAGAATACATGCAACAATATTACATATTTAGAATACAAAATATAAGTAACTGTATTCAGAATGCAGTTACATTTGTAAAAGTGAATGGACTACAATGTATTTATCTATTTAACGCATTTTAATGTGCTCCTTCACTGCAGTGGATTTTCGTCACAGTCAGGCAGTGTGTGTTAAACACGGCTAGTAAACGTATCTGCCACCTGAAAAAATTCAAAAGCTTTCCACATAAGTTAAGGGCTATTCGACTGATAAAGCAGCTTTATCTGCTCGTAGTTTAAATACGCACAAATACTACTTTATCCAACATCATATAATTAGTTTGAATTAGTTTCAAATATAGTTTTAACTGCTTATAGTTTAAATGCTTATTCCACCTATATAGCTGCTTATAGTTTAGCTTCAAAGGCCTATTCCACCCAATACTCTATATAACTGCTTATAGTTTTTTATAGTTAAGAAGAAGCTGTTTTGCTTGCCCTGTTTTTTTCTGTTTTATTTTTATTTCTTCTGTTATTTCTGTTCTTACCACTTCCAAACCATTCATAGATTTATTTTATATATTATCTCCACAGGATTATTTACTACAGAGTCACTAAAACTGCCACCTGCTCCTGCAGCAACGTTTCTGGTGCAAGTTCCTAAATCAACCAAAAGCAGTAAGTATCTGTAATACCATGGCTGCTGCTGGCTGTGTTGCCTGCTCAGAGTGTGACATGTTTAGTTTACCACTAGAGGTGGAAAAGTGGGTTAATGATGGTGATTGCGCCAAGTACCAGCTAGTTAGTTATTTGGTGGATAAGGTAGACCAGCTAGAAGTGCATATCCAGGGCTTATTATTAAGGGATAAATAATGAGATTCATTGCTAGCAACTAGGATGCCTTAGGGAGAGTCGGCACCCCCTCTCCTACAGCATTAGAGCCCTCACAGCAGGGTGAAGTCTCGTTGACATAGCTGGAAAGCTAAGGCTAATGCTAACACTGAGGCCAAAGCTATTTCCTGTTCCAAAAATCAAGTGGGCTTTGTAGACAATTGGTTACATTTTGAGGGCAAGCCTGGTCTTCTAGGTAGGGATGGTACCCACCCCACATGGGAGCGTATTGCCTTACTTTCTTGCAGCATAGAACATAGTCTTTAAGTTAGTCAGCAGAGTAGTGTAAACAGAGCTGGGACCAGGCCACAGACCTTTCTCAGTTTCTAAGTAAACTTAGAAAAACAAAATCAGCCCATGACAGCAGCAAAACCTCATTACCATCACCTCACCACACCTGTGTACAATTATGTATACAGCCCAGGATTATCAAGCAAAGGAGGTGGAGTATGTGTAATTGACCAAAATACCCTAGATATCAGTCAGAAACAATGTGACACTTTCCACCATTATCACAAATCCGGTCACAAAGAGAATGCATTTTTATTATGTAACATTTACAGATGACCAGGGCCTTACTTAGAATTTCTAAAAGAATTCAGTGATTCAATGATAATTTATAATTGAATGAGATTTCAATACCCATTGAGAAGATAGATGACCTACTATTGATATTACTCAATGTAACAGGGCCTACACACTACTGTAGTCACAGTTTTGACAGTAGGTCTAACAGACAAAATTAATATCTTACCACAATCCTCAGCAATTTCCAACCATTAGCTAATTTCATTTATCGCTATTCTACAAAGCATATAATAAACCCATCTACTGCCCTACAATTTATAGAAAACCTCCCAGAACTATCAACCCCAGTTCCCACTCCATCAGACCCAATGGAGCTAGATGTTGTAATGTGGCAGCTCACCCAGGGGTGGATTGAAACAGGGCAAGCCACCAACAGAGCACTAGAGAAATAGGCCTCAAGTGCAGAGACACACAATCAACCCTAACTCTGGAAGTTAGGAACACAGAGACTAAATTAAACACGAGAGGAAAACTTAAGATGTCAGGGGAAAACTGATCAGCTCAGAATTGAGCAAAAGAAAACAAAGGCAAGAGAGTTTCCCAAAACAAAAGGGACAAGATGAGCCAAAAGAAATTAAAGATAGAACACAACTTTTTCTAATTATTTATTTATACTAAAAAATGGTAAATAAAAGATAATGCTGAATCCCAGGAGAAACCAGAGAGAAAGCTCTGGTGGACAAACAGAAGATAGAGAGAGAGCCAGGAGAAAACTCAAGAGCCTTTACCAAATTACCAGCCAGACTTACACAGTACTCTGAAACGAGAAACCCAAGACTGAGCACTGAGGTGTGTGTTGGCTTCCCTTAAGTAGAAGTAGCACAGGTGAAACCAATTGCCCCAAATTAAGAGTGTCTCTGTCTCCCTCTAGTGACTGGGGGTGGCTTAGCAGGCAGCCTTGCCCCAGCCCCAGGCAGACCTCTTACAGATGTACTAACTGACTACTTAGAAAATACCTGTCAATCTACTTTAGAAAACGTGGCGCCACTTAAAATAAAAAGTATGAGACAGAATAAGCTCGCCCCATGGTACCATGATGAAACCCATCCCTTAAAACAAACAGCACGAAAACTAAAGCAGAAATGGAGATCAACCAAGCTGGAAGTGTTCCACTCTGCCTGGAAGGACAGCCTTATAGAGTATGGAAATGCCCTCACTAAAGCTCGCTCAGCGTATCTGACCTCGCTAATAAAAAAATCCTAGAGTAATGTTTAGTGTGTTTTCCAGAACTGTTAAAAATCAGGCAGATTCGGAACCACAAATTCCAGCAACTCTCAACAGTAAAGTCTTTATGGACATTTTAATAATAAAATCAAGGATATTAGACAAACAAACTCCACCCACAGCATTAAATCTTTCCTGGCTGCCGCCCGATGTGACTGATATAAAACATAATGTAATTGTTAAAGAAAGACTTGAAACTGTCACATTGGTGTGAAAAAAAGGCAACTGGGTTCCTGGATGGTTTCTACAATTTAATAATGTGATAAACAGAAAACAGTAGAAAAATAAACACATGCACTGAATATTTACTTACACTTCTGTTTGTCAAGTCACTTATTACAGCATTACAATCACAAAGGCACACAATAGAAAAAAAAACACAACAGAATATTTTTCTTAAGAAACTGGGCGTGACGGCCACATTCACACATCTTAAACACCGGAGACAATCCACAACGTTCACCAAACCCCACAGAAGCCCTGAGGCCAGAGACCGTTATTTTGTTTTGTTCTCATAACTTCTAAATGAAATGGGATGTGTTCTGTTATTATCAGTTAAACAATCTTTTATCTGATGCTGGTCTAAAATTCAAGGCACTAGTAAATTAATATAAAAAAATTAGCTGTGAATGTTGACTGTAGTCAATATTTACACGTTTTTCATCAGCTGATTTTAATTAAGACATCAGTCATATATTGAGAGTCTGTAGAGTATCATAATTAGAATGACCAATCATATATAAAGTTAGCTTACCTGCCATTAAAGTTACATATTGAACATCTGTCATTCTTTTACTAAAGAGTTTGATTCAAATGTGATCTGATAAACAGTAAATTAAGATTCAGTGTAGGGTTTACACTGCCGAGGAAAATGATGAAGATTGAATGGGTGAGAACATTAAGGGTTTTATTTAGAACTTGTTTATAAAATTTAAAAAGAATGAATTTAAAAGAAGAATGTTGTTTTAATGTATCTACATTGGAAATTCTGAAACAAATAAATGATTATAATGTTATGAGAAATATAATAATAATAATGATTGTGTAATGTTCTTGTATATTTTATATTGTTTTTTATGAAATTATGTTTTGTTTGGTTTTGAATTGTTAGTTTGGTTTTGTTTGATTGATTATTTGGTCCTTTGTTTGTTCAATTAATCTTTCATTTATTCATTTATAATATTAAGGTTTTATTGTTTTCCAGACCATCTTTTTATTTCAAATCTTTAAGAAAAGTAAAGCTTTGGGTGTGTTCTTGTGAATCCTCTTTTGATCAATCAATGCTGTAAGGCGGAGTAACCGTACTGGTTTTAAATGATGCAGAGTCATGCCTAGACATGAATATTAAGTCTGAGATTAAATATAGATTGGTAAAGCTCCTCTTACAGTGAGCTTTGGAGATCTTTTTACTTCTCTGACCATCCTTCTCACTGTGTGTGGTGGCAAGATACACTTGCGTCCTCTTCCGGACTGTGTCACAGTTTGTCACAGTTCCAGATGTTTTTGAACCCTTTGATGATTGCTCTGACTGTAGATGAGGGCATCTGCAGGTGAGGGGCTATTTTCTTGTAGCCACTGCCTGATTTATGGAGGGCGACACACATCTGCTTTACTCAAATAGTGTGTTCTCTTGTCTTTCCCATGTTTAAGAGTGAGTAAGAGAAATAGGCCTCGGTGTAACGCCATATTTATACCCCAGGGAAACAGGAAGTGATGAATTACTAAATAAAGGTTCCTACTTTGATCCACTTTATACACTACAGTAGGAATGACAAAGTGGATCAAATACATTTATTTCCAAGAAATTGTTAAGGTGCCAATAATTGTAGAACAGGTCATTTTTATGGGAAATATTTATTTCTTATTCAGGATTTTTACTTTTTTTTTTCACTTGAGTTGAAGGTTGCTTTTCTCTAAATGAGATTATGCTTCTGCAATATTTATTTTAAGGCTTTTAACACATTTAACTAGGGGCGCCAATAATTAAGGAGGGCGCTGTGTGTGTATATACATATAAAAAAGAGAGAGAAAGAGAGATATTTCTGCTTGTGGTCTATAATGTATTAAGGTGTGCAAGGGTCTGGGAGAGTAAATTAAAAATGTTCTTTTATGTGCTTTATTTGAGCTGTAAATCTCACTGCTCACCAATATTTTAAATAGTTCAGATTCAGTACAATGGTCGATCAGACTCCTGCGTGACTCTGATTAAATGAGGCAGCATTTTTGAAAACGCAGTGGACTTCCCCTTTAAACCATCCTTTAACATATTAACTCAGAGGTTAAAAATCCTGTTGGTGTCCTGAATAAGAAATAAAATGGTCTCCACAGCCCTACAGAGTGCACTGTAACAATCCCACAGTGGATTACAGTAAGTAGTGTACATACCCTGGAGGACACAATACCCACAATTCACTGCACTGTTTTGTTTGACAGTTGTGTCACTGCTGGACGGAGGAGAGTCCACCCAAAAGCTGACAGCCATATTAAATTTTTCACCCTCTAGACCACGGCTGCCTATTCCTGTTCCTGGAGATCTACCACCCTGCAGCGTTCAGCTCCAACTCTAATCAAACTCACCTGATTCAGGTAACAAAGGCCTTCAGGGGAACTTGATAAGAGTGTGGTCTGTTGGATCAGAAACCTCCAGGGTGGTAGATTCCCAGGACCAGGAATGAGCAGCCCTTCTCTAGACTCTGGCCTCTACTGGTACTCTCTCAATACCCACATCCTCACAACAGATGGTCAATATCCCCTCAGCACAACACTGCCCCTCTTGTGGTCCATCCAGCTCCAAAAGGTGGTGATCGTACCACAACTCCACTGACCACACAGGAGCACTCAGAATTAATGTGGACTCTTTCACACACTCACCCAGCAGCCATTTACTACATATTTAATAATGGATGAAAATCCCAGTCATAACATCTGAGATGTGATACACCAATGAGAGCCAAAACAAGTCCAAGTGCAAGAATTCATAAGCTTGAAAAGTTTAATACGTATATTTACATACAAGAACATTAACAAGACAATATTAAAGAAAGATTAACACAAGAGTGATAACAAAGAGCCTATAAAGCTGCAGAATAAAAGAGAAATGAAGAGAGGACAGAAAGATTGGATAGGGCAGAGGTTCCCAACCACCGGGTTCTGGGTTGTTTGACACCAGACTACAGTTGCCAGCAGAACAGCTGAACTCCCCTTTTTGTTTTAGAACATATTTTTCATAAAACATCATTACTGGAATTCCAAAAACTCAGAGTAAATTAATATTGATAATTGCAAACAGCAAGATATAAAAATAAAGACATCCCACAACCCCCACCACTGGGTCTATCATTAACGCAAGGAGGGAGTCGTATGAGCGACTGTTAGAATGTTTGGGAACCCCTGAGTCAGAGGAGTGCAGAGAAACAGATCTGAAGGAAGCGGTAATAACTGCATGCTTCTATCTACTACTGTGTAAATTCAGACTAAATATCTAATACATAGGGCTAGGCAATAATTCAGTTTCAATATATATCGCAATATAAAATATATTAGTAACAATGACACGATTTCTAAACCTGTTTTCAGTATTTCAACATACAGTATTTACAGCATCCGTGACTGATCGTCGATACGGGACACTGCCGTCAGTTCATTGCACTAAATTTTAAAGTTAGTTTACATTTTTTAATTGAGTTGTTCTGTGTTTTATATTGTTGTTCATATCATTATCAAAACTATCATATTGCCCGAAATAAAGAAATATATCGTGATATAAATTTTGGCCATATTGTCCAGCCCCATTTCTAATATAGACTAGTGATTATGTGAAAAAGCATAAAAACATAAACTTAAGCACAATCCTAAGTAAATTAACAAGACGTCCAGTTCCATCTTCAAGGCCCTTAATGGTCACAGATCACCTCCGAGAAGTTGCTTTCCCCCAGTTCCACAATCACAGATGGTTCTTGTCTGGTAAGATGGTCTGGAGACGCTGGAACACTATGCTATTTGCTTTTTAAAATAAATCTAATATTTGTATTGCATTTGCTTTCTTCTTTTAACTATTTGCTTTGATGAACTTGATTAAATCTGTATTTCATTATAGTTCAGTTTGTCATCTTGAAAATTGAAGACTTGTTATTTGTTTTCAAATCATGTTGTAATATTTGCATAGTCACAATTCTATAAATTTTAACTTTTGTATTAAAAGTGTATAAGCAATAAAAAAATTATATAAAAATATTATAAAATTGGGTAATCTTGTCCAAAATGAATTCATAGATAATTATAACTTTCTAAAAATTGCCATTAAAAATCACTGGTAGAGGCCCAAGGATTCATCTCAGGAAGAATTTCTATAAAATGTCCATATTGTAAATTGTGATCTTTGTTATGGAATATACCCCGATAAATGCCAACCACTTTCCCATTACAGAAAACAGGTGAGCCACTGTCTCCAGGGCGACCCGCTTTAGACATTATAAATTCACAACTAAGCATCTGGGACTTCATGTTTGTATTTGGACTAATGACTTTGCACATTATCTTTTCAAAATGAAGTGTTTCAGTTAAAGTATAAAAATATAATTGAAGTTATACTATAACAGAATTTTGGGAGTTGGGCCACGCCCACGCTCCTCCCCCCAGGCCTATTTATACCCTTCAACCTCACGTAATCTCCGTGACATTCAAGTCGCTCATCTTGCGCTTCCTGCTTGCGTCACTGAATTGCCAACCACCATGGATCTCGACCTGCTCGCCTCTGACCACGAGCTCTTCTCTCCTTCCCCTACTCGATCGCCCAACGCCACCCCGGTCATCAGCACTAGGAGACTGCGTTCGGCAGTCGTCGTGCCTGCCTCACCTGCCACTTAAGCCGTTCCAAGCTCCTCCGCACGCTCTCGCCATTCTCGCTCCACACTCACGGGTCCTGCACGCGGACGCCGCTCCTCTCCGATTTCTCCTCCTCCCCAGCGACCTCACCGCCGCGACCAGCGCGTTCGGCAGCCCTCCTTCACCGCCGGACGAGTACGGCCCGATCCGGCTTCTCCCGCTTCTCCGTCCATCTCCGATTGGACCGTGGCGGGCCTCCAGAGAGCGCTGCGAGACCGTGGTATCCCCTTCCCTCGTTCAGCCAACAAGAGGACCCTTTTTTCCCTGTTTTCGGCTCCTACCCCGGAGGATGAGGTCTTTCCCGCTCAACCTGCGCCATCGCGCCATGACGTCATTGCACCTGCGACGCGGCGCCGAGGACGCCCCGCGAGGGCCTCCCTCCCCGACTCAGTGCCCCCTGCTGGTGCCACTAATCTGGCTCCTGTCTGCACTACTGGGCCCAACCCTGCCCCGACTTCTGTTTTTTCTCGTTTGTCCCCCCTTTTACGTGCTTCTGATCTTCCTGCTCTCTCTCTCCCTGCTACTACTTCTTCCACCTACCCTGTTTTTTCCTTATCATCCCAACCCCTTCCCTCTTCATCCCAACCCCTTCCCTTATCATCCCAACCCCTTCCCCTATCATCCCAACCCCTACCTCTTACGGGCTTGCAGTATCCCGTTCTTTATCATGCCGATTCTCTCTCCGCAGGTTTTGCAAGCCAACCTCTTGCTCCGGGGCCCCGAGCTCCCGACGCCACATTCTCTCTCTTCACCACTGCTCCAGCTCCTCCTCCTCCCAATGCTCGTGTCTTCAATCCACCCCTGGTGCAGCCCACCCTTCGTCAGCGGATTCTCCAAGGTGCGGACATTGACCTGTCCTCTCTATTGCTTCCCTCAGCTTCCTGTACAGCACCCCGCTCCATCGACGTGGGGGACGTGACCCTTTCATTGAAGACTTCAGAGCACAGAGCTTCTAAGCTCCTCACAACTTCCGAATTCGCACTCGCTTTTTCCCTCTATCGCGACGTGGTGTGCTCCTCCTTCCCCGCCCGCAGGCAGGAATTGGACGATTACCTCGCCATCGTCCTCGACCTCGCAGTCCGTTTTGGAGGCTCTGGTTTTTATGACTACCATCGGCTCTTCTCTGCACGGGCCGCCGCCCGCTTGCAACAGTGGAATATTCCATCCTACTGGGGTGCACTCGACTTGGAGCTCTACTGCCGCATTTTTGCTGGCCGAACTGCACTTTCCTGTGGGTTGTGCGGCAACCCTTCTCATCCCACTTCTGCATGCTCCCAGGTCATCCCGGCGCCCACTCCGGGCCCTAACTTTTCTTTTATCCCTGACCAGGCCCCCAGTCAGCGTATCACCAGTTCTAGCTCCCGTGATGCCCGCGGTAGACGCTTGTTCTTTCTAAATGGCTCCATGATTTGCAATAATTTCAATTCCGCTGGCTGCTTTGCATCTTCCTGCAGGTTCCTTCACGTATGCACCTACTGCGCTCAAGCCCACGCTCGGCCAAGCTGCCCCAAGTGGCCGCCTAAGTTCGGTAACAGCTGACTGATCCGTTTTCTCTCCACCCCTGTCAACGTTCCTGAGCTCGCAAGCTGCCTCTCGCGCCACCCTGACCCTGCATTCGTATGTTATCTCCTTGATGGTCTATTGTTTGGTTTCTCCCCAGGTTTGGTGGTTCTGCCCGTCTCCTCGTTCCATGCCTCCAACCTTCTCTCCGCCGAATCGGAGCCTGATGTGGTTACTTCTCTTCTGGCCAAAGAAGTCTCGGAGGGTTTTATGATGGGCCCCTATTCTTCCCCCCCATTTTCTACTTTCCGAATTAACCCCATCGGCGTTGCCACTCGAAAATATTCTGGTAAGAAGCGGCTCGTCATCGACTTATCAGCCCCGCGCGGTTCTTCTGTGCCTTCAATAAACAGTCTCGTGCCCAGCTCGGAATTTTCCCTCTGCTATGCTCGGGTCGACGATGCCATATCACTGATTAAGCTCCTTGGCCGCGGCACTTGGCTGGCTAAAGCGGACGTGGTCTCCGCCTTCAAAATCATTCCCCTCCATCCTGACTTCTGGCACCTGTTTGGGGTGAAATGGCGGGGACAATTCTACTTTGCAGTTCGACTGACCTTCGGCTGTAAGAGCAGCCCCAAGATTTTTGACACACTCGCCGAGGCTCTTTCATGGATCCTCCTTAACGTCTATGATGTCCCGTATGTGGTACACCTCCTGGATGATTTCTTGGTCCTTGACTCGCCGTCCTCCCCTCCGGCCCGCTGCATCACTTCTCTCACTGCTGCTTTCCGTCGCCTGGGCATTCCTTTGTCTTCCGAGAAAACCATCGGCCCCGCCACCTCACTTGAGTTTTTGGGCATCTCTCTGGATTCAGTTTCTTTTCGTGCTTCTCTCCCACACGACAAGCTGGCCCGCATTACTGAATTCCTCTCTGAATTTCTTTCTCTTCGACGTGTCACCAAACGACAACTCCTCTCCCTTTTAGGGCATCTTAATTTCGCATATGAGTGTTGTCCCACAAGGTCGTTCCTTCATCTCTCATTTGCTGCACCTAGCCTCTTCAGCCTCTTCTCTCTCTCAGTTAATATCCCTGGACCAAGCCTGTGCTTCAGAGCTACAATTCTGGTTGCTCCTCCTCCGCAGATGGAATGGCATCTCTTTCTTTTACAATGACGCACTAGCTAACCCAGAGGACGTTGATTTGTTCATCGACGCAGCCCCGTCCGTGGGGTGTGGAGGTTTTTACAAGGGACACTGGTTCGCATCCTCCTGGCCTGATCAATTCACCCGTCTAGCGCTAGACTGTGGTGACTCCATTGCGCTCCGCGAACTCTTTCCGGCTGTCATTGCTGCAGTTCTTTGGGGACATGAATGGACCGGCCGAGTTATCCTTCTCCATTCAGATAATGAATCAGTCGTTCATATTATTAATAAAGGACGCTCCAGTTCGCTCAGTCTCATGCCATTCGTCCGCCGCCTCACTTGGCACTCAGTCGTCCATCAATTTCTATTAAAAGCTGTTTACATTCCTGGTCACATTAACCCTATTGCTGACTCTCTGTCTCGTTTCCAATTTCAGAAGTTCAAGCTATTGGCTCCACAGTCCGACCTGCATCCTACTCCCGTTCCACCATTTTCGGACCTCATCTTCCATCTTCCCACACACTCAGCAATCTGACTCTAAGATCCCAGGATTTAATCCTGAAATCTCTGGCACCAAACACCTTGTCTACTTACTGGACTGGATGGCAGTGCTTTCGACGCTTCCATCATATACACTCTATACCGTTCCCTTCTTCTGATCTACACTCTTTCACAGCATTCCTCTCATTCACTAGCTCTCAATTGTCTATTCATTCATCCACTTTAAAAAGCTATACAGCCGCTATTAATTTCTTTTTCAAACTGATTTACGGCTCTCCCCATCCGTTTACTAATCATCACCAAGTCACTCTGCTTCTTAAAGGATTAAGAAGAACTGAACCTCATCATCTACCTCAACGCATGCCCATCTCTTCTCACATTCTTTACAGCTGCCTATCTACCCTGCGATCCGGTTACGTATCACCAACTACCGATGCCACCCTCGAAGCCATGTTCCTTTTAGCGTTTTTCGGCTTCCTTCGTTGCTCTGAATTCACAACCCCGTCTTCCATCCACCATAATTCTCTTCACCCTTGTCTATCTGACCTACTCATACTTGATCCAAACACACTCGTCTTTACTATTAAACACAGTAAAACAGACCAATTTCACAATTCTTCTCAAATATTTCTCTTTAAACTCCCTTCCCCTATAAGCCCCTATGAACCTCTTACACGCTACCTCCAGCTTAGATTATCCCAAGGTGCCTCCCATTCCGATCCATTGTTTACAACCGAATCGGGTTCGGTCGCCACTCGCCACTGGTTTCAGTCCCACTTACGACGAATCCTTTCACGCAGTAATCTTAACCCATCACATTTTTCCGCTCACTCTTTCAGAATCAGTGCTGCCTCTACAGCTTACCATCAAGGCCTTTCAGATCATACCATCCAGACACTCGGCCGATGGACCTCCCAAGCACATCATTTATACATCCGCACCCATATCCGTGATCTTTTCGAAGCTCACCAACGTATTGCTTCCCTGTAACTTTTGGGGGCCTGGTTCTACACACGCTCAAAACCGCGCTGAACTCCATCCCAAATTCCTCTGAGTTCGCCCCCCCGTTCCAAACTATAGGGCGTGGACCATACTAGCAAATTGAAGTTATACTATAACAGAATTTTGGGAGTTGGGCCACGCCCACGCTCCTCCCCCCAGGCCTATTTATACCCTTCAACCTCACGTAATCTCCGTGACATTCAAGTCGCTCCCACCTCCTCCCCATCTCCTCCCTCTTCTAAAATTAATCTTCTAACGGGGGGGCCTGGTTCTACACACGCTCAAAACCGCGCTGAACTCCATCCCAAATTCCTCTGAGTTCGCCCCCCGTTCCAAACTATAGGGCGTGGACCATACTAGCAAAATCACTATTTTCTTGATAATGACCAATTTGATTTTGTAGACCATCGCCTAGAGGCTCGGTATTGCCCTGTAGTTTAAGAAAGGCCTGGTCTTTATCTCTGTAGACTCCGCACTGCTTAGTAAACTCAGCTTTATAGAATAGAATATATTTTGTATTCAGGAACATAGCATATATTTCTGAATTATTATAGCCTTCCAGAACATGAAGGGCAGTAAAAACATGACCATTTCCATAGAAAAAGCCAAGACCACGGAAAATCATATTTCCGTGGTATTTTATAAAAATAATGCAGGGCACTTCATTTAAAATGATCAGACTACTGGGAATATCGTGAGAAATGCTTCCCTTCTGATATATAACTGGGCCAGATATAGAACATAGGTTGACTGATATTTTTTCCAATAAGTTTGGTTCATCTTCAAATCTAAAATCTGCGCAGCCATAGTTTTGTAGTTTAACCTGTAAAAGAGAGAAAAGAGATTATTAAATACAAGATTCTAGGAAACCCCACAGTGCCCTGTTCATTTCAAAGTCATTTTATCTAATGTTTAAAAAAAGTGAGATGAGAATCCCCCAAAAAATATTTAAACAACTCATTTTCTTATTTTGCACTAGTTCAGTGACAGTTGTTTATTTATTTCATTTTCGGGGTCCTGGACCCCTGGATGTGGAGAGAAACTGGACTAATTTGATCATTTGAGCCGTTTAAACACTGGTAGTTTACACAGAAGACCAGTTTGTTTTAGTTGTGGGGGGTGACTAAGTTCTCTAAAACTTGTAATGTGGGGCCCTCCTGATGAGTTTTAATACCCCAGGTCTAATTTATTTGAGTGAAGAGGTCTGGACAGGCCACAACTCTTCATTCTGAGATAGCATACGGATGTGGGCCACTTCTGGCAATGATATGGCACTGCTGGCCCACTGTCGGCATAGGCACTTAAGAGTGGGCCATATTTGAAAACGTATGTGCCAAAATATATGTGGGCCACTTCTGGCACAGATATGGCCGTGCTGCCTACTACAAAACGGTATGTCAGCCAAAAGTGGCTACTTATATAATGAAGCTCATGTGACACACATCTGGCCCACATATGTGCCAGGAGTGGCAGTGGGCGTCAGCCAAATGTGGCCCACATATTCAGTATCTGGCCCATTTCTGGCAGATTTATCAGTGCTGCTTATTAAAAACCTGCATATGACTCCAGGCTAACATACTAATATTCTACTGCCAGTACTACTGCTAAAATAATAATAATTATAAATCAATAAATACTACTACTGCTACTAATATTCATTAATTGTTTGTAACCCTTATCCGGGTTAGAGCAGTAAAACAGACTGAAAAAATCCTGAACACACCTCTCTGTCACAGATGATATTTATGGTTTTCTCCAGTCAGACGTTAGACTTCACCCAGGACACACCCTACGACTGAAGTATGACTGGAGTAATAAATAAATTATATATATATTTGAACTGGAAAACACATTTGCTTCTTTTCAGTTTTCGCGCCAAAAAATGGCGCCAAAAAAGGGCACCTATAGAGAGTGGGATATATGTCTCTAAAATAAACTGAAGCTAAACCCACAGAGAACCCTTTTCTCAGTGAAAATAATGTCTCCTAATGCTCACTAAATATATCTGGATTCATACTGTTGTTGTTGTTGTATCATAAATAGTTTATTTAATATTAACCTGCTCTGTGGATGCTTATCACTAGCTACATTTGGCTGTGGATTTGATGGTATTCAGAGCTAAGTTTAATCCTAATCATAACCTTCCTCTATGTCTTAATGTTTTCAGAATGTAAATAAGGGTCTAACACCTGAAGTAAAAATATGTTCACTCAACTTTCCATTTCGTTTCCAGCCCTTGTTTTAATATCTACACGATTCCGGACGACATTTTCCCGCCAATAACTTTTAATAAACTCTTTCTCCCTATGGAGCCAAAGCTGAAGTTTGTTTCCGCGTGGAGTTCTCCCTTCCACCTTAAACACAGCGGGTTAGGAAATATTTCAAGACGCAGAACCAGAAGCTGGTACTAACCTCCATCGTACTCCAACTCCTCGGGTCTTCTGCGGCGAAGAGACCAGTCCTCGGGCTCTTAGTGTCCTCTGCTGACGTGGCCGAAATCAATGCTGTGTTGATGTGTGCCACCATTCCTCGCCGCTAGATGGCGCAGTCCACTAAATAATGTTTCAGTGTTTCTTTTCTAGCGTTATTAATAAACAGTTTAAGTTGGTAATCAACGAACATTTCCGCAGCAGCTTCAGAGAGATCCTTCACCCCACTTCCATCACAGAGTCTCTTTTCTGTGAGGATTTGATTGCATTCTGCTACAAGAACTAATTTGTTAAATAATTACCAAGAGATCATTTGTCATAGATTACAAATACTACTCCTCCAACTCGTCCCAATGTGATGTGGCTCCATAACTCCAGGGAACACAGTTCCACTGTGTGTGTGTGTATATGTGTGTGTGTGTGTGTGTGTGTGTGTGTGTGTGTGTGTTGTTTCTGTATGATGTCGTATTTCTCAGATGTTTTATGAATAAAATAAAGACACTGACCAATCTGTGCAGCAGGTTTAATGTGGTTTATTTATTTTTTTTGGTTTGTTTCAACATGCACATTTTATTAAAGACAACAGATTCTATTTCTGAGACCTGATTTACAGCGAGTACAGTCAGAAATGCATTGAAAATATGGCAGAAATATTCATGGTCAGAAAAGGGATACTCCACAGAGGTGTCCCTCAAAACACAAACAAACCCCATCCGCGAACCTTAAAGACGGCTAACAAAGTATGCAGAGCAACAGATTAAATACAGTCTGGAATTGTAGACCTCCACAGTGCTCCTGCGTGGTCTGTGGAGCTGAGAGAATGGACAGTGAGTGTAGAAACAAGGAGGCTTTTAGATTCGGCTATAAACAGAGCTTCAGTTAAATACAGGTGCGTTACTCAGTGGAATGGAAACACGACTCGCTGTGATGGAAATCTGTTGTAGCATTTGGAATCTTTAATCCCTGAGATTGTTAGCTGCTAGTTTTCATTATTAAAGTTTACTGTTTGGGCCACCTCAAGGTCAGATAACAAAGCTCATTTACAGCACAGTAGAGAGAGAGGTCCAGACATTAGTGAATTACGTTCTTCAGCTTCCTTGTGTCAATTTTACAGAGTCCACTTTCAACATTAAAATTAATAATGGGTGAAATAGAGAGTCATAAAGTTTGATGTCCATGTGATATGAAACGTCCAATTCCATCTTCAGGGCCCTTAATGGACACAGATCACCTCCAGGAAGCTGCTTTCCCCCAGTTCCGCAATCACAGACGGTTCTTCATTGTCTGGTAAGATGGTCTGAAGACTCTGGTACACTATGCTATTTGCTTTCAAATAAATCTGATATTTTGATTTATTTGGCTTTCTTGCTTTGACAGTTTAAAAGTTTCCAATCATTTAAAAAGTATTGTTAATTTATGAAAAGTTACCAAATCATGTACAAACCGTATTCCAAAAAAGTTGGGACACTAAACAAATTGTGAATAAAAACTGAATGCAATGATGTGGAGGTGCCAACATCTAGTATTTTATTCAGAATAGAACACAAATCACAGATCAAAAGTTTAAACTGAGAGAATGTATCATTTTAAAGGAAAAATATGTTGTTTCAAAATTTCATGGTGTCAACAAATCCCAAAAAAGTTGGGACAAGGCCATTTTTTACCACATTGTGGCATCCCCTCTTCTTCTTACAACACTCAACAGACGTCTGGGGACAGAGGAGTCCAGTTTCTCAAGTTTAGAAATAGGAATGCTCTCCCATTCATGTCTAATACAGGCCTCTAACTGTTCAATCGTCTTGGGCCTTCTTTGTGGCACCTTCCTCTTTATGATGCGCCAAATGTTCTCTATAGGTGAAAGATCTGGACTGCAGGCTGGCCATTTCAGTCCCCGGATCCTTCTCCTACGTAGCCATGATTAGCCTACGTATTCCTGAGCCCATTCTGTTATTTCCTTGACAGTGGCGTTCCTGTTTGACGTTTAAGGGCCCGGCGATCACGAGCATCCGGTACAGTTTTACGGCCTTGACCCTTATGCACATCATTTTTTCCAGATTCTCTGAATCTTTTGATGATGTTACCCACGGTTAATGATGATAACTTAAAAGTCTTTGCTATTTTACGCTGGGTAACACCATTCTGGTATCGCTGCACTATCTTTCTGCGCAACAATGGTGGAATTGGTGATCCTCTTACCATCTTGTCTTCAGAGAGACACTGACACTCTGAGAAGCTCTTTTTATACCCAGTCATGTTGTCAATTGACCTAATTAGTGTTAATTGGTCTTCCAGCTGTTCGTTATATGCTCAATTCCCTTTTTCCAGCCACTTATTACTATTTGTCCCAACTTTTTGGGGATTTGTTGACACTGTGAAATTTTGAATCAACTTATTTTTCCTTTAAAATGTTACATTTACTCAGATTAAACTTTTAATCTGTCATCTATGTTCTATTACAAATAAAATATTGACATTTGCCATCTCCACATCATTGCATTCAGTTTTTATTCACAATTTTCTAGTGTCCCAACTTTTTTGGAATCCAGTTTGTAATCATGTATGAAATTTATTCATAGCTAATTATAACTCTTTTTAAAAATTGAAATTAAAAATCACTGGTAGAGGCCCAAGGGTTCATCTCAGGAAGAATTTCTGTAGAACGGCCATATTGTAAGTTGCGAATTTTGTTATGGAAGTTACCGCGATAAACGCCAACCCATTTCCCATTACAGAAAACAGGTGAGCCACTGTCTCCATGACGACCTGCTTTAGACATTACAAATTCACAACTAAGCATCTGGGATTTCATGTTTGTATTTGGGCGAACGAATTTGCACACTTTCTTTTGGAAATTACCTGAATCTGTTAAAGTATGAAAATACAAATCACTGTTCTGTTGAACTTTACCAATTTGGTTTTGTAAACCATCGCCCAGAGGCTCTGTATTACCTTGAAGTTTAAGAAATGCCTGGTCTCTTTCTCTGTAGATCCTGGAGTTTATGGTAAACTCAGCCTTGTAGACTATAATACCATCTGGAACGTGGAATACAGCATATATTTCACGGTTATAATGGGCTTTGATAACGTGAAGGGCAGTAAATACATGACCATTACCAAAGAAACATCCCAGACCATAATTAATTAGTGTTTCTTTGTACATTATGTAGATAATGCAAAGCATTTCATTTGATATCCGCAGACCATTAGGAACATCTCCAGAAATGTTTCCATTCTGATAAACAACTGGGCCAAGTTTACCTCTTAGTGTTTTAAAACAAGCCAGCTCAGTGTCACTAAACCAGGGGGCAAATGTGTCCCGGTCTGTACTAGTAGTATATATAGTACTAACAATTAAGTCCCTTATTTTTATCATTGTTTCCTTCATGATTTCAAATATGTTTATAATCATATATTTTTTAAACGGACTATTTGAAAAACTAAAATCCTCAGAATAATCTCCAAATTCAGCTAATCTGCATGTATCCTGCAGTCCTTTTGTTTTAGATTCTGTAAAACAAAGAGATGTTTAAAATCATAACATTACAACAAATTCAGCATTTCTCTGGTCATTTCAAAATCTCATTTTTATTTGGATTTAATAAGTGTTTTACTAATAATGAGTGGCTCTCCTGTATTTTGCTGTTTGTCCAGTACCGCAGTGTGAACCCTACGATGAATCTCAGTTGACTCTCTGTTATTTTAATTAGATAATTTGATAACAGAATGACAGATGTTGGACATGTCATTATAGTGGGAGGTAAACTAACTTTAGCCATGTTACCTTTTCTCTGACTACTCACTCTAATCATCATTAAATGCAGATCTGTAAAATCTAACAGACAATTGATATATACAATAATTTGACCATGTTTTTTTAATTTTTTCGTTTTTGTTAATTATATTTTGGTGGACCATTATCCAAACTAATTACATTTGATATGTTTTCAGAAATGATTAGACTACATGGAATATTAGCTTAAAATATGGGCTTTGATGACAGTATATTATTAAGATGAAATACATTATCATAAGGCAGATATATTTTTATTTATTTTCTCTTCTCTAGGATTCATACAGAGATAAACATCTGAGAGCCACTGCCAGAGATTTTTGTTACTTGTTTATGTCTCCAGTATCCCAGCTAATAAAAACGGCCTTTACTGCATTAGATATTTACTACCAACTCTTCAAAAAGATAACTATTAATAATCTTATTACTGTTATTATAATTAGTGTTTTTTTTTCACAAATAAATTAAGTAAATGCTGGTTTTCTTAAAATATATATGATTAAAAACTATTTAAAACAATAAAATAAAATATATCAATGTGATTATAAAAAAATTAAATAAAAAGTACATTTAAAAATACAAATAACTGAGCAAACTCAAGCCAAAAGGGCTCTGCCCAACAACAGCACACTGACGGAGTCAAGTCAATTCCCTGAAAATCAATTCCCTGAATGCCAAGTCCGCATATACAAGCTTCTTTAGTGACTATTAGTTAATGAAATAATCAAGTAATATTTGATTTGTAAACTGTTTTAGAAACAGCAGAATACATTACAGAACAATATGTAGGTTTTGTGGGAGTGGGAATAATTCACATGTATAAAACACACAAATAACTGTGTTTTAAGTAAAGGAAATTATAAATAACAGTAGGATTAAAGGTGCGCTCTTAGTACTTTGTTGTTTTTAGGGTACAATCGGGTTATTTTTTGAAACGGTATGTTTCATAGTCTATAGGGTCAGTATTTTTGTCTTCTGTTTAAAATTTTGCTGATGGAAAATCTCATAAATGTTGATAATTTCAAAGATCAAATCTTCAAACTAACCTCCAAAACTTTAGACCAACATCAAATAAATATTGTTTAATTAATAAAAACAAAACACATCAAGTTTATTTAGAAGTTGTGAGAAACAACCGTCTTACCTTGAGTCTTTATCAGTTATGAAAGGGAATGCGGAAGTGTCCCCTAGATCAACTATTGCGTGACTTGTCATAAACCTATATTGTGGGAAATTTTCTGGGTGGGAGCCTTTTGCCAGGAATATTCAGCTTGTAATTTACTGTAATCCTGACGGACATAAGCATATTTCTGTCCCAGGCTTTACTATAGAAATAAATGTGTTTCCTATAAATGCAGACTTCTTTCAGCAAGTCTTCTTCTAGGCCATTCTTGTTTTATCAGATGCATAATTTATTGCAAATTTGTTTGTGTAGTATATGCATAAACACGAGGGAGGCAAAACAGTAAAATTTTCTGTATTTTTAAAGATGAACGCGCTCTGATGCAGCTAAGAGGAAATGTTCTACACTTTCTTCAGTTAAATTTCATTGACCAGGGCTAAACTTGGTGTGTGTGACATCAGGTCAGCAACAGAGTTAGCGATACAATAATGCCCTCTCCTCGATAAAGACGCTGCCTTCCAGTGCATTCAGACTCTAAAGTGACCCCCTCCTGCCCTCCCTACAAAATGGTCACTTCAGTCCAATATCATCGATTTGCAGCATCTATCCACAGGTTTAGTTTCAGGACAGAGGTTTATGCTCTGAAAGCATGGAGGACGGTGAGGTGTTGTCTCCTGTTAGGTTTCAGGTTAAGGTCAATATAAAGCACTGTATCCATGGGGTGCAGCTGACACCACTGTGTAGAGTAGCCGCCATATTGGGGACACACTCATTACTCAAATTGTCAAAATGTTTATTAAGTTACCCTTAAAGCAGACGTCTATGAATGTGTAACTGGTCTGTAAGTTTTTATTCACAGTTTGAATTTCCACAGAATCTCGAGTAACTCGAGTTGTTAAGTTTTGTAGCACTGTCGCTAATAAGGTTAGCCGTGTCCTGAGTTTGGAGACATTTCCACATTAAATGATACAAATCTACAAAGATAAATCAATATTCTCCCCTACGAAGCAGGAATATAGCGAAATCTAAATCTCAGTTCATGCTAGGGACAGTTGTGTTTCACTTGTGTCTTACACATGGCCCTATTCTAGTGCCTATGCCTAACCCTCATATGGCAACTGCAAACCAACCGCCAAAGTACTGTCAGTACATGCTGCAAGTGGGCCAGATGAAAATGAAGGAGTAATTTTCATTCATTGTCTGTAACCCTCATCCAGGTCAGGGTTGACATAGGGAGAACACACCACACTCCTCACAGACAGTCACCCGGAGGAAACCCACGCAGACACAGGGAGAACACACCACACTCCTCACAGACAGTCACCCGGAGGAAACCCACGCAGACACAGGGAGAACACACCACCCTCCTCACAGACAGTCACCCGGAGGAAACCCACGCAGACACAGAGAGAACACACCACACTCCTCAAAGACAGTCACCCGGAGGAAACCCACGCAGACACAGAGAGAACACACCACACTCCTCACACAGTCACCCAGAGGAAACCCACACAGACACGTAGAGAACACACCACACTCCTCACAGACAGTCACCCAGAGGAAACCCACGCAGACACAGAGAGAACACACCACACTCCTCACAGACAGTCACCCAGAGGAAACCCACACAGACACAGGGAGAACACATCACACTCCTCAAAGACAGTCACCCGGAGGAAACCCACACAGACACAGGGAGAACATACCACACTCCTCAAAGACAGTCACTCGGAGCAGGACTCGAACCCACAACCTCCAGGATCCTGGAGCTGTGACAGAGACACTACCTGCTGCACCACCATGCCGCCCCCAGAATAATTTTGTAAATTCTAAAACAAGTCTGGTGCAGATCTGTTTCAGATACAGCCCACATTTTGTGGTTAGCTTCTGGCCCGGATTAGCCCCAGATGTGTGGTTCACTTTCGGCTGATGTATGGCCCTCATCTGGTGCATATGTGGCCCACATCTTACAAACAGGTGCGGTCCACCCAAGTGCTGTCAATCTATGCAGCAAGTGGGCTGGATTAAAATAGAAGATGTGGGGCAGATCTGGGCCGGAATAAGTTTGCTACTTGGGTCAGATGCAGAGCTATATCATTTTAATCCATTTAAATGTTTCTTTCTCATAACAATATTTGATGTAGCACATTTAATATATATGGAAATAACTACCCCATCTGTTATTATATCATGATATACTAAATATAAAATTTTGTTTGCACATGGTGACCTGTGCAGTGCATTTTCAAAAAACTTTTCTGGGTTCGAGCAGTAAAACAAACTGAAACAATCCTGAGCACACCTTTCAGTCAGTTATTTATGGTTTTCTCCAGTCAGACTTTAGACTTCACCCAGGACACACCCTACGACTGAAATATGACTGGAATAAAAAAAATGTTTAAGTATCTATTTGAATTGGAAAACGCAGTCACACCAAAAAAGAGGGCTCCTATAGAGTGCATATATCTGGATTCATACTGTTGTTGTTATCATAAATAGTTTATTTAGTATTAACCTGCTCTGTGGATGCTTAGCTACATTTGGCTGTGGATTTGATGGTATTCAGAGCTAAGTTTAATCCTGATCATAACCTTCCTCTATGTCTTAATGTTTTCAGAATGTAAATAAGGGTCTAACACCTGAAGTAAAAATATGTTCACTCAACTTTCCATTTTTTTTCCAGCCCTTGTTTTAATATCTACACAATTCCGGATGACATTTTCCCGCCAATAACTTTTAATAAACTCTTTCTCCCTATGGAGCCGAAGCTGAAGTTTGTTTTCCGCGTGGAGTTCTCCGTTCCACCTTAAACACAGCAGTTTCTGAAACATTTAAGGACACAAAACCAGAGGCTGGTACTAATCTCCATCTTCCTCCTACTCCTCGGGTCTTCTGCGGCGAAAAGACCAGTCCTCGGGCTCTTAGTGACCTCTGCTGACGTGGTCGAAATCAATGCTGTGTTGATGTGTGCCACCATTGCTCGCCGCTAGATAATGTTTCCGTGTTTCTTTTCTAGCGTTATTAATAAACAGTTTAAGTAGATAAACAACGAACATTTCTGCAGCAGCTTCAGAGAGATCTCTCACCCCACTTCCATCACAGAGTCTCATTTCTGTGAGGATTTGATTGCATTCTACTACAAGAACTAATTTGTTAAATAATTACCAAGAGATAATTTGTCATAGATCACAAATACTAGTCCTCCAAGTCATCCCAAGGTGATGTGGCTCCATAAGTCCAGGGAACACAGTTCCACTGTGTGTGTGTATATGTGTGTGTGTGTGTGTGTGTGTTGTTTCTGTATGAAGCTGTATTTATCAGATGTTTTATGAATAAAATAAAGACACTGACCAATCTGTGCAGCAGGTTTAATGTCATTTAATTTTTTTGGTTTGTTTGTTTCAACATGCACTTTTTTTTAAAGACAAAAGATTCTACCTCTGAGACCTGATTTACAGCGAGTACAGTCAGAAATGCATTGAAAATATGGCAGAAATATACATGGTCAGAAAAGGGATACTCCACAGAGGTGTCCCTCAAAACACAAACAAACCCCATCCGTGAACCTTAAAGAGGGCTTACAAAGTATGCAGAGCAACAGATTAAATACAGTCTGGAATTGTAGACCTCCACAGTGCTCCTGTGTGGTCTGTGGAGCTGAGAGAATGGACAGTGAGTGTAGAAACAAGGAGGCTTTTAGGTTCAGCTATAAACAGAGCTTAAATACAGGTGCGTTACTCAGTGGAATGGAAACAGACACAATTCCTTTCCAAAGTATTAACAAGAAAAAAAGCATGTCTTTTTTTTTCTTTTGTGATATTTTTCTTTGTTTGATTTTGTGAGTACTGGAGTCTAATTTAAATATTTGGAATTTACCCAAATTTATCCCAAATTTCATTCATTGAAAATCCCACCCACAAGCTACGTCTGCCCCAGTCACTCCCCCAGTGCTACCACAACGGGAGGATGATGATGAGCACACACATAATACAAATACATGGTAAGCCTGCCACCACTTCTTTTCCAACTGCCACTAATGATAATACTACTGGACAGCTCAACACACTGGAAGAGGACATAAACCGCTAACAGATACAGATGCTCATGTTGGCTAGCATTGTGCTGTAGGACTGGAGATGGGGAGAGAGAGAGAGAGAGAGAGAGAGAGAGAGAGCCTGTTGACCACTGCAAGGCCAAACTGTTGACCAAGTGTCAAAGTAAGTGTTGCCATTCCAGTAGCAATTTTAAATGAAGACAAAGACAAGTTTGGCACAGAACACTCATTCCCCGACATAATTAGCTACCTACATTCAGAGCTGAGGAACCCTTCTGGTGGGAGGGGTTAATGACGGGATTCGCTGATGGGTTTCAAGTTTATGTTTCTTACTTAAGTTTTCTTCCACACTTCTTGTCAGCACAAACACAGAAACCGAAAGCAGGAATGTTGTCACAAGTCTGGACCCGTGTTGAACATCTCTACAGTGGCTTTAGCTTAAACGTTTGTCACAGAGTCCACAGATGGATCTGGAGGGAAGGGATTTGGAAGGAGCCGGCCGAATCAGTGCTGTCCCCAGCTCACGTACGTGGGATCCTTGTGGGACTGCTGAGCAGGCAAAATGCAAGTATTGGGCACACCTGATTCTTTGGTTTGAGCCTGAGTCTCGGAGGGTGTGCCATTAAAAACAAATGTGTTTTTAACAGGGCAGTAAGCGGAGGAGAGAGGTGACACTGTAGTAGTAGGAGGAGGAGAAGAGGGAGTTGCTGAGCTTCCGTAGCTGGTCTGTGGCATCATATGTTTCAGACAAGAAGGTGCGCATCCCCAGTCTTGCAGCAGCCTCATCACATCGTTCCTGAACCTCACGCCCATCAGCGCATATAACACGGGGTTGAGGCAGCAGCGGACGTACGCCAGGCTGCGGGTGATATCTTCACTCAGATGAATTTCATTCCAAAGCTCGCATTCGGTAGGAGTTATGAACAATCTGACACACAGCAAAATGGTGTAAGGTAGCTGGAACAGCAAGAAGAGCAGCACCAGCGCCCCCATTAGGCGGAGTGTCCTCTGTCTGCGCCAGTTTTTCCCCCCGCTCTGCAGCAGAACATGCCCGATTGAACTGTAGCACACTATCATTGCCACGCAGGGTATGCAGAAGCCAGTGATTTTAGCCACTCGGGCCAACTTCTTCACCAACTCGATGTTTTTCACCCCAACTATCTTCATCCTACACTTCCCCTGATTCATAGCAAAGAACCTGAGCTCCGGAAGACTAAAGATGACTGAGATTAGTGCCACAGTGACCACAGATAGTTTGCTGTAGCGTAACATGATAGGACGTAGCTTGTGCGCTGCCCGAGCACAGACCACCACCAAATAGCGGTCCACGCTAATGCAAGCCAGCAGCAGTAAGCCTCCGTAGCTGTTGATAGCACACATGCCATTGTTTAACTTGCACAAGATGTCTCCCATCTTCCAGGCCGCAGCCTCAGCAGTCTGGAGCGGCAGGGTGAGCAGCAGCAGCAGGTCGGAGAGCGCCAGGTAGAAGAGAAGGACGTCGGTCATACAGCGAAGACGGAGACAGCGGAAGCAGGTGAAGGTGGCGATGACCAGCCCGTTTCCGATCACACCCAGGACAAAGACAATGACGAAGACTGTGATCTGGATGACCATGACAGCCGTCTCCTCTGACTTCCAGCCCTCACATATTTCTGGGATGTTGGTCATGTCTGTGGAGTTGTGTTCATAGTCAGTGTAGTCCACTGCCAAGGTCCAGTCTATTTTACAAAGACGAAGAGACAGAGAGGAACTAATTACTAATTATTGATAAGAGACATCATAAATGGCACATAATTTGGAAGGGATCAAACATTAGTGATGCTAGCACCTCAAAGCTATTTATCTCATATGTTGATGCTAAAACATATATGGGGATGGGTGGACTGAAGGAATAGAGCTATGTCCTCCAAGAATATCCACAGCTGAGTTGCCCTTTAGCAAGCCCTTACAACCTAACAGCTCACTGCCCCTTTTACACGTGTGTGTGTGTGTGTTTATATCCATGTATGGGTTAAAGGTGGAGGCAGAATTTTGTTGTCCATTTATACTTAGATACATTATAACAAGCGTTTTTGAAACATTCATGTGGTCAACAGAGTACAGCAGTTATGTCCTGGTGGTAGAGAAATAAGAAGCTGAGCAGCTTCACAATGTTAAGGGATGTAAGGTTGATCTTTAGAGGTGTTTCCTGATATAATGCCACAGAGGCTTAATAACAGGAAGGTGTCACTTAACACGTTTAAATAAAGAACACAGAGCTGTACTGACTCAGACAAAAAAAATGCACTGAAATCTTTTGCTGCCTGATTGGCTACTCAGTGGGCATCATTTTGATTGGTTAGCGAGTGGGCAGCATGCTGATTGGTTACTCAGTGGGCAGCATTCTGATTGGTTACGGAGTGGGCAGCATGCTGATTGGCTACTTAGTGGGCAGCATTCTGATTGGTTACGGAGTGGGCAGCATGCAGATTGGCTACTCAGTGGGCATCATTCTGATTGGTTAGTGAGTGGGCAGCATGCTGATTGGCTACTCAGTGGGCAGCATTCTGATTGGTTACGGAGGGGGCAGCATGCAGATTGGCTACTCAGTGGGCATCATTCTGATTGGTTAGTGAGTGGGCAGCATGCTGATTGGCTACACAGTGGGCAGCATTCTGATTGGTTAGTGAGTGGGCAGCATGCTGATTGTCTACCCAGTGGGCAGCATTCTGATTGGTTACGGAGTGGGCAGCATGCTGATTGGCTACTCAGTGGGCATCATTGTGATTGGTTACGGAGTGGGCAGCATTCTGATTGGCTACACAGTGGGCAGCATTCTGATTGGTTACGGAGTGGGCAGCATGCTGATTGGCTACTCAGTGGGCAGCATTCTGATTGGTTAGTGAGTGGGCAGCATGCAGATTGACTGCTCAGTGGGCATCATTCTGATTGGTTACGAAGTGGGCAACATGCTGATTGAGGACTGAGAGTTCGTTGGTTCAATTTCCACGACCAGCAGGAAAAGTGGGGGCAGTGGAAGTGAAGGAACAGCATTGTCCTCCTCCTCAATCCATGGCTGAGGGCACGTTGAGTAAGGCACTGAACCCCCAAATGCACCGATCAGGGTGTGTGTTCACAGCCCCTGGTGCACTAGTGTGTGTGTGTGTGTGTGTGTGTGTTCACTGCCACAGATGGGTTAAATGTAGAAGACAAATAATTGCACATTTAATTATCATCTGCTGCCCCCTGCAGGCTACAAAGTATATAATCAGTACAGTCACCTGTCAGGCCCTCATCATAGGCAGTGGAAAGTTCATAGTCTCCCATTGCCCTGAAACCAGAAAGAGAGATTTTGTTTAGTCACAGTCAACATGACAATCACGTTCTGTGGTTCTCAACTGGTTTTTGTGTTTTTGTAGTTCACCTGTGTAGCCGCAAGAGGTCTCGCATCCCAAATCCTAACCAACGCACTAGTGCATTACTCAAGGCGACCTCTAGTGGCTACACAGATGAACCACAACCACTCAAACAGTCACTCTGTCCTGGAGTGCAGCTTTCCAATCTGCACTTGTGCTGATACTGTCAATAAAATACGTCTTTTAAAATGTTATTTAAGTTTTACAGTTGATTTGCTGTAGTTAGAAAACGGAATAAAAACCAACTAGTGCACCTTTAATGTTCTAGGACAAGAGCAGAGTCAGAGGACCAGTGGAGAACCCCTGAGCCAAGACATTCATTCAGAAGCAGATTACAAAGTACTAAAGACTGAAATGCGTTCCCAGCACACACTCTAGTTGTACTCTAGAATGTGATCTAGTTTGTAAGTGACTGGGCTGTGGTGGCAGCTCTGGATCATCACATTTTCAGGAAAGCTGCAGATCAGATTTAATCGCTGCGCTGGCAGTGAATTGTAATTCTGTTTACTTCTCCTTCTTGTGAAATTAGGCATGTGCGCTAAAGCTGACAATTCAGCAACACAGCCACTGTACACCTACAGCATCAGCAGCACCGAGCACAGGACACATGCAGTGAATGACCGAGGGGGTTCTGAACTAACTCAAACCCAGAGTGCTGACAGCAGCTTTATCTGACAGAAAAGATTGTCCAACAAAGAAATAATTTCACATCTAGAATTACCCCATATGAAAACCTAATAAATGATTATAACATAAAGAACTGTGCATATATAATAATAATAATAATATTAATAATAATCTTTATTGATGTTCATGAATGAAACTGTCCACAGGTTTGTGTGTGTGTGTGTGTGTATGTGAGAGTGACTGGGAGAGTATGTGTGTGTGTGTGTGACTGGGCGAGTGAGTGTGTGTGTGTGTGTGTGTGTGTGTGTGTGTGTGACTGGGTGAGTGTGTATGTGAGTGACTGTGTGAGTGTGTGTGTGTGACTGGGTGAGTGTGTGTATGTGTGACTGGGTGAGAGAATGTGTGCGTGAGTGATTAAGTGAGTGTGTGAAACTGTCCACAGGTGTTTGTAATTCCAGGCCCAGGAATGTGAGGACACTGTCAACCATGGTCCTTCTCCAGACAGTCCTCCATCTGCAATAAGTCTTCCCCACAGCACAGTGATGAAAGATCCGCAGGGTGTGACTTTGGACAAACATGTGGTTTAGTCTGAGTTTAGTCTTCAAACCAACAAGTTCCTTCCTAAATATATCAGCGTCTGTCACAAAGACAGTTTGACACATATCTGAAGTGTCTGTTAACCAGGTCTCTGCCAGCAGCTCGTATGATACAAACCAATTGGGGAAACACTTTACAATATGTGTTTGTTGGTGTAAATGAAAGGGGACAGTTTATGAGGACGTTAGTGACATGAATATGTCGATCTGGAGCCCACCAACTCTACTTACTTTTCTGTGCACTGCCTAAGCCAGAATACAGTCTGAGTCTGTCCAATCACAGCACTGGACCCATGTTTACGTGAGAGTGCAAAGGCGAGGTTAAACACAGCAAAAAAAATGGCGTTTCTCTGCTGTGAGCAAAGAGAGAGAGAGAGAGAGAGAGAGAGAGAGAGAGCCTAGCATACCAGGCTGAGACACTTTGTTTTTGGTTTTTTTACATATTTATAGACACCGGGGCTTTGTAAACACATAATTTTCCAGCACAAACCGACTGCAGAGCAGCACATGGAGAGGAAACACCCTCAGAGTTTCATAAATGTGTTTCTTGATTAAAATCGGCTGCTGGTTAGAATTCATTATAATCTCCCTGCACCCTGAGAAGGACTGGCGCCCAGTGATTCCGGGTAGGTTCCGGACCCACCGCGACCCTGAACTGGATAAGTGCTTACAGGCAATGAATGAATGACCAAATGAATGAGTAAATGATCTCTCTGCTAGTCTCCCCAGAAGTGTACATAAAGAAAGCTGTAAGTGTCTCACTGCTTTAGTAATGTTTTTTAAGATTGAATAAGGGGAAGTTGCTGTGTAAAATCAGGCAGGCCACAGGCAAGTGGTTCAGTGTCTAAATGTTGTTACTTATTTATATCCTTCTTCTTCTACTTCTTCTTTTTTTTCCTTTTTCCTTTTTCTTTTTCTAGTTTTTCTTCATACTATTCTACTCCTCCTACTACTACTCTACCTTCTCCTACTTTTTATTTCTTCTGCTTCTAGTTTTTCTTCTTTTTATTATTATTATTACAATACTTTTTATTGTAATACTTTTTTCATACTGTTCTTCTTTTTACTTTTCTTTTATTCACTTCTTTTCTTCTTGTTATTTATTCTCTCCTTATCCTACATTTTTTTTCTTCTAACTACTTCATTTTCTTCATCTTCACGCTCCCACTAGGATTCATTAAAGCAAATCGTTATGATCCACATTTTCAAATTATGAAATAGGGGCTGTCCCTACTCACCACCCCCACCCCAACCCTTGGCTGGCACACTCACACACTCACATAATCACATCTGTGCACAGTGTCACCCAGCAGAGAGAGCAAACACACCAGTGCCCCGACGACAGGATCCCACCCCAGACCCCGGTCCCTGCAGCTGAACACTTATGAGGTGCCTCTGTAAACGGCAGCAGGACAGCAGAAGGAGGCTGAGAGAAAGTGTGGTGTTCCTCCAGTTCACACTCACTATCTGTGTGATATCACTGTGGGCCCTTGAAAGTAACACTTTTGAAGCAGAAACTTTTTGTGGTATTTAATGTTAGTTACTTTTTTTCCACAGAAAATTGTGGCATTTTGAGTGATGCAAAATGTGACTAAATTCTTAGCTGTGAATTACAGTTGTATTCAACTGGATGATTTGATGATACATCGATTGTAGGTATTACGTAGAAAACACATACATCATCAGAACACTACAGAGAACAGGGCCATATTCTCCCTGTTCTTCTCCACAGTGGAACACAGTTCTGTTTCTTAATGAAACATCTGTGACCTGCTTTGGTCCAAACCCCACGAGCCCCACAGCAGTGTTCTCCCCCTGTGTAAACAGCCCTGTTCAGAACGCCCGCTTTCAGCACCTGTTCCTTTAAATGATAATGAGCCGCTCGCTGTTCACCCCGACCCCGAGCGCACAGCAGTGAGGAGCGAGGAGCAGAAACTCTGGTTTTTAGCCGTTTTCACTCTTTTTCTCTTTCTTCCCCGTTCTCGTTTTCTCCGTTTTTACTCAGTGCTCTTATTTCTCTGAGTTTACTGTTTTTAAACTAAATAGAAACAGCCTTAAACACATCACACTGAAGTGTGTTCTCTGAGCAGGAACTTATTTTCCTGTCATTGACCAGGTGTTCACACTTCTGCTCACCGCTGTGAGCGTGCTGTGCCCCTGAGATCCTGTCTTACCACACAGGGTCCTCACTAAGACCCAGTGCTGGCATTCACATGAAGTGTACACTATGGTTACCAGCAAAACAGAAGTCAGTTATTTCCAGGTGTGTTTTGTGGTCGGCGACTGCATGAAAACCGAGATAAATTGGAAGTCTTCTAGCCCACTTCACTCAAAAATTGTACTCATACAGAGAAGCATCGCGTGCCACTACCCTGCCGTGCGAAGTTGTGACACATGCCGTGGGATGAGTTCTCACTTCAGCTTTCAATCACCCTTGCGTGCCAAGGCCCTTTAAGGTTGTTTCACTCCCCACAGGGTTTCGTTTGATCAGATCATAAGGCCCCAGTACGGTTCTGTCCCTTCAGGACTGTCTTGCTTCACTCAGTGTGTAGGTAAAGCAGCGCAGGGCAGAGCTGGGGACCGCGGAGAGGTGGGCATGAGGGACGAGGAACGCAAGAACACTTCAGCGCTAGTGATGAGAGAAGTGAGTGTTTGTAATGTTTTGGCTGCGTTTTGCTGTAAAGCTGTTGTTGAGGTGTAAAGAAGGTTCTGGTGAAAAGTGCTTGTTATTGTGATGTGGACGATGAAAGCGGATGTTGTTGGTTTCTTGTGTTTTCTTCAAGTCAGCGTTTGAGCCGTATGCAAAAGTTTAGGTGCTCCGGGTAAAAGGACATGCTTTGTTGACTTTCTGAGCAAAAATAAACACACGCCTTCTTTGTCCACTGCAGGGGGTCAAACGCAGGGGGCATTGGGGTGGGGTCAAATGCGAATGACGGGGTTGGGGTTGGGGTTGGAGTTGGGGTGGGGGTCGAATTCTTGTATATTAGTTTATTAAATTAGATTTTATATTCCATTAAAATACATGAGTAAATCTTATTAAATTAAATTATCATAAAAAATTATTTTATAATTTTTATATTAAGCTGTTTTCATACATGATTCAGAGAGAAAATAATGTTGCGATTGATAACTAACTGTATAATAAATGCAACATATTACATAAATATGTAATATGTAATAAAACAATATTTGAGGATGAACCCATAGTGGGTTATAGATCAATAACAAAAGAACCGTTTTTAATTCAAAGTTGGATTTTAAAGATGTGTTTCATATATAGTTTTTAAAATGTGTGACTGTCTGAGTAAAAGAGGCACGGTGTTCCTCCTCAGTTCAGAATCAGAACAGAGAAACAGTCTCTATTTTGCCTTAATTTTAAAGAAAGTGTTTGTAAAGTGTTTGCAAAAACACAGAGGCTATAGGAGCTTTTAGAACTGGTACATTTCTCCTAAAACACACAGACGGAGAGATCGGAGGAGCTCCCTCAGGCACAGTGTCCTCTCACCAGGTTTACATTCGACCGTAAACATGCAGCAGACACTAGACCTCCACCATGTGTCCAGCTCAAGAGAGTAATGCTCTTTTCATAGAATTTATGAAGATGATGAGGATGATTATGAATCTACTCCACTTTTGGGGAACTCTAGAAATGTATCTGAATTTATTTAATTTATAAAATGTCACACACACACATCTCTCATGAGGAGTCTGAAGAACCCGGGCCCTGTGCACTTTAATGCTTTAATTATGGCGTTTAAACTCATTTTAACACACAGAACTCCTCAGAAGAGATTCGTGCTGCAGTGTGTGGAGTCACATCTTTGTGTTGCTGTAGTTATTGTTGTTGTTAGTTTATTATTTTTTATTGAAGGGTCACTGTTGCATAGTTGCAAAGAAATAACTCCTGGAAGCGCAGATGTTTTCACATTCTACAAATCTGGTTTAATTAAGTCTAGTTCATTTAAACCCAGGCCTTTATCAGGTCTGATATATTTATATTAACAGCACTTTTACAGGACTGTTTCTACTGCACTGTAGGAGTGTTAGAGCGACTCAGATCACATTTAAAATACACAAACAAAATGTCTTTACTATTGTTAATGTATCTTTGTTCCAGTTGAAAGAGTAATGCACGATGGAAAATCACCCGAGTGAATCATTTGTCCTTCCTCAGTGGCATTTATGTCTCCACTCTCTGAATACAAGGCAGCGTATTAATATTATATATTATATTAAATGAGCTACGCTGTGTATGGTCAACCACTGCGGAAATTTAAATTGAAATGACATTAAGGGATATGACTATAAATGATTCCTTTTCTGATTAAGACTGTAACTAAGCAGGCCTTGGCTTGTATTTGTTAAAGAGCTTCCAGTGCACCCCGTATGAACAGTTACAACGAAGGCACCTTTCCTCTCTCTGTGGGGGGACCCTTGAGGGTACGTCTTAGTCCCTTTAATTCAGTAACATAATTAGACCGTATTTTATGACGCTGAATTAATTACATAAACCCCATTTCAGCTCAAGAATCATAACTAAATATTTATTCCTTTTTGGTGTAAAACAGTTTTAGATTTTAGATGTTCAACTTTCTGTCTGACGTTGAGAACGTACTGGAGCTTTAAAGTGCGCAACTAGACTTTAAGACCCCTCCTGGACCTTTAGGGGATATTTACACGGTCTGGAGCTTTGGTGAAAAATGACGCACCTGTAGAGGATTTTTTTTTTCTTTTCTGACAGTGTAGGAGAAGGTGTAAATGTTCATTCATACCCATCGTCTGCGTCTGCACACAGCTCTGAGGGCACTATTCTGTGAAAGCACTCCGACTGCAACTTTATTTCCAAACGTAGTCATTTCAGCTCACACTCATTTAGCATCGCTCTTAGTCTTTGTTCGTTCTCAGTTTGAGTGGCGGCTTCAGCAAAGTCTCAAACCAGTTTCAGACCAGAGACACACTCTGAGTGAAATTGTCTCTGAAAGTTTGCCTTGGCATTTTCATGTGAAAGAGACACAGCAAAGGCTTGTTTTTTTTTTCTATTTTGTATTTTTGTCTATTTTTAGTAAATAATAATCAATAAAAACAATGGGTATAAACACACTGTGTTTGAACCATAATAAAGGCTTCACACCAAATAATTATTTATGAATTTATTAATGTGTGAGTAAACTAAACGTAGTAGAGAAGCTGAACTGCAGACACATTAATACAGTAGTGAACAAGTGTCAGAGAAAAACACCTGTAAATAGCTCGTCTCGACAGTCAGTGGGCATTTGTTAAAATTGCGTTTAAAATAACATTGTTACAAAAAAAACAAAACTTTTTAAATCTCTTCTAGAGGATGCCCAGGATTCACAGCCATTATCCACTGCTAGTTCATTTAACATCCCTTCATCTCAGTGAGATCAGCTGCAGCAGATGGAGCTTATGTTTTTGTACTTTTACATTTATGATTTATAATAATGTTATAATAAATAATAATAGAATTATACGAAAGCTTTATTGTATTATTATATTCCTTTTTTCACTGTTGTACAGTGATTTACCTGCAAAAATGATTAATAATAATAATAATAATAATAATAATAATAATAATAATAATATTTCTGCAGACATTGGATCTACATTTTCATGCCTTTTGCACAGTACTGTATATAAACCCAAGCAAATACAATACACCTGCATATTATAGTACTCAGATCAAACTAAAAATCACAACATTTCCAAAAAAACAGCAAGTAAAACACCATTATTTAATTCAAATGCACATTAAAAGCCCATTTAAAGTATCGTTTAAATAAATTAAACCACATTCTTGTTATCTATTTAATATATTTAAATCTATTTAAATTCTCCATAAATACATAGGATTCAAACAATTTTACACCATTTCTGTTGAACCTCGTGAAGACAAAACAACAGCTAGTGTATTTAGATGAGTGTGTTTTATCCTGACAGACACAATAATCCAAACAAATGAAACCCTGAGACACTGGATGTGTAGGGAAACATGTTTGACTCACCTGTGTGTATTGAAGGTATTCTAGAAGCAGTGCAGTGGGTTTGAAAGCGTGTGTATGTGTGTGTTTGGTTCCTCTGATCCTGAGCCTCCAGGTCTATATGGCACAGATGAAGGATGCTGTCCTCTTCTCACCCTATCACAGCTCACTCATGAACATCACAAACAACTCAACCACGGGCAAATTTAACCCTGACAAACAGCTTTTTTTCAGAAAGGGTGTTGTTTGCCTTTTTGTGTGGTGGCATCAGAGGAGGGGCCAGTGAGGTGAAAGAGTCAACAGCTCTCACACTGATCACAGTGGATGAGCACTTCTCAAGGGAACCTGAGACTTAATGAGGCTTCTATGGTTTATTGGGGGTTAGTGCACCACATAAATGCAGGATGTGGATGTATGGGATTTCATTATGATGAGAGTGCAGTCAGAATTCCGTTCGGAGGTGCAGCACTTTTGCAGGTTGCAGTGAAGTTGAACAGACTGTGGCTGACGCTTGTAGCAAATACCCAGGTGGTTAAATTACAAACTCACCCCTCACCACCAAATGCAAAAAATCATATCAGCCTCTACATCACAGGCCAGATGATGCACTCCAAAAGCTTCAGAGATGAGTCAGTTTCATTCCATTGTACAAACACAAAGGCAGCCGTTTAGTAAAGGATTGGAGAGAAAAATTAATCTTCCTAATCTCTTCATCACACTGAAATGAAATGTCTCAAACTACAGTTTCAAAATCACCTGAGGTTGTCGTTATAGAAAAATGGAAGAGTGCAGAGGTCAAGTCTAAACCCGAGGCATCTCTGGTCTTCACTTGCTGAATAGTGCCCCCAAGAAAACGCTCATAGTTTCTATATTTTTTAAAGGGGAAACATTATGAAAATGTAATGTGTTCAATGCATGGTTACATTAATGTGTGGATCTGGAGTCCACCAACCCACACACTGTGAAACAAGACCACCCCAGTCAGTTTTCTGTACGCTGCCTAATTCAGAAAACATGGGATAAAACGAGCAGCTCTGATTCTGCTTCGCTTCTGACGTCAAGTGCAGAGACTTTAGAATGGCCCCGCCCCCTCATCTGAGTCTGTCCAATCACAATGCAAAGACGAATTAATCACAGCAAAACAGACACAATGAGCATGGAGAAATAAGAGCACTGAGTTAAAATGGAGAAGAAAGAGAACTGAGAGAAAACGACTAAAAACCAGAGCTTCTGCTCCTCGCTCCTCACTGCTGTGCGCTCGGGGTCGGGGTGAACATCGAGCGGCTCATTATCATTTAAAGGAACAGGTGCTGAAAGCGGGCGTTCTGAACAGGGGCTGTTTACACAGGGGGAGAACACTGCTGTGGGGCTCGTGGGGTTTTGACTAAAGCAGGACACAGACGTTTCATTAAGAAACAGAACTGTGTAACACTTTAAGTGAAAGTTCCAAACCACATTTAAATGAGACTTCATTTTACCACTTTTTTAGGGGCATAAGAGAAGAAGAACAGCACAGAAACACTAAAGGAAGCAAGTAAATAAAAAGAAACTAATAAGATCTAGACTTGTCAGCTCAGTTTCCTTAATCTTATCAAACCCAGAATTATCATATTTCAGAATATCAGAAAAACTCAGGAAATAGCCACAAACCTCAATAGCAATTAATTTGAGAGCCACAGAGCCGCATTCTGAACTACATTAAAATTGTACAGCCTTAACACTACAGATGTCTAGTAGTAGAAACCCTTTTAAATAGAGACAGACTCTTTAAGGCAAACTGGTTCTCTTTTCATATTTCTTCCCAGGGCAATTTAGCTTGGGTCCATTCTTCCTGTATGCACAAAGGTCAAAAACAATGCCACTGGGGCATCTGGAGGACTAAGGAACTGTTTGAGAGACACTGATTTGGGGAACCATAAGTGGCTCCTGAGATTCCATCAAATCATTTCATGATAAAGACTCACATTTCTTGGCATTATATCCCACAGAAAAACTCTCGGGCATGTGTCTAAGGCACTATATTCTAGTGCTGACTGATTTGTGGGAAATATGTAATCTGCAATTTTTCCAAATTTTCCCAAAACTTTGGGACACAGAAAAATGTAAATAAAAACAGAATGTAAGGATGTGCAAATCAATAAACACAATTTTAATTGTAAATATTACATCATTTTAATTGTTGAAACTGAGAGATTTATTCGTATATTTTCAAAAAATATATGCCATATCTTAATTTGATGCCAGCAACACTCTACAAAAATCAGGACAGGGGACAAAATAGTGGTAATGTTGTGTAATGTTACAAAAAAATCAAATGTGGTTAATTATCAACAGGTCAGTGACAGGACTGGGATTAAAAAGACCGTCTTTCAGAAGTAAAGATGGGAGGAATTCCCCACTGTGCAAAACTGAGTGGGTAAACAATGAAATAACACAAAGATAACATTTCTCAACTTAAAATAGTAAACAACCTTAGGAGTTCATCACGTACGGTACATAATATCATTAAACTATTCAGAGGAATCTCTTAATATAACGAACAAGGCCCAAAACCACTGTTAGCTGAATGTGGTCTTCAGGCCCTCAGACGGCACTGAACTAACAACAGACAGGTTTCTGTAGATGGAAATCACTGCATGGGCTCAGGAACACTTCCAAAAACCACTGTCTGTGAACACAGTTCATCGCCACATCCACAAACACACATTAAATCTCACAAATTCAGAGAAGAAACAAGATATAAAAGGGTTCAAGAAACAACGCTGCCTTCTCTGGACCCGAGCTCATTTAAGATGGACTGACTGGAAGTGGAAAAGTGTCCAGTGTCTGACATTCCAAAAACTGACATTCTTTTTGAAAATCATGGACACGGTATCTTCCAGACTAAAGATGAGAGAGGCCATCTGACTTGCACAGGGCATGGGGGAATGTAACATCTGTGAAGGCACTGTTAATGATGAACAATATATACAGGGTTTGGAGCCAGTATTTCAGTGAGACAGAGCCAGTCCATGCTCTGCATGGATTACAACAGCATGGCACCTTAGTAAAAGAGTCAGAGAGCTATGCAAGTCTAGAACTGTCACCCACAGAAAACAACTGATGCACTATGAAACTGAGACCCCAAGCTGTTCAGCAGCTGAAATGCTGTAACAAGCAAGAATCAGAAAACAGTTCACTTTCAAAACTACAGCGACCAAATAGAGTGTTGTTAAAAGAAGAGGTGTTGAACACAGTGGTAAACACGGCCCCCAACTTTTTGGCATCAAATGATTCAAACTGAGCAAATGTAAATAAATAAATAAACTTCTCAGTACCTACATTTGAAATCGCTTTTAAGTGAAATATAGGGTTTAAATTATTTGCCCATAATTGCATTGATTTTACTTCTTACATTCTGCCCATCATCCGTGCTTTTTTTTTTTTTTTGCTTTTTTTAGGAAATGAGGTTTGTAAATTCCTAAAAATATCAAGATTCAGTGCTGTTTTTATAAACCAAGGGGATCTGGCTTTATCCCTGAGCACTGTATGTAGAGGGCCAGACAATCACTCAGTTGTGGTTGTGGTCATGTCCACGGGACAGCGTTTGACTGCCTCTGATTAGTCTGACTCTGTTACAGAAGCTAAATGCTCAGTTAAAAAGGCAGTTCTCAATAACGCAAGCTAGAATTGAAACTGCAGCTATTTCAAACTGTATTTGATTTAAACACCATTCATCTTTCAGCCCTGATGCAAACAGTAACAAAATCTGATATATGACTCGATATGTTCCTCCTGCTTGTGAGTTTAGTCAGTGTCTCAACTGCCTCCACTTTTCTCATACCCTGATTTGAATCAGAATGTTGCTTTTATCTCAGGTGCAAGGCAGATAATTTCTAATAAAGTCTCTCAGAAGCACCGCATTGGACAGACAGAGCCCACAGTCCAGTCATCTAGCAGACGCCACAAGAATCTCCCTCGTAATATTTCAAGGTTATTCATGGTTCTGCTTTGTAATCATCTTGTAGCTGCACATCTATTCCAGAATTAGTTTTTTATGTAGAATAGTGTGAAGGCTGCTGGTGTTAAAGCAACCAGGGACCAGGGACTAAAAAGCAAGTAGAGCACAATAGAGTAGGTACCATGCAGTGAAAAAGCACGATATATGGCTTAAGGTTCTTGTACACTTCTTGTTCACTTAAATCAAAGGGCATTAATAGATAGTTTGTGATCATTTGCTGAAGTAATAGCTTCTATCGTCTGAGAGGGATTTACACCCAGTGTTGCACTGAACAAATAAAGGCAAGGAGGGCTTTAAACATGTATTAGCCCATAGTTGACCTTGAGTAGTTTCAGTTTTCTATCCCCAAATGTGAAAAGGGCAAAGGGGAGCCAGTGGAGGGGTGTTTCTGATTTTAGGTTAGTCCTGAGGTCAGATTGGGTGCGGTACTGGTTTCTGCATCGTTGCAGGGTTACAGCAGGTGCATTTCAGTCCTCTGCAGTTTTTATTTAATAAATAAGCAAAGCTTTTTTTTAAAGCAACTTATATTGACCTAAAAGCTGTACAAAAAAGTAAAGAAATATAGAAACAGGTACAATATTAATGACAAGACATGGACATCACACACATGTAACTAACATGACAGGACAATGCCCACAGGTTTCTTCAAAGGCCAGTTTGTACAAATATGTTTTAAGACCTAAGAGATTTTACGAAACCAGCTCCAAGACATTTGCTGGTTGCTGGAGCATGGGCAGGTGGTCTGAAGCGTGGAGGAGGAGCTCAACAATCATCCATCAGTGTCCAGATGGACAGGTCGGGGGTTGTTTACTCTGAAAAAGGTAGAGGGATAGAGTTAGTTGTGATCTGTTTGGGTGAATGTAAAGCAGAGACTGTGAACAGAGTGTGGCTAATGACTCCGGCAGATCTGACTATGACAGCTTTAACTAAAAGGAGAGGAACCAGAAGGACACACAGTCGCGGGAGCTTCCTGAAACACTGGCATCCCGCCGCTCCACCGTCAACAAACCTGAGTGATCGCGTGAAGCGGCGGACGACACCAGTGTCTCGGTTTACTATAATTCCCTGTGTTTTCTAAGATCTTGGACAGAAATTGTAGATTAGAATTAGGCCTTTAATTAGACAGTGTGCTAGCATCAAGATTTGGTTTCTTGATCATAGGTTTAATAACTGCTAGAAATGCTTTGCGTACATGGCCCAGGCTAAGGGATGAGTTTACTATAGGTAAAAAATGAATGATAATAGCTGGTAGTACTTCTTGAATAATTTTGTGTGAATTGCAACATGTGTACGCTGGACAGTTTGCAGAGGTGATAATCTTCTCTAGTCCTAACTGTAGGAGTGGGTAAAAAGTTTTTTAACAATTACATTATGTTTTATATCAGTCACATCGGGTGGCAACCAGGTCAAATTTAATACTGTGGGTATCCTTGATTTTATTATTAAAATGTCCATAAAGACTTTACTGTTGAGAGTTGCTCGAATTTGTGGTTCAGAACCTGCCTGATTTTTTACAGTTCTGGAAAACACACCAAACATTACTCTTTTTTTATTAGCGAGGTCAGATATGCTGAGCGAGCTTTAGTGAGGGAATTTCTATACTCTATAAGGCTGTACTTCCAGGCAGAGTGGAACACTTC
Source organism: Hoplias malabaricus (assembly GCF_029633855.1). Classification (NCBI taxonomy): domain Eukaryota; kingdom Metazoa; phylum Chordata; class Actinopteri; order Characiformes; family Erythrinidae; genus Hoplias; species Hoplias malabaricus. Next base: position 38,576,769 of record NC_089809.1, read on the forward strand.
CAGCTTGGTTGATCGCCATTTCCGCTCTAGTTTCTGTGCTGTTTGTTGTAAGGGATGGGTTTTATCATGGTACCGTGGGGCGAGCTTATTCTGTCTCATACTTTTTTTAAGTAGCACCATGTTTTCTAAAGTAGATTGACAGGTATTTTCATAGTAGTCAGTTAGTACATCTAGCTCCATTGTGTCTGATGGAGTGGGAACTGGGGTTGATAGTTCTGGGAGGTTTTCTATAAATTGTAGGGCAGTAGATGGTTTTATTATACGCTTTGTAGAGTAGCGAGGAGACGTACATTTATTATGGCAAAGATGTAGTTCATATGAAATCAGACAATGGTCGGAGATTGCTGAGGATTGTTGTAAGATATTAAATTTGTCTATGTTAAGACCTAGTGTCAAAATTAAATGTAAGGTGTGACTACAGTAGTGTGTAGGCCCTGTTACATTTTGAGTAATATCAATAGAAGTAAATGCCTTTTTTAGTAGGTCATCTGCCTTCTCAAATTAGATATTGAAATCTCCAACAATTACAAGTTATCATTGCACAGATAGGTTTGCAGTGAAATCACTGTAATCACCAGTAAGGCCCTGATGGTCTGTAAATGTTACATGATAAAAATGCATTCTTGTTTGTGACCAGATTTGTAATAATGGTGGAAAGAACTTCAAAAGAAGTGAAGGTGTCACATTGTTTAAGACTAATTTCTAGGGTATTTTGGTAAATTACACATACTTCACCTCCTTTGCCTGATAATTTTGGGCTGTGTACATAATTGCAGGGGTGGCTTCATTTAGTGCTGAATATTCATTTGGTCTAACCCATGTTTCTATGAGACATAAAACGTCAAATTTATGATCACTTATAATATAATTTACGATGACTGCTTTTGAGTTTAGTGATCTTATAGTGAGTAACCCAAATTTTAGACCTGAGGTGTGGCTGCTGTCATCTAAATATGATTTAATATAATTTTTTTGTTGTTGATACTTACCACTTTGATACTTACCGCTTTGGTTGATTTAGGAACTTGCTGCAGCATCCGGTGGCAGATTTAGTGCCTCGGTAGTAAATAATCCTGTGATGATAATCTATAAAATAAATCTATGGATGTTAGTAAGTAGTAAGTAGAGAAATAAGAACAGAAATAACAAAAGAAACCGAAATAACAGGAAACCAGGGTGAGCTAAACAAACTCTGGTACAGGAACAGCCAAACAGGTTGCCAGATCAAAAGTCGGTGTCTGTAAATGAGTGAAAAGACAAACTGTCTCTGTCTGGTATGCAAGACTTTCTTTCGCTCTGCTGTGGCATCTGGAGAGTTTTAGACAACAGAGAGACTCCAAACATTGAAAAGCATGAACTGAGAGGAGGATCTCGCCCTATTCCTTCTCCATAGTGGGGTAACACTTATTTTTGCTGTTTCGGATGATTTAAGGTGGAAATGTTTCCAAACTCAGAAGACAGGAGAGTTAGTAACAGTGCTACAAAACTAAACAACTCAAGTTACAAACGACATTCTGTGGGAATTAAAAGAGTGAATATAAGTTACACTTCCCCATGAACTGGCCCACAATTGTAGACATTGCAGTTGTAATTGTAGTGTGGAAGACCTCAGTAATGGCTGCATGGTTGGAATTGAAAAGAGGTTTGTGATATAAGAAGGTGCTAAGGTCGTGTGTTTAAAAAACAAAACAAAACACTGTATTCTAAGTTTTACAGGCAATCATCGGAGGCCAGAGCAGGTGTGATGTGACAGTCCTGCATTTGATTTGTTTACAAACATTAATTCTTTAGAAATGACAACTGTGCTCCCATCCCTGTTTTGGGACACTCCCAGGAGCAGTCGTTCCACAATTTGAGTATTTCCATCACTAGAAATTATCTGGGGTAAGATTTTGTTTATGAAACTTTGGGTATTAAATTAAAAAGCTGTGAAAACCACATCCTATTCATATTGCAGTTGATGCACATTGCAGTGAGCACAAAGCCGTCTTCCAAGCAGAAGCTAGTTTCTGTTCACTAACCACATGGTCAATATGGCGATGATAAGTTGGTGGAGATGATGCTGAGATCTAATCCACGCTGACTTGGCTAAAGTGGAAAACACAGTTTCCATGTTTCTGTTGAATGAGCATGTTCAGCCTGTCAGAGTTACAACGGGGCGGTGCCACAGGTGTGAGTGTGTGAGTGACTGGGTGATTGTGTGAAACTGTCCACAGGTGTGTGTGTGTGTGTGTGTGTGTGTGTGTGTGTGTGTGTGAGTGACTGGGTGAGTGTGTGAGTGTTTGGGTGAGTGTGTGAAACTGTCCACAGGTATGAGTGTATGTATATTTGTGTGTGTGTGTGTGTGTGTGTGTGTGTGTGAGTGACTGAGTGAGTGTGCAAAATCGCCCACAGGTGTGAGTGATTGGGTAAGTGAGTGAGTGTGTGAAGTATTTTTTACATAAAATGGGTTGATTAATCAAGAGTTTTGTTACAAAAACGGTAATAGAATGTTAGAGCCGTAATAGATCTAGTAATTACAAAAAACTCACACACTTACACCTGTGGACACTTTCACACATTCACCCAGTCACTCACACACACACACACACACACACACACACCTGTGGACAGTTTCACACACTCCTCCAGTCACACTCACACCTGTGGACAGTTTTACACACTCACCCAAAGTGTGCCGTAACCTGTTTGGTGCGATTACATGCTTCCTTCCTTGTTAAATTCATATTTTTTAAAATTCATACTAAATTCATGAGACAAAAGTAACAAAACATTTCTCATAATGTTGTGGAGTAAAAAGTAAGATATTTGACTTTGAAATGTAGTGAAGTTATACTACACACCCGAATAAATACTCCAGTACGGTACAGATACACATCAAAACTACATAAGTACAGAAAGTAATTACATTCACAGATGCATTTTCAGTGGTGGAAAAACACAGGAATAGTGTGGATTAATGGGCAAAAGTCATGAAAACAGACTTTACTTGTTAATGAACAAGTACCTTCACTCCACGTTTCTGGCCCCTGCCCCCATCCACTTGCAGCAGCTCCTGGATATTTGATGCGATTGATTCAGCACAGACTTTTACTAAAGACCATGATCTACACAGACTCCACTGCTGCTTCTCCCTGGAGTTTTAAACCTCTATTGTTTATAATGTGTTTGATCAGAGGAGGATGGCGCCCTCTGAGGTTCCTCCAGAGGTTCTTCCTCCAGCTCTGAGGGAGTTTATCCTGCCGTTGTCGCCTTTAGCATCTCACCTGGGGGTTATTAATTATTGTTTTAACTCTCAGTGAAGCTGCTTTGTGACACCAGGTTGTAAAAGGCTCTGTACAAAGAAATGTGACTTGACTTGACTAATGTGGACTAAGCCAGTGTTGGGTTAGTGACAGCAGGTTGGTCCTCAGGTCAAAAGAGGGTCATACTGGTTACTGTTTGTTGCCTTAGCGCCATTGGTTGGCACTGTCCCTAAAGTCACCGTTGGCAGGGTGTGTGCTGTGGGCTCATGGTCGGTTTCATGCAGTAGACGCACTGATTCTTCTTGACCCGAGTGAGGTGTGTCTGTGAAACATCTGCTCTACGCCATGTCAGGCAGTTTCAGCTCTGAAGGCCGTGAGAGTTTGAGGGAAGAGATAGAATCAGTTCAGCTGTGCAATAAAGTGCGGCATTGTGGTAACCTCCCTCTCTTTCTCTCACTCTTTCTCTTTCTCTCAGACGTGTGGGAGCTTGTTTATTAGTCGGTGTGTGGTGAGTGAGGTTATATTTCTTTCTCAGCCATGTGTTTGTGTGAAGGGCAACAAACTGGAAGGACAACAAGAGTTCAAAGACTCTCTCTCTCTTTATCTCTCTCTTTCTCTCTCTCTCTATCTCTATCTCTCTCTCTCTCTCACCCAATTTTGTTTTGATCAGATTGTGGTTACGGAGGTTCATGTGAAATGTGTTGACAAAGACCACACTCTTGCAAACAAGCAGCCAAATAAATCCCACAACTTTAATGTCAGTAGCAGGACCCTCAAGGTGTGTGTGTGTGTGTGTCACTCAAGTAACACTTACCAATGCTTCATCAAAAATGCATTTGCTGGTAGCAATGAAACTGTGGGGTTGGACAAGTTTGAAAGTGTGCTTTGATTAATCCAGTGCCTTGTCAGGATTCTGCACTTCTCCTCCTGTCCCTGTTTCGTTTCTGGTTGTTCCTCTGGTTCCTCTTGTCCTCTTTGTAGTCCTCTTTGTCTCAAGCCTGTGTCCTTACCAGGGCCCTTGCTCTCAGGTGATTCACTAGCTGCGTTCCAAAGCCCAGGCTGCAGCCGAGGTAGGATGTGTCCTTGGTAAGAAGACTCCTTCTTAGTAACCTACGCCACACGAATGGAATAAGGAGGCTGTGTCGTCAACAGAAAAGTCTGATCTGCCTCGAAGCACTAACACAACTAAGTTCAAATTGACTGTATTTGATTATTAATATTATCCTGCAAGATGATACTTTTTAAAAAACGTTATTAAATCTCATACTTCAGTCTTAAACTCTCAACCTTTAAACATTCAAACTTCAAATGGGATTTAAAATAAAATTCTACAAAATTAAATATATGCTTTTGTACTGTAAAATGTCTATAACTTAATGATTAAATGTGGTACAGAGACAAATATTTTAATTAATCACGTGTTCTACACTTTAAAAGTAAATTAACTCTGGTCCTGAAACTTCTGAAGCTCAGTTTTTGCCGTGTCTTGTTGAATTTCTCCAACATGCCATATGTGCGCAGAGAATTGTGGGTAACTCAGGGCCATGAAGGATACGTCTGTTGCGCCTCGAAATGGCTCTGAAAGTAGGCTAAGTTTCTAGGCTCTACACAAAGGGTCCTTCGCACTGGAACAGCTTCTATGCCGTAACTGCTGAGAAATGCAGCCAAGCTCGCCCTCAGTCTAGGCTTTGGAACACAGCTACTGTCCTGTCCATGTCTTAGCCACACCCTCTCCTCGTGTGACATTCACAGGTGTTCCTCATTCTGTTTGGGTTTCTAAGCTCTTTCCTGGTGGGTTACACTTCTATCCTGTTATATATGATCGGCTATTCTTGTTGTTTGTGCAAAATCACTCCTTAAAATGGTTCTAGAGGCAGTGCTGCCTTCAAGGCAGAAGAAAAGTGATCGGTTACATGAACGTGATTGGTTAAAACGGATTGGGCAGAGATTATTAAGCTCCATTTAGACCCTCGTGTTTGTCTGCTCTGACTGTCAAAAATGTCTCTGGAAGAATAAATGTGTAATATAGCTTTCTGTTTGTAATTTGAGGTGCTGCAGAAATATCAGTATTTTGTTTAGTTTGACTGGAGGATGATGTAAGCTGCTGCCTCAGAGGAAGCAGAGCATTTTTGTAAGTCATTCTGCTGCTTCTTTGGAGGCAGGGATCATAAATCAAAATGTGCTTGTTTTGAATCTGCCTCAAAGGCAACCAAATCTTTGTTATATAACATTATGCAGCTTCTTCTGAGGCAGCAGTTATAACAAAAAGGTCCTCCATTTAAGTGAAAATATACATATACTGACATTTTTGCAATGTTTCTAACAATTTATAAAACTGTACAGTTTACTGCACCTTTATCTTTTTCAGATCTAGGCAGCGCTTTACTGAGTAATGGCGAGGTATTTGAAAAGTCTCCTCTCAATCTGTTTTAACCAATCACATTCATCTCGCCTGTTGGCTGGTAACCAAATACGTTCCTTCAGCCTTGATGGCAGTGCTGCCTCCAGAACCATTCTGAGTAGTGCTTTGCTCGTGTGCGTCCTGATACCTGGTCCCCGTCCCCATCTCTCTGTCTATTTAACTTCCCAGGCCTGGTGTTTATGCTCTTAGCTTCTGTTGTTGTGGCTTTCCTATCATTGTTAGTTTATGTGGTTCCTTTTTGGTTTCATGGTTTGGTTTGTTTGAGTTTTGAGTTTCCTTCTTTCCTTTTGTTTTGGATCTGTCTCGTCTTTGTTATTGTGAGCTTAGGTCACAGTCCACATTTAAATTTTTACTTTTTGGTTATATCTGTTATACTGTGTCTTGGTTTATTTGTTTCTTTCTGTGTACCTTGTCTCTGGCTTTGTGTTTCTTGTCCTTTCAGGTGTAATCCATTACTCCTTTGTGCTCCTTAGCTGTGTATCCATCTGTTTATTAAAGAGCTTTTTGCTCTGATGTATATTCAAATGGCATATAATTTAATGTCCATATTTGCATATGTTTTTAAGTGTGTGCAGTACATGGAATGACTTATTGTTATGAATTTGTGCCTATATAGGGGCTTTTGTCTCTGTGAGAATTGGATGTTTGGGTAAGCTTCTTTCATGGAGGTAGCAGAACAGGATGTTCTTACAAGTTATCTTTCTTTACCAGAACAGAAAGTGATGTAAACAAAAGCCATACCCTTTACTATACGTAGGCACAAACCAACCTATATAAGTGAGGAGTATAAGACTGAAGGGGAGAGATGACTAGAGACAAATAGAGATGAATAGAGGGACGAATGGAATTGGTTGATTCTCTCCCAGCCTTTATGGCTGGTAAATGCTGTTGTTTTGTGAAATAAAAATGTATTTAAATCTGTAGACAGTGTCTGGCAAAGATTCTTCTTCACAACACAGCCTTCAGAAGAGGGAACAAAAAATAAATAAATAAATAAATAATAATAATAATAAATAAAAATAATAAAAGGGGAAAGATATGTTCATTTCTGCTAGCTCCCCTTTTGGATGGATCCTAATATGTCAGCAGTAAGTTAGTGCTGGTACACATGAAGTGTTTGAGGATGTTTGAGAATGAAACATGACATTTCAAGACATTTGTGATATTTGTAAGAGGTCAAGACACATCACTAAGGACTGGCTTAACCCTTGTACTCTTTAGAGACACTATAGAGACAACTAGATTATAAATATTCAATATAACATTGAATATAACAACTATTCAGACAGGACAAATTGTTTCTGATGAACTGGGTTAAAGTAATTATTACTTGAATACCTCAGTAGTTTTAATATTGTCTAAATAGACAATTTCAGTAATTTTTTACCGACTGTAAAATGAGCTGTAAAATTAACCCCGGCTGATATTACTCCTGTGCATATTGGCATGTGGGGGAATATTCCGTCATATCCCGGGTTAAAGGAGACCGGGAGCGGGACTCAAACCCACAACCTCCACGTCCCTGGAGCTGTGTGACTGCGACTGTGACCCTACCTGGGAAGTTTTGTGCACAATTTCAGCTACAGATGTGTTATGAACATGTAGCCAACTCATGAAGGTACTACCATTACACAGTTTATAATAGCAGTTATAATAATAGTGCTAAGGATTAAGAATGAGTCCTTATTCTTTTGAGAATTTGAGAAAAATTTTATTTTTTTGCATAATCTCACTCATCATTTGTTCAGAAGAAGTAGAACACTAGGATGTTGAGGGCAGTCTAAAAACTCCAGTAGCACTGCTGTGTCTGATCCATGAGGTGGGAACCATGCACACAAACATTCCACTATGATGTCAGTGTCACTACAGTGCTGAAAACGGTGTGATGGCAGTGTGAATACAGTAGACACTCTTATACCTGTTATTCACTCCAAGATTTATTATCCAGTGCAAATCTATCATAAACATTACTGCGGTAAAACGAAATTACCCTGATCTCCCCACGTAAAGCTATGTCCGTCCAAATAGGGCTTAAGCATGACAGTTCTCATGAAGTTGCATCTTGGTCCAGAAGGGCCCTTTGTGAGCTAGAAGCAAGGGAAGTATGAGCAGGATCAGGCATGTGGTAGTGGATAATTGATGACCGATGACTGATATTGATAATTGAAGTGTACAAAATAAACACAGAAAACACTGCACCCTATGATTGCATTAGTCCAGATGAATACTAAGACTGCGAAGTGCTGACTAAGGAGTAACCACGGTCTAACCCTGTGTTTCTCTTTTTAAGATAACTGATTGATCTAGAAGTCAAGCATCACCCGTTCATATACCACCCCTGCTGAACCGATCATGGTCTCTTGGTATCGCATGTTCAGACTCTGCTGGCAGTAAAGAATTCACTTGCTTAAAGGCAAGGCCTCCCGGCTCCTCCAGGTTGAAGTTTCCTTTCCCAGAGGTTTCCACGTTTCAGGTTTCATAGTTTCAAGAGTTCCCCAGTGGGGCTGGGCCTGTGGTGGCACAAGGGACAGTCAGTTACTGACCAGTGCACTAATCTACACCCTCTGTGCTGCTGTAGCCCTACAACAACGGATTTACACAGTTCCTGCTCGTGGACATGTGAAATGTTTTTCAACCCAAAAAGGCAAAAGACCCCTGCTTTAAGTTAGGGACACACTAGAGGTTTGCAGTTCACATCATTCTACCTTGTGCAAACACTCATCAAATCAAATCAAATCAAATTTATTTATATAGCGCTTTTCACAACTGATGTTGTCACAAAGCAGCTTCACAGAATTCCAGTAAGACAAGATTTGACATGAAATGTAAAGACAAATGTAAAACCCTCAAGTGAGCAAGCCAGGGGCGACAGTGGCAAGGAAAAACTCCCCCAGCTGAGGAAGAAACCTTGGGAGGAACCAAGGCTCACAAGGGGTGACCCATCCTCCTCTGGTCAATCTACTGGTGATGATAGTTAGTAGTCCATGAGAACTTCAGTGTAGGGACAGCTTCAAGGCACTTGGTGGTTGCTGGAGCGTGGGCAGCTGGTCTGAAGCATGGAGGAGGATCTCGACAGTCATCCATCAGTGTCCAGACAGACAGGTGGGCAGTCGTTTACTCGGAAAGATGTAAAGGGATGGAATTAGTTTTGAACTGTTTTGTGTTTGTAAAGTAGAAAATATGAAAATTTCCAGAGTGTGGCTAATGACTCCGGCAGATCTGACTATGACAGCATTAACTAAAAGGAGAGAACCAGGAGGACACACAGACACGGGAGCATCCTGAAACACTGGCATCCCTCCGCTCCACCGTCAACAAACCTGAGTGATCGCGAGAAGCGGCGGGACGACAGCACCAGCGTCTCAGTTTACTATAATTCCCTGTGTCCATGGACCCCCCGGATCTGCCGCCTTTATCTATGGGGGAACATTAGCTACCAAATGATAAACTAAACAAATGAGTTTTTAGCCTACATTTGAAGATTGCGACTGTGTCTGAGTCCCGAACATTTTCTGGAAGATCATTCCAGAGTTGGGGGGCTTTATAAGAAAAGGCTCTTCCCCCAGCTGAGGCCTTCTGAATTCTGGGAACATTTAAAAATCCAGTATTCTGTGATCTGAGTGAACGTGGGGGCTCATAATAGGAAATTGTATCTTGAAGATATTCAGGAGCAAGCCCATGTAGAGCTTTATATGTTAATAACAAAATTTTTGATGATCCATTTGATGATATGCTGAAACACGGCTACTGTTAGCAAGCTCTACAAAGCCCCGCCCCTTAAAGCCACCACAACCAAAGCTGTAGCACTATTGGTCAAGAACTGGAATTAATTTTAATTTCAAAGTTCACCAAAACTTAAAATTGGCTCATGAGTTTTGCTCATTTACTCAGGAAATTAGTGTCATGAATCGTTAATTGTGGAAAGGTTCATTAAATTGACTGGGATTTCACTCTAAACATTTCACCTAATAAAATCTACACAGCAAATTATCCAGTGTTAAATCAACACTAACACTGTGAGAGTTCAATTATCACCCTAAAAGTGTTAATTTAACACTTGTGAATTTCCTGTGTAGTGTCATCACAGTTTTAGATTCTATTTTTTTATGTATGAATATAATTAAACATTTTCAGCCCACTCTCTGTCTGCTGCCTCTCTCTGAATAGGTGCCATGGATAGTTATTCTGACAGTCCTCTCTGTTCCTTAGAAAACCTGGCCACTCAAATTCCAAGCTGTTTTTACATTTATCAGTGCCACTTTAAAATAAGACTATCTGTTCATTACATGTTTAATTAGGTTGTAAACACTTTAAAGTTCATTTTTTAACACAGAGAGCAGCAGTGACTTCTTTTTTGTTTCATTCTGAAAGTGTCACAACTTACTAAAAATGCCGAGATAAAGAATGAGCTGAGACCTGAGAATGTGAGTTTAGTCATTTCACAGGTTAGAATACACACCACATTATCATCCGTGTCTAAAAAGATATTCTATCGCTGATTAAGTAAACGGTGGTTAAACTGTGATGCAAACAAATATGTGCTGGCGTTGACAGGGTTAATGTCAACTGATGGAAAAGACAAAACAAGGTCAGTGTAGAAGAATGGGTGCACTATTTGGCAAACAATAGGTCACCGTTACCCTTTCTATCTAGGTTTTATGATTGTGAACTGATTATTAATACATTTTAGTTTGCAACCTGAACCCTGAGTCCTTCCTTGAAGTGTGCACTTTGATTATATTGTTGAAGTGTGAGCAAAAGGATATGCTTCACCTTCAGCTGTGTACTGCGGTGTTCAGCCGAGCTGGACTCAACGATATGGTATTTTACTAGAGTCTCAAAGAGAAACGTGTTTAAAGTTGTTGAGATAATTTATCACAATCTCTTCTTCTGTGTGGAGGAGACCCATGAGCCTTTCATTTTCTGCTCTATATTTAACAAAAACGAAAGTCATCTCACCTGTCGATAACACACACCAACACACTGGACAGATTGTTTCTGACGTTGTGATGAGTTCGTCTGCACAGCTGGTTGTTTAAAGTTAACATTACACAAAAAACAGATGAAACCTCTGGTTTACGAAAGTCAGCTCAGCAGAGAGTGAGGGGTTGTTCAATATAATCACTTTGAGTTACATACAACACCACTTCATCAGTCAGACCTTTATACAGAAATGACTGTTCCTCAGAAGTGTCCTGTTCTTTAATCGAGTCTATATTAAGCTCTGGCTGATTTACAGGTGCTTGTTTCAGTAAAGTTAAAAATACATCACCTTTAAAAAGCAGTTCTCTGGTGTACACGCGTGGTTTGAATGTCATTTCAACACAGTGATTTAAAATTGTAGTGAAAATAACAAGCTCTCCCCTGATCACAAACTCAGGAACTGACTACACTGCAAAAACTGAAATCTAAGCAAGTAAAATGTACTTAAATCTAGTCTAAATATCTAGTGCTACTCCTTTGGAAATTGTGGTAAGATTATAATAAGATTATTCAACTTTTTTCTAACTTATTTTTACCTGTTTTAAATCTTTTTATCTACAGAAAGTGTCTTATTCCATTGGCAGATATTTTTGTTTCTTTTATGTTATTTCTTGAATTAAGAAAAAAAACAAAAATTCCAAATGATTAACACTAGATATATATTCATTCATTCATTGTCTGTAACCCTTATCCAGTTCAGGGTCGCGGCGGGTCCAGAGCCTACCTGGAATCATTGGGCGCAAGGCGGGAATACACCCTGGAGGCGGCGCCAGTCCTTCACAGGACAACACACACATTCACTCACACACACACACACCTACGGACACTTTTGAGTCACCAATCCACCTACCAACGTGTGTTTTTGGACTGTGGGAGGAAACCGGAGCACCCGGAGGAAACCCACGCAGACACAGGGAGAACACACCACACTCCACACAGACAGACACCCGGAGGAAACCCACACAGACACAGGGAGAACACACCACACTCCTCACAGACAATCATCCGGAGGAAACCCACACAGACACAGGGAGAACACACCACACTCCTCACAGACAGTCACCCGGAGGAAACCCCTGCAGACACAGAGAGAACACACCACACTCCTCACAGACAGTCACCTGGAGTGGGAATCAAACCCAGAACCTCCAGGTCCCTGGAGCTGTGTGACTGCGACACTACCTCCTGCGCCACCGTGCCGCCCCACTAGATAAATAGACTACATTTAAGTAAATTTTACTTGCTTAGATTTAATTTTGTGCAGTGTAAATCTAAAATATCCTTCATTTGTTGTTGTTACTATTGTTTATGACCAAACGGTAAATAGTAAGGAGTACGATTATCTGGCCATAAAGCCGTTTGTTTTTGTCTTGGTAAGGAGTAACAGTTGGTGAATTTAGGTTCATGACACAGTTATGTGTGCTATTTAAACTCCTACTGTATATGCACTCCCACCCCGATGTGCATCTGCCCCAGGCCACCATCCTGCCCCAAATGTTCTCTTCTTTGAAAACCAAAATATGGTCGCATTAAAGTGGGGGTTTTTGCTTTGTCATCTCCAGGCTCTTCTGGGTCTGTTGAACTGACTGATATGTGTTTTTACTCAGAGCACTCACTTCCACCACAAGCCACAATTTTATCCTTTACAGTTAATTTACTTGGTGACAAATGAAACAGCAGTCTCAGAGATTAACATCTGACACAGCGGAAGCGGTTAAAACATTTGAATTTTCATTTTAATTTTAAATGTAAATCAATCTAATGGTGGTCTTTGACTGCACAGTTCTGAATGTGTGTGTGTGTTAATGTGGTTTTCTGTGTGTAGGTTTTCCAGGAACATATCACAATTTGGGGACTTCCTTTTGGGAAAAACACCTGATTCCTATCAGTCATTAAGTTGAAGTTCAAGTTGGGGTTCGTTTAGGAAAAGGGTAAGTCTCCACAAAATTAAAGGAAATAAATGTAAGGCTCTAAAGCGCATGAAAACAAGCATGTGTGTGTGTGTGTATATAACAATGAGAGAGGGAGAAAGAGAGAAAGAACTTGCACAAAGCTCTTAATCTTTGGGTCTGAAACACTTTCCTGTCTCTCTGAAAGATAAAAGAGGGAAAACCCTCAAGAGTCAAAGTAGGAAATGTGTAAAGGGCAGGAGCGCCACTCACACACAGCCGTTAAAACAGTTTCGACCAATGTGACACTATTAGGTACACGCTCACACGCACATATATGTTACACCACAACACACACACACACACACACACAGAGTTATATATATATATAGACATAGGCTTCAATTTATTGTGTAGAGACGATTTATGACCTTAACCACAACTGTTAATGGTTTAATCCTTAACTTGATCTAACATTAACACTTACTCTGATCTTAATTTAATCTTTTACTACACTGTAACCATTTATTAATTTACAAGTCTTCACGTTTAAATATAGTTACTTCTGGGGACTTGCTTTTTATCTCCACGAGAAAGACAAGTCCCCACTGTGTGAGCATGTATATATATAGTATAGTGTGTGTGTGTGTGTGTGTGTGTATGTGTGATTTCAACACAGCAGCTGTCCTTCACACTGTGTGTGAATTTTATGATGAATGGGCCAATAATTTTACATTGAGTGAATTGAATAAGACTTTTTATTTCTCATGTAAAGTTACAGTTATTTAAACAGCGATGTCATATTTGCATATGTAAATGTCCACCTCGGTGTGTGTACATTGTGTAGTTTGTGTAATTGTCTGTTTACTTTAAACAAATACCGAAACTCCCTTTGAAAGACTTATCAAGACAGGAAGTCTCTACTTTTCAGCTGAAATACACTATACACACACACACACACACACACACACACACACACAGAGAGAGAAGCATACTATCTGCCCGTAACACAACCCTCCATCCCAACCTGAAAGCCAAAGTAGCGGTGGACTGTTTTCTTACCCACGCCCCAAGTAAAAGAACACATTTTCCTGGCCGCTGCTTACAGCTCGGCTTCGTCTCACTCTTCAAATCTTTGTCCTGTGCTCACATGCAAAGTATAGGGTTTAGGAGATTACAGAATGCTCTCAGGACTCTATTTACTGCTTCTGCTGGAGCTACACTTCACTGCGGGTATGAAACTGATGAATGAGCTCATTTCTATTTTTATTTTATTATTCAGAATGGATTAGAACACCAGAGTAAAGGAAAACATACAACAATAAACACAATAGTGCAGAGAATTTACAGAAAACACTAAAGGGCTTGTTGATGACGTTAAGGTTATTCTTTTTTTGTTCTTGAGGCAAAGAACATGAAAGAGCTTTTCTTGATGTTGACAGACAGTTTATTCATTTTAAACCACGTGTTGATTTTAGTTAATTCTGTATTAATAGTTGAAATTAACCTGTTGCAATATTTGTCAGACAGATAGTCATCAATAAAACAATATAAATAAACAAACTCAACAGGCAGATAAAGGTCATTCACATAAATTAAAAAAAACAACAACAACCATTATGGTCCCAGTACTGACCCCTGAGGAACGCCACATTTAACAATCATTAGATCAGAGTTGAAGTTTGCCCTTGTGTCACACTGATTTCTATTTGCTAAGTAATGTTTGAACCAATCTAATGGTTTTAGTTATTATTAAAGTATTTCTTTGTCATGGTTAAGCCAGTCATGTGAGCAGATCTAACTTGAGATCTATTTTGAGTAAGAATATGTTTAGTGAGGGTTTAGTGGGTGGTGAGTGAGTATGAAGTTGAGTATATTCAGAGACAATGTTGTTGTTGTTGAATGTGCCGCTAAAATGTTCCTGCCTTTCCAGGTCAAACAGCTGAAAGCACCCTGAGGGACTCTGAAGGTAATAAATAAATACATATATAAATAAATAAATCTTGAAAACCTGACAGATTTACGTTTACAATTACAGCATTTAACAGATGAGATGCTCTGCTCCAGAGTGACTTATAAAAGTGCTTATAGGCAGCGTCCTCACCAGCACAGATACAGAGTCCAGTGTTGAACTAAGACCCTGTGAGTAACACAAGTCCCTGAGGGAAACACAACGTAAACATGACCCCTGAGAAGGAGAAACTATTATATAAATTAAGTAAATTCAAGATGTTTGGATATGTTTTATTAAAAGAGGTCATTTAAATTAAACCATCGCTACTCCTCTGAAAAAAAAACATGTTATTTATAGATTATTCATTATAATTAATCAGTGTCTTATTCAGAATAGTTGGGCTTTTTAGAGAGACGTAGAGCGAGTTTATTCCTAGTCACGTTGACCCTGTTCTGTTGGCCGATGTTGAGGACAAAGTTGTAATAATTACACTCAACTCAGTCCCTAACGATAAGAACAAATAACGCAATACAACGTCTCGGTATTGGAAGTGTGTCACATTTTCAGTTTGATTATGTGTAAATCCTTCTTCTGTTACTGGTCACGTCCTGTTTTACACGAGTTATTGATAAGAGATAAGATAACACTCTACTGACTCCAAAGGAAATTGGATTAAACAACAGCAGAGAAACATTAGTCAGAGATAAAGAGGGTGGAGTTTAAGGAAGTATTTTTAAACAAAAAATAGTTAGATATGAATATATATTGTCGTTGTCCAAAGGAGTATCTCCAAAATAATAGCTTTTGAGGGAAAGGAAACGAAACATGCTTAACTTTCAATAGAAATGTCATTTAAAGAGGCTTTCTTCTGAAGAATTTGGGTGCGTTTCTATTGGTTCATTCATAATGAGACTTTATTTATATTTTTCTGCAAACAGGGGCATTGTACTAATTTTGGGCCTTGAGTACAGTAGTCTGCCCAGGGCCCCTCCTCAGTTATACCACCAAACTCTTCTCAGGAGCTGAAACCCTTATCAATCACCTGCTTTGGGTAGTGCACGTTGTCCGTTATGATTCGCTGCATCAGAAAAAGAACAGGTGTCTACTCCTGCTTCCTCAGGAACTCTGGCTGCTTCTGGAACTAACACTGTGTATTTTATGAGTTAGTTGCTGGATTGAGGCTGGGTTATGTCTGTTATTAAACAATGAGTGCTGCACTCAATGAAAATCCTGTGCGTATGGTTCTCAACTTCTCAGAAGATGCCTGCCCTCATGTAGTTCTCTCTCTCTCTCTCTCTCTCTCTCTCTCTCTGCTCCGCTCCTAAGATATTTGAAAGACTGATTTTAGTTTGTGTTCTTCTACGCTCCAAAAACACACATTGGTAGATGGACTGGCGGCTCAAAAGTGTCCGTAGGTGTGTGTCGCCCTGTGAGGGACTGGTGCCCCCTCCAGGGAGTGTAGGCCTCCGGACCCACCGCCACCCTAGATAAGGTTTACAGGGGTGTGTGAGACTGTGGGAGACTTTCACACGGTGTGAAGGACAGCTGCTGTGTTCAAATGATGCAGGAAACTAAACATCCACTAAAACGGAAATACAGGTTTAATTGGGCAGTAGCAGTATTATAAAATATATTTAAAGTATAAACATTTCCATAGGACACTACAATAATGTGGGTATGATGTAGTAAAACTTGCCATATTTTATTACCAACCCAGAGGAAAGAACAATTAAAAAGGAGATCTCCTTAATGTGACTATAGTTTCTCATAGACACCAATGATGAAAAAAAAAGATTTGAATAGAAGTCTCCTGCTTTTCAAATGTGTTTCAGACCATACTCAGATTTGCCAGATAAACTAAACTCTCTCCTGTATCTCCATGATCTCTCTTTTGCGTCTGTTTAAGGAGTACAATGACTCATTTAATGGTGGGTGGATCTTGCGGAGACAGACGCAAATGCAATAACAGAATTTATTTAAGACAAGAAATCCAAACCTAAAACTGAGACAAACACGGGACTCTACAAACCAGACTGAACTAATGTCAACAAATAGGCACAGGTCTAAAGACTAAGCTAAACAAACAGAGAAAGGGTTAAACAAAGTGTTAGCATTCAGCCCTAGCACTAACAAGCAAACACTGAAATGAATAAAACTAAAATCTCAAAAGAGGTTCGAACAGGGGAACTAAAACAGAGCTACAAGGACGAATGGTAAACTAAGACTAAACACAGAGCTAGCTCTAATTTACAGGGCAGAGGCAAGACAATAAACAAATGCTTAGCACTGAGCAGAGGGGCTAAAGGCTAATGCTAAACCAACAGAACATATACACAAACCTGGGGACTGGGACAGAAGCAACAAGAACAGAATACACACTAAGGCTACTGAGAACTTAGAACATATCGAACAAGCACACAGGTCTGAAATGTCCACCGACAACAACACTGAAACAGGGGGCTTATAAACTAGAACACAGACAAGAAACACCTGTGAAGGATAACGAGAGGACAGGGCATCAAGTGGAGACACTGATAACTCGCCTGGGCTAAGACAGAGGCAAGGGAGGAGACAGGAACAAGACAAAAACAGCCATGTGCTAAGGAACACATGGTAACAAGGGAACAACAAAGCTGGAACACATGAAACAAGGCACAAGGCATGACACTCCTGAGCCATTACAGAGCAACCCATGAGCAATAAACTGTTCCTCTGGGAAGAGCTGCAGGGACCGCTGTTAGCTTAGAGCCCAGAATTAAATAGACATTGTTATAGCAGTAGCAGTAAAGCTACAACAGCGTACAATACGTGTGTCCTGCAGTGAGGAAAGTCATAGTAGAGTCTTATTGCAGTGGGAGCATTAGATCTCAAAAGGTGCTCTTTAGCACATCACATCACTGTCAGTCTCCATTTTTATGAGTGTGTTTTTTAGATGGACGTTTGGCTGCCGCTTCTCACCAGTGTGTGTGGATTGAGTGTTCTGAGCAGTGTGGATTGTAAAGCGTCCTTGGGTGTCTAGAAAGGGGCTATATAAGTGTAAAGATGCATACATAAATGCACAGGTTTGACCCTCGACTTCAGAGTGTGGGACAATCATGTGACAATGGTTTGTCTTTGCATTTTGAATTTGAAGTCTTTATTTATATTTTTCTGCAAACAGGGGCATTGTACTAATTTTGGGCCTTGAGTACAGTAGTCTGCCCAGGGCCCCTCCTCAGTTATACCACCAAACTCTTCTCAGGAGCTGAAACCCTTATCAATCACCTGCTTTGGGGAGTGCACATGGTCCTTTATGATTCGCTGCATCAGAAAAAGAACAGGTGTCTACTCCTGCTTCCTCAGGAACTCTGGCTGCTTCTGGAACTAACACTGTGTATTTTATTGAGTTAGTTGCTGGGTTGAGGCTGGGTTATGTCTTTTATTAAACAATGAGTGCTGCACTCAATGAAAATCCTGTGCGTATGGTTCTCAACTTCTCAGAAGATGCCTGCCCTCATCTAGTTCTCTCTCTCTCTCTCTCTCTCTCTCTCTCTCTCTCTCTGCTCCGCTCCTAAGATATTTGAAAGACTGATTTTAGTTTGTGTTCTTCTACGCTCCAAAAACACACATTGGTAGATGGACTGGCGGCTCAAAAGTGTCCGTAGGTGTGAGTGTGTGAGTGTGTGTCGCCCTGTGAGGGACTGGTGCCCCCTCCAGGGAGTGTAGGCCTCCGGACCCACTGCCACCCTAGATAAGGTTTACAGGGGTGAAGTGAGGGGACAGTGGAGAAATTAAAGAATATAACACACATATATAAATGTTATCATTTATTTCTTTCATAACACAGAGTATAAAAATGAGCAGCTTCAATAAATTTAATTCTGACAGTGGAGGGCTCCAGGATGGCCTGTCCAAAATTACTCACTGTCCAACACCCAGTCTGCAAAATACTTTTCTTGTGGTTTAGTTCTTTCAAGTTGTTTAGTTTTGTAGCACTTTCAGTATTGCATTTAAACAGCTCCCAAATTGGGAGATATTTCCACCTTAAGTCATCCCCCCTTAAGAGAGAGTGTGCCTAGCATCCCCGGCTGAGACACTTGTTTTTTTTTGTTTGTTTTTTTTGGCTAATTTACACACACCAGGGTCGGCACAGTGGTTCGTTGGTGAGTACGTTCCCCTCTCACCTCAGGGATCTCGGGTTCCATCTGGGTGGAGTTTCCATGTTCTCCCCATGTCTGCGTGGGTTTCCTCCGAGGTCTGTGGTTTCCTCCCACAGTCCAGAAACGGTGTTTAGGTGGAGTTCAGGTTTCTCTAATAACTGTCCTGCTGTGTGAGTGAATGAGTGTGAGGGGCAGTTGAGAGGACGCTTGTCTTGAATGGAATGGTGTTGACTGTAAAGTGTCCTTGCGTATCTAGAACAGAGCTATATAAATGTAACAATAAATAAAAATAAATAAAGGTGAGGGGAGGAAAACAAAAAGAACAGAGTGATGCTCTGAGGGTGGATTTGAAGGATCTGGTGTGAAGGACTGTTTTATTGAGTATATCAGAGTCTTATGAAAATTTAACACTCAGTTAAACCACATATTTCTTACATTTCAAGCTTAAAAACCAATAGATTTACTACAAAATGGTGAGAGATGATCACGTTATCACCACATAACACCCCAAGCCCCCCACCCCCCAGCCCAGTGACACAATTACCAGTGAAACCTGTGGCACAGACTGCGGTGCATTTTTGCATCACGCACTGTGCTTTGGTGAGGTTACTGATGAGGTTCTAAGCAGCTCTCGGGGCACGTACCATGTATGAGTTTCCACAGCTAAGAGCTGACAACGCTCATCTAAATACACAACAACAATAATGAACAGAACAAAAGAAGAGCAGGAAATAAGAGCCATGTTATGACATTGATATGCAGTATCGCGTTAAGTGTGTGTAGATAAGGCAAGGCAAGTTCATTTGTAAACAACAGATAAGACAAGGCTTTATTTATTTAGCACATGTAAAAGACGACACGTGTCAATCAAAGTGCTTCACAATACAAAATGAATCAAAGGAATGTTAAAACAACAAGGTGTTTAGTGGAATCTATTATAAATTTGAATAGAATAAAATAGATAACATCGGTTACAATAAAACACTAAGAATCTTTAAAAGGATTAACACTGAAAAAGAATTAAAACTCTTATAGAGGACCTTTCAAACACAAGGGCAGTTCAAAGTGCTTTACAGAGTCAAGAGAAACAGTGAAATAGCCTTTAATTCAACTACAGCCAGAACATTATGAAACCTCTTGGTCACTAATTACACACTTATTCACTTATTATTATTATTATTTCAAATCACCCCAGAGGTAAGAACAATCAAAAAGGAGATCTCCTTAATGTCTCAGCAGTTGCTCCCAGACAACAATGAGATCAGCTGGAAAAACAATGGAGACTTTAGTGTAAGTCTCCTGCTGCTCAAATATGTCTCCTTCAGTGATCTCACAGGTGCCTCCTCTGGAGTTATAGTGGAGAACTTAGTAAAGTCTCAAACTCGGCTCAGATTTGCTCGATGAACTACACCCTGCTCTCTCCTTTATCCCTCTCTCGTGGCTCATGTCTCCTTTTTGTCTATTTCTTTTTCTCCTAAGGAATTTCAGGAGAATCACCATGATGTCTCCTGAGCCATTACAGAGCAACCTATGAGCAATAGGGTTTTCCTTTGGGACCATTTCAGAGTGTGTTATTGTTGTAATACGTGTTGTTTGTCTGTGTTTAAACACTAAATAATCAAATGATTAACATACTGAGTGATTCCCAACAGAGTTAATTGAATAATCATTTAACTTGTATAACTTACAATAATCAGCCACAAGATTAAAACCACAGCTGGGTGATGTGTATAACATTAATATTCTGGTTTCCGTGGCCTGGCCCCTGTTGCAGTGTAAAGAGGCTGAATGGGGGGGTTGGGGGTGCATCAGGCAGTGAGTGAACCATCGGTTCTTGAAGTTGATGTTGGAAGCAGGAGAAATGGTCAGAGTAAGGACCTGAGGGCCACACTGAGATGTTCATAATGTTTTGGTTGGAGTCTCTCCAAAGGGGGATGAAGAAGGGGGACTGTAACTAGGTCATCAGTGTTTTTCACTTCACCTGCCTCAGGCTTTAATCTTGTGGCTGATCAGTGTGTATCGTATCAGCACGGTTATTTCCAGAGATAAAAGACTGCTGTAAAACACTGTGCCCATGTGCAGGTGATGTACCTGTTTGACTCGATGTTAAAGCTGCTGTACTGATCGGTGTCTGTGTTTCAGAGCTGCTCCACTGGCAGAACGACACTGTGCCCTGGTCTGTGAATCAAACCCATCGCATCCCTGCTACACGTAAGCTTTCAAACCTGGATCAGACTCCGCAGAGTTATTACAGCACTCTGCTTTTTCGCTTTCATGACAGCTGTCATTTCTTGTGTGCAGATAACAGCACGGCTCAGCCACAGCCTGCGTCTCACTTCAGCGCAAATGGAACGTTTCTCACAGGTGAGCCTCGGTGATCTGAGGACTCCCTTATATCTTTTATCCTTGTTTACACACACACCCACACACAGAGAGAGAGAGAGAGATATCTGCTCTGTGGTCAGAACCGTGCCCTGGACTCTGCTGAATCCTTAAAAGTAATGAAGTCAACACATTTAAAGCTTAAAGTGTGAGAGACTGGTGAGAGAAAGCCTCTCCATCCTGAGGTAGATCTCACACTGAGCACGTTACTCAGAATTTATCTCTAGATGTAAATGATTTAATTTCATGAAACACTTTGACATCAAATTTAAATTAAAGCAGAAAAGAAGATGGTGATGATAAAGTTCCACTGTCCATTGACTTACACATTAATGTTTAAAATTATTATTTGTTTGACCTTTATTTATATAATTAACATAAATGAATTTTAAAAATGATATATATATGTGTGTGTGTGTGTGTGTGTGTGTGTGTGTGTATTCCCTTAGCTCATTTTAAACATTTTTTATTTGATTTCCAAGCTGTATTTATTTGTTAATATTTAAATAACCTTTTACTAAATAAATAAATATAAATAAATAAATAAACTAAGTAAATAAATGTGTATCTCTCTGATACAAATATTTTAAGTATTTATTTATTTTATTTTCCTTATTTTTAAAAATGCCTTTGTTTAATTCTAAAATTTAAAAAATCAACTTCAGATTTTATTTATTTAACAATACATTTGACTTTTATTAATTTTTTTTAATATATAGATTTAGATGTTTGTTATTTATTTATTTAGGTCAGTTATTTTTTTAGTTACAAATATTATCTCCACAATTGCTATTAAATATAGAAGACAACAAATGTCCTTAACTCCTCATGTTGCACTTTATTTCCAGTCGTACTGGCTGTAGTTTTGGTAGAAGCCAATAAGTCTACACTTATAAAGGTTTATAAATGGTTTAAAAGCCTGTTTATTACAAGGTTATTAATTAGGTTGTAAACACTTTAAAAAGTCATTAATAATCATTTGTAACACAGAGATTGGACGTGCGACAGTGGCTTCTATTTTGTCTCATACTGAAAGTGTCAGAACTTACCGAAAATGTGGAGGTAAAGAAAAAGCGCAGACCTGAGAATGTGAGTTTAGTCATTTCACAGGTGAACGTACACACCACAATATCATTTCATTATGTAACTGTAGAACGTATAAAAAGACACTCTGTTGGTGGTCATTAAATGGTTAAATGTATTTAATATGGGATCACAAATATGTGATTAAGTCAAAAACGTAGACAAAGTGAGTTCAGTATTTGGCGAGATCTGAGTTAACTGTAGATGGATGTGGGTTCATTATGTGGCAAACAACAGGTCACTGTTGCACATTCTGTCTATGTGTTATAACTGATTATTATTGACAATCAATGCATTAACAACATAATTAATAGCTATTAATGAAGAGATTTTAAACCATTTGTAAGTGTGGTCTTATTTTAAAGTGGTACCTTATCATTTTCCAAAAATGACGTTACAACCAAATTTTTATAACATTTAAATATAATATAAATATCACACAGTACACATCCAATAACGATGAAGATGAGGATGAGTGCACATTACACATTACAGGCTTCATTAGAGTCACTTGACTATGTCTGGGATTCTCCTTTAATACCATCTTCATCATCGTTACGTCATGTTCCTTCGAGTCTTACCCTGTGTGCACACCATCAGCCCCAAAGGCACTCGGGCAGCTTTCGGGCGTTCACTGCTGGGAGGCAGACAGGGTGAGAGTACCAAAGTATGCAGAGCAACAGAGAGAGAGCACAGCCTGGGACTACAATATAATAAAAATAAACTTTATTAGCTTATATTGCAACTGTCATACCAGAGTAAATAACATTAGAAATGAAAATGGATGAAAACAAACACAAAGTATTGAAATTATTAATGAATTAATGCATATGTATAAATTAAACGTTTAATTGAAAATAGCATTAAGTTATAAATAGAGAAAGCAATTAAAACATGAAAATAAACAGATGAACCTTAACTTTAATAAAAGCCACATCTGTGAGGAAATGTTACTAATTGTATTTAAAACTATTTTTATATTAAAAAATATATATTTTACACTTTAAATAGAAAAATACAGGTATTTCTTCTTATTATTTTAATTATTTGATCTTATGTTTGTATTTTATTAATGCATTTTCTTATTAACCTGCATCTTGTTTTAATTTGCTTTGATCCGGAGCAGGGTCCCAGTTTCATTGTATGTTTTGCACAATAACAATAAAGGCTTTGTATTCTGTTTGATTTAAACTACACAGCGCTCCTGTGTGGTCAGTGGAGCTGAGTGAATGGACAGTGAGGGCAGGTACGCGGAGGCAGCTTTAATGATATGGCTGATTGTTAACCTTTGATTGCAGTCCTCCAGCTGACGGGAAATGCTTAGCCGGCTCAGAACTGAAACTCGCTGTGTGTCAACACTCGTGCAGCACTGACCTACATCTGTCTCAGAAAGCTTTGCTCTCAGCGCCTCTTCTCCCTGACACGGAGCGACCCGGGGCTGCCTCAGCCTGTTTGCAGCTGGTCGTGTGCATGCAGCGGGAGCAGTGTTAATCTGCACAAGGTGCAGGACACTTTAGAAGATACGGATGTTTCCTGACAGTCACATTTTTATAACTCAAGCAGTGGAAAGTCAACTGATATTAATGTAGTGTTACATCAGGATATTATATCACTTTATTTTGAGTGCTCCTAAATGTAGGATTAATAAACTGTCAGTAACACGTCAGTAACACGTCAATAACGTGGTGAATGTGTGCTATTGATACTGTACTTACATCACGCGGTTGAGATCTTTTACATAAGTTAGGCACCTTCACCTTCAGTCTCACTCACACTGACCCTGGCCCTGGTTTTAACTCTAACCTTAACACTAGCCCTAATCTTAACCCTAACACTGACCCTGGCCCTAAGCCTAACCCTAACATCATTAATAATAATGTATTTATAGAGTCCCTTTCATGTACAAAGCAGTTGAAAGTTGAGCGATTGTCAGGGTTCGTAGTAAACATTGAGGTGGAGGTATTTGCAAAAATGTGAGTTATTTATTTAGTAAAAGATCAAAGAACAAAACCAGAGACTTAACAACAAAGACAAAGAATAATATACAAAACAACCGGATAAAACCTAATGCAACGAAAGAAAAACAATGGAGAAACTCCCAGAAGTGAAACACTACACAAAGACAGGCTAGAAATAAGGTTCCCAAATAACAAAACTAAATTAGAACAGGCTACAAACTGAAACAGAGGGCAGCCGTGGCCTTGAGGTTACAGAACTGAGCTTGAGGCCCGAGTGGTCATTCACGGCACCGAGGTGGTCACAGCCCCCTGCTCCGGATCTGTGTGTGTTCACTGCCCCAAGTTTGTGTGAAGAATTGCTCATTAGTGTGTGTTTGTGTACCCAAGCATCACAGAAACACAACAAACCAATCAAAAACTGAAAACAAAACAGGGGTAAAAAAGGGGTACAAACAAAGTGGATCAGGACAGAAACGAGAGAAACAAACAAGAACACAGAGGCAGAACCGAGACACACAGACAATACTCTGGACAGAGACCAAGATCCCCCTGAAAGAGCAAGAACCAAACAAACAGAACATCACAGAGACAAGGCACAGAAACTCATGGGGAACACCAGGGAGGGTATAATGAGGACAAAGGGGGCGTGGCTACAGTTAACACGTGGTCCAACTCTTTCCCCTGATTTGGTCGCGTTTATGTAGTTTGTGTGGGAAGTTCATGTCATGCTGTTTTTGCCCCTTTTTTGGGGTGTTTTTAAACATAAATATAGCAAATTCGTTTAAAAACGACAATACTCTTAGAATTAAATACACATTATTGTTCTAATGTTGGAAAATATCAATGTATCTTACTTCAGAGGGTGTTCGTGTGGTGCCTCCTTGTGGGAAACACGTTTTTCAGATTAAACCAGCACCATCTGAATGCAGCGAAAGATAAGTGTGTAGGAAACTGAAACAGAGGAAACACCTGTTTCAGTTTCCTACAAGGAAAACAAGGGGGAAACCAGGACCAGATGTTGCTGCCTGATTTGGACTGCGCATGCGCAGATCATGGTCGTGCACACTGCTGATAGCTCTGATGTTTTATTAATGTCTTCTTTGAGGATAATTGTAAATACACAGCTCTTCTTGGTTGAACGGCATGGTTTTATCGTCATGTTTTGTTTAAACAGAAGACTGCCTCAACATTTCTACACCGATATTTTCAGCTGTAAATAAACACACTTTGCAGGAGCTTCAGGTCTTTACGACTGTAAAGGACAGTGAGGAAACAGTAGCTCATGTTTACGTGTGTTTAAAGTTACTCACCCTCAAGGATAAAGCTCCCCTCTGCTTTGCAAAACTAGCACTAACTGCTGCTCTACGCTACGTGAGCCTCTGCGCATGCGCAGTCCAAATCCGGTAGTCACAAACCCAGGAGCCAAATTAGAGAGGAACAAAATTAATACATAAATGTAAAGACTCAACTTGAACAGAACAAATGAAACGGACATGATTTTAAAAAATTATAATATTTATAATGATCTTTTGGAATTCAATAACAAGAAAATAAATAAATAAATAAAGTATTTTTAATAATTTACTCTGATTTTACAAATACAGTAGAACCCCAGAAGTTGATGGTAATCCGTTCCGGAACTCGCGTCGACAACTGATGCGGTCGAGTTCCGAATCGAATTTCCCCATAAGAAATAACTGAAAACCGATAAACTGGTTCTCAACCATCAATTTTTTACCATAAAAAAGTCACAAAAATGCATTAAATATGCAAAAACTTGGAGCACAACTTCAAAAAGCTTCCAACCTTGCGGAACGACGCCGTAAACTGACGCCAAGTAGTGTTAGTTAAGAGCAACACGAGCGGCGTTTGTTTACAAAAGTCACGTGGGTCGGGTCGGTTTCCGAGTTTTAAGGTCGACCTCCGAGTCGAAATACTCTCGACATTTGTCGTCGACTTCCGAATATGTCGACTTCAGAAACGGTTGACTTCGAGGGTTCTACTGTAGAAGGACTTTAATAGAAGAAATTTAAAAATAGAATTTTGAAAAAAATCTAATTAATAAAAAAACTGAAATAAAAGCCAGCAATATTTTCATTAGGAATTTTGTTTGTAAATGTTTCTAAATGTTCGGTACTGCCCAGTACAGTGAGAATCCTGTAAACACCCGTCGTCACTGAGTGAGTGGGGGTCCGGACACAGAGCCCATTAACCCCGTGAGCAGCTAAAACCTAATCCGTGTCCAAAATGGCTCCCTATTCACTATAAAGTTCACTATTGTAGGAAAAAGAACTCAGGAGGGTAGTGAACAATTTTGGACACAACCTCAGGCTCTTTATTTTTTTTACCAAATAATGTAGTGGATTATGGGTAATTTCTATCTGCTTGTGTACATGGTTTGTACACCAATTTGGTGCATTGTGGGATTGTTTGAGTGCACGGTTTTCAGACACTACCACAAAATGGTGTAAGCCAATCAGAGAACAGCATTTTTCCTCACAGTCGTAAATGTTCCCTTTAAGTGGGTTATAAACACATTAAATGGATTCATATTTCACCATCGCTCCATCACTGAGAGCCTCTAAACACAGCCACTCAAAACTGCACTTTGATGAACCCCCAGTAATTCAACACTTACCTGAACACGAGATCTGATGAGGGATTCTATGACATCTAAAGCCTTGGGTTGCCTTATCAGTCCTAACACTGTGTTATCATCAGTGTTATTCTGATTCTTATTATTGTTATAAAGGCTTGTGTATCATTTCATATTTGAGGGTGTTAAGCGCAGCTCTTTATCAAGTTTCTGGGGTTATTTTCAGTACTGTTTCCACAGTGACCTCATCCTGAAACACGTGTGTTGATGTGAAAATGAGAGAGAGATATTTGTGTAGGTTATTAATTTACGACTGTTGTTTTTTTTTCAGAAGAGGGAGGCCACAATGTCACTCACGAAGACGAAGGTAGGACGGAGCAGTGTGTGCGTGAGTGTGTGTAATTCAGGATGAGTAAGAGTGCTGTAACATGGGGTGCGTAGGTGTGCTTTTTTTTGAGCTTATGAGTGATCTCTCTACAAACGGTGGGCGCCAGAGTGTGTGTGTGTGTGTATGTGTGTGTATACCAGGAATATATCAAACTCTGGGGACAATAACGTGTAAACACACTCACACAGTGGGCACTTCAGCTGGTCCCGGCGACGTGGATTATCACTTTTTAAGGTGGGGTTAAGATTGGAGTAGAAAATACTTATTTAAGAGTTAACGGTAAGTGTCCACTACATGAGTGGAAGTCTATGTTATGTCCCCACAATTCACAGACACGAGTGTGGGTGTTTGTTTGTGTGTGAGAGAAAGGAAGCGAAAGACAGAGAGGGAGAGAGAAAACAACATAAGAGAGAGTGAGAGTGAGAGAAGCTAAATCAGCAGATTCTTGTTTTTCAGTTCTGAGAGGGGTTTTATGAAAACGATTGACATATCTGTATAAACTATGATGAATAATACATAAATAATATACTGAGCATGTGGAAACACATTCAGTGCATGACCCTCTGGTGTCCTCTGTGTCTCTCAGAGAGTTTCCAGGACCAGGAGAGGCTCCACCACTACAGGCACTGTAATGAAGCACTGCTCCTGATCTATGGAGAGTTCTGCTGGAAGGACATGTTTGATAAAGACATGGCAGCCCTGGGAGAGGAGAACTGGTGTAACTGGGATTTGGTCGTCAGGTAGTCCAGATCTTTCCCTGCTCTCCGCTCACTTCAGTTTATTTTAACCTGGTATATTGAACACCATGCATTAAACACTGTCCCCTGGGGTCTTCATGAATCTTCTATGACCTGCTTTGGTCAAAACACCACAAGGATCAAACACAACAGCAGCATTCTCCCCCTATCAAAACAGCCCTGTTCAGAAAGTTAGATGATAAAGATACAGTTATTAGAACAGGAAGAAATATAGAAAAAACCCAGCCACGTGGATTAATCTGTAAATCAAAATGTAGTAATACATCAATAAAACATGTATATAGTTACCGATTTATGTCCCTCATTTATTAATTATTTAAGTAACTTATTTATTTTTCGACTTGCATTTCAGCTTTCTTTGTTTTATTTATTTATTTATTTGTATTTTCATTCATTTATTAATTCACTGGCTTACTTTGCTTTTCTGATATTTATTTATTTATTTATACTTTTCTTTTATTTATACCCTGACTTACATAGTTATAATGTTTTATAATCTGAAGAGTATATTCACTTTTTTAACATACTTTTATATATTTATTTATTTGGATATGCTTTGATGGTACTTTAATTGTTTGCCTTGTTTATTTACTTATGTCTAACTTTTTACTTTAGTTTTACTATTATTTTTATTCATTTATTATTTGTTTTCTCCTCTTGTTTGATTGATTGTTTGATTGATTGTTGTGGCAGGTTTTTATTTAATTGAAAAGAAGTAAATGGTGTGTCCCAGTTGTTTTCATTAAAAATGTGGAGTGAGTTTAGCCTTAACCTGATGAACTTTAGAAAATTAGTAAAAATACTTTAAAAGACAAGACATTTATTTTATTGTAAATATTAAAATATCTTATTTGTTTTCATTTTAATTAACTACAGTTAAAGAAAATGAATCCCTTTTTAAACCAAGAACACAAACACAACAGCTACATTTGTATTTCATTTATGAAAAGAAAATACACAAAAAAACATTGTAAACCTTGTGTTAATTTATGGTAAAGTTGTTGACTGCGTAATTAATTATTTAAATCGTCTTGTTTCAGTTTAAAGGTGGTTTTTACCGCTGAGTTGAAGCTGGTGTGAACTGAGATGCTGCAAAAGCTCTGCGTAGAGTGACTCATGTTTCTGCAGTAGACCCTGGGACGGGTCTCGTGCTGTGAAGGGGATGTAGAGGAGGGGAGGTGCAGTGGGGGCAGAGGAAGCGTTGATGTTTACTACACAGTGCATTCTTTTACTTAAGGTTAAGGTTCAAGTCCAGCGTCGTTTCCGAGTTAATGGCTCCCTCTGAGGAGGGCGGATATGTTTGTGTGCTTGGGTGTGTGTGTGTTTTGTGTCCTATAAAGTCCCTAATGACTTGTAATTGCAGTTGACTTTAATGCTTTTCTACAACCAGCGATCTGATTGGCTCTTATTACTGGAAGACAGGACTTTATCCGTAAACAGAATCCATGTTCATCGTTATGAGAATTTCAACCTGTAATCGTTCCCTTCTCATTAAAGTTTCTGGTTGTAACTCACACAACACCATCCCAAAAAAAGTGTCCCAAAAGAGCTTTTATCTCGTCCCTCGGGCTGTTTTTACTGGTCTCAGGACAGTGGCGTCTGGACCCTGCCCTGTGTGTGTCACTCAGTGGAGTCACAGCGCTCATCATAATGCACAGATCTGATTGGCTGAGGAGCCTCACGTGTGATATGTAGAAACACATGTGATTGGTCTGTGAGTTTCCTGGAGCGCTAAACCTGAACCGTAACGACTAGAAGAGTCACACCACTTCAAACACACACTCTGTTCACAAGTAAACAGCTCTGAATAGTTTATCAGTTACAGGTCCAGGTCCGGATCGGACCGTGGTCTGTCTTTTAAACACACTGATCGGTCACAAGTTTAAAACCACTCTCTCGCTTTTTCAGCGGTGCGTGTTCTGACCCGGTTCTATCAGAGCGGAGTTAACCCTTTCAGCGGTGTGTGTTCTGACCCGGTTCTCGACGTTAACCATTTCAGCAATGAACACTTTGGGTCGGTACTCTCCACTGCACACCAGGAACATGCCACAGACCTGAGTTTTGGAGCTTGACCAAAACACTATAACCACCACAGTGTGTCCTTCAGATTTTTACACTGACCATTTCCCCGGCTTCCAACATCAACTTCAAGAACTGACCGTTCACTCACTGCCTGATATATCCCAACACACCTCAACAGGGGGCGCTGAATCCAGATCATCAGGGTTTTTCCATTCACCTGTTAGTGGTTTTAATCTTGTGGCTGATTGGTGTATATCACTTCAGTCCTGTGTGCGTGTGTGTGTGTGTTTTCTCACCTCCATTCTCCTCTCTGTTACAGGCAGTATTCAACCCTGACATATTGTTTGGAGGAATCCTCTGCCGTGTCACACTGTTACTACCCGGGCCCCGTAATCCAGAAGCTGTTTGTGGACATCCATGAGCAGTACTTTAGCTCCTGCAGCACCAAGGACAGAGCTCCGCTGAGTGTGGTCCTCATCCTCACCCTGCTGCCCGTCAGCATCATTCCCATCACAGTTTACCTGGTCACCTTTAAGAGCATCCTTAAAGACTAAGCCACACCACCACACAGTAACACACAGACCCTGTGGTGTGAGCATCAGAAACTGTAATATGCCTTATATAATATACTCATACTCTGGTGAAAAAAGTGTAGACACCCTTTAGATTAGTGAGTTGTGCTTCTTTAAGGTGCACCCTTGTGGGCGCACGTTTAGTTGCCTGGACATGAAAATGTGACGGGGCGCTCTGGTGCCATGTTTAACACCAAGCATGTTCTAGATAAGCACCCAGCACAGTGTAACTGTTCTCTGTGGTGATGGAGCACCACCTAATCCTTTGGGAAAAGTCGGAATGGTATTGTGATCCAGCACAAATCATCCATTATCAATATCTGACCTAACTAATGCTCTTTTGGATTAACGACAGTCATTTGTCCAAGTAATGTTTCAGGAACTGAGTCTAAAAACTGCCTTTTTTCAAAATTCCAACCTTCTGGAATTAAGCAATTAAAAAAAAAAAGTAAGAAAAATAATTGTAGTCAGTCACCATTGTTTTTTATTGTTTTTAGATCAAACAGAGGAAAAAACATGGAATCACTCAATTCTGAGCAAAATTTTTTGGAATCACTCTGTAATTTTCAGCCTTGAAATATGCTAAATGCTAACACTTTAGAGGAATTCTTATAAAATTGAGAAATATGAAATGTTTTTTATATATGATTTCATTAAACTGTGTAAATATGTGTTTTAGCCCTGTGAAGCACTGGCGCCCCCTTCAGGGTGTATTACCACCTTGCGCCCAATGATTCCAGGTAGGCTCTGGACCCACCGTGACCCTGAACTGGATAAGGGTTACGGATAATGGATGAATGAATTAAATATGTGTTTTATTTAATTGTTACAAATATATATATATAATATTCTGTTTTACAGTCACTTTTGTTTATATTTACAACACACTACACTGCTCTGCATATTTAACAAAATAAATAACTCCAATATTCACTGCTATTTGGGGCCCCATCCTGCCCCAAGCGTCCTCTTTTTAAACAACAAAATATGGTCACCATAATTCATTTAATAGAGCAGCGGGTAGTGTCTCTGTCACAGCTCCTGGGTCCTCGAGGTTGTGGGTTCGAGTCCTGCTCCGGGTGACTGTCTGTGAGGAGTGTAGTGTGTTCTCTCTGTGTCTGCGTGGGTTTCCTACGGGTGACTGTCTGTGAGGAGTGTGGTGTGTTCTCTCTGTGTCTGCGTGGGTTTCCTCCGGGTGACTGTCTGTGAGAAGTGTAATGTGTTCTCTCTGTGTCTGCGTGGGTTTCCTCCGGGTGACTGTCTGTGAGGAGTGTAGTGTGTTCTCCCTGTGTCTCCATGGGTTTCCTCCGGGTGACTGTCTGTGAGGAGTGTGGTGTGTTCTCCCCGTGTCTCTGTGGGTTTCCTCCGGGTGACTGTCTGTGAGGAGTGTGGTGTGTTCTCCCTGTGTCTGCATGGGTTTCCTCCGGGTGACTGTCTGTGTGGAGTGTGGGGTGTTCCCCTGTGTCTCTATGGGTTTTCTCCGGGTGCTCGGGTTTCCTCCCACGCTCCAAAAACACATGTTAGTAGGTGGATTGGAGACTCAAAACTGTCCGTAGGTGTGAGTGTGTGAGTGAATGTGTGAGTGTGTGTCGCCCTGTGAAGGGCTGGCGTCCCCTCCAGGGTGTGTTCCCACCTTGCACCCAGTGATTCTAGGAGACTCCAGACCCACCGCCACCCTGAACTGGATAAGGGTTACAGACAATGAATGAATGATAAGACTGAAAATTTTACTTACTGTTTGATTTGTTGAGTCTGATCTCCTAAACACCACAAGCGAAATATGGAGTGATTCCACCTGTGATTGAATAAAAATGTTGTTTGTGCCAATTCAGATATTAATCCTCTTACTGTACTTACTCTTTCTTTGGAGCAGGGTTTCGCACCACTGTACACTCATGTTTAGAAAGGAGGAACATTGTTGCCATCTGCTGGCAGAACTTTCGAAAGCACACACACACACACAAACAGAGAGAGAGAGAGAGAGAGAGAGAGAGAGAGAGAGAGAAATAGAAATGTTAAGTGATCATCAAGCTGGCATATACACACACTTGAGCCAAAAGATTAAATAGATTAAAATCATGTCTAAAGTTCTACCAGCAGATGGCAACAATGTTCCTCCTTTTTAAACATGACAGTACAGGGGTGTGATCTGATTACTGTGCGCACTATTAAAAGTGTGTGTGTGTGTGTGGGGGGGGGGTTATCAGGCAGTAAGTGAGTGGTCAGTTCTTGAAGTTGATGTTGAAGGAGAAATTAACAGTGTAAGGATTTGTGATGTTCATAATGTTTTGGCCCGTCTCCAGAACTCAGGTCTGTGGAGTGTTCCTGGTGTGCAGTGGTCAGAACCGACCCAAAGTGTTCAGAGTAAGGACGAGCGTTGAGCGGAGACGGGGTCCTGGGCCTGACTCTCACTGATGGAGGAGGGAGTGAAGTCTGGTTCAAGACCACAAAAGAGCTACTGCAGCACACAGTGCTGAAAGAGTTAATACTGCTTTCACAGAACCTTTTAAAATCTTTCTGACATTATTTATATTTATAACCAAAGCAAAATAATAACAAAGAATCAGTAACATTTTTAGCCATGAAGTACTCTATGAATCTGACTTAACTCACTCACATTTAGCAGACTGAAATCTCACCACAAGGGGCACCATTAGCGTGGGTTTCCTCCGGGTGACTGTCTGTGTGGAGTGTTCTCCCTGTGTCTCTGTGGGTTTGCTCCGGGTGACTGTCTGTGAGGGGTTGGTGTGTTCTCCCCCTGTCCGCGTGGGTTTCCTCCGGGTGCTCCGGTTTCCTCCCACGGTCCGGAGGATTGGCGACTCAAAGGTGTACATGGGTGTGAGTGTGTAAGTGAATGTGTGACCATGTGTGTTGCCCTGTGAAGGACTGGCGCCCCCTCCAGGGCGTATTCCTGCCTTGCGCCCAATGATTCCAGGTAGGCTCTGGACCCACCGCGACCCTGAATTGGATAAGGGTTACAGATAATGAATGAATGATTGAATGAATGAATGAATAATGCAAAAGGAAAAACATACTCTTCAGTATTTCATCCTAAATTCCTGCCATTTCTAATAACCTCTAACCAGCCTGAGGTGCGTCAGAGACTGGTCTAATGAGTTTACAAAGCCCCAGTGTCTGTAAATGGGTAAAAATAAAAAGTGTCTCGCTCCGTTATGCTAGGATCTCTCTCTCTCTCTCTCTCTCTCTCTCTCTCCACTCACAGCAGAGAAAAGGCATCGGAGAGACAACGGAGAGACTCCAACCTTGGAAAAGCCTGAACTGAGATCTGGATGTTGCTCTATTCCTGCTCCAGAGGGAGTAATATTGATTTATTTTTGCTGTAGATGGAACTGACTTTAAATTCAGGAGAGCGCTAACTGTATGAAAGTAAACACAAAACGAAAGTGCTACAAAACTAAACAGCTTGAGGTACAAATGAGTTTCTGTGGGAATTCAAACAGTGAATAAACACTTACAGACCATTTACACTTCAGCTGCGTACAAACAACAGTCGTCATTTTTTTCTCCTCAAACAAACTGCTCCACAATCATAGACATTGCATTTAAAAGGGGGACATACTATGTAAAAGAAATCCCTCATTCAGTGCATGTGTGCATTAATGTGTGGATCTAAAGTCCACCAACCCACACACTGTGAAATAAGGCCACCCAGTCAGTTTTCTGTGTGAGTCAGAAAACATGGGATAAAACGCGCTGCTCTGATTCTGCTCCACTGAATCAAGTGCTGAGACTTCAAAATTGCCCCGCCCTCTCGTCTGAGTCTGTCCAATCACAGCGCTGGATCTGTGTTTATGTCAGAGCTCAAAGACGTGGTTAAATGCAGCAAAACAGGCAAAGAGTGCTGAGAAATAAGAGCACTGAGTAAAAACGAAGGAAACAAGAATGGAGAAAAAAGAAAACTGCAAAAAAAAAAAAAAACCTTCTGCTCCTCACTCCTCACTGCTGTGCACTCGGGGTTGGGGTGAACAGCGAGCGGCTCATTATCGTTTAAAGGAACAGGTGCTGAAAGCGGGCGTTCTGAACAGGACTCTTTACACAGGGGGAGAACACTGCTGTGGGGCTCGTGGGGTTTGGACCAAAGCAGGTCACAGAGTTCCACTGTGGACACGAGGGGGAAAATGTGCACTTTTACATTCTTTGTAGTCTATAAAATGACAGAGCTCTGGACTGTTACAGTATTTATTTATCAGTGCAAATCTGTTACAGATAAAAATACTGACACAATTTAAAACAGACATTGCTTACAGACCTAATTCAAAGTCTAGGAAAACAGACTAAACATTGTGAAGCTGAGATGGTTTTAAATGTAAACATTGGCAGACGAAGCACTCAGTATGACGCCTTGATTCAACATCCTGTCAGACTTCTCAAAATCAAATTCACAATACAGCTGAAGGACAATCTCACAGACTCGCATTATTCTACTTTAGATTTTCCTCTTCTGCATAGTCTGAAGCATAAAAGACGGATAATCAATACCACTACGACCACTAGTGTCAGCATTACACCCAGCAGGAACCCCACTACATCCAAAGAGTGGTAAGAGTACCAAGGCATCTTATACGACTCGGTGCGTAGGTGCGCAGCCCCCTTATGGCGCATTACAAACTCTATCCAGTAGAGGGCTTTGTCTAGGGGATGCATAGGTGTGTCTTTGTGCAGTCTAGACAGCCGCTGCATGTTGTCTCTGTACGATGGCTGATATAGGATTTCTTCCACTGCTTTTACAAAGTCCCGGGTGGTAATTTTTGTGACGTCAAGAACTTTGGCTGCCCCTCGTACCTCAAGACGTAGAAGGTTCTCAAACTGGTCAAACAGCAGCGGAAGACCCAGCACTGGAACGCCATGGTAGATACACTCATAGACTCCATTTGTCCCGCCATGGGCGACAAACAGACGAGTTTTGGGGTGACCCAGCAGGTCGTTCTGTGGCATCCATTCAACAAGCCGAGTGTTGTTGCCCAGATTATTGGGCCGTTCGCCCACATGCCTCCAGATCACCCTCTGAGGCAGTTGAGCAAATGCAGCAGCGATCACTGATGTGATTTCAACGGGAAGAGCTTTCACCAGTGTCCCTAAAGACATGACAATGACTCCATGCTCTCCAGAGCCATCCACAAACTCCTGCAGCTCTGCCGGTATTGGTTTTGCAGGTTTGCACTGAAACCCACCGATGTAGACGATGTTGGGCATGGTCGGGCGAGGGAATTCAAAAATGAAATCCACCCTCATCAGCCACAGGTCTATGCCCTGGAGGAGGTGGTAGAAGTTGGCCTCAGGCCCAAAGTACCGCTTTATCAGGGCATTGTAAGGTGGACATACAAGGACGTAATCCATGAATGTGTTGAGAATGTAGTGGAGAGCATTCTTCACCCTTTCGCCAAAGGTCATCTTGCTTGGGACTGCAGAGCCTGATGTAGGGACATAGGAAATAGGAGAAGGAGCAACCAGAAAGTGACCCTCCCCACTGGTGATCCATCGTACGTTGAAGACGATTGGTAACCCTAGTTTGTGGGCCACCAGCACCCCTGCAGGAGTCCCAGGGTCGATCAAAGCCACGTCATAGCGCGTGGCTCGGAGCTCTTCCATAAGTGTCCGGTTTTCAAACATCTCCACCACCAGCTGACTTGCCTGCCTGTGTATGTCTGACAGCGTGGTCAACATCTCCCAGTAGAACTTCATCAATGCCAGGGGAGATCCTCCTCTCCGCTGTATGTCAAGCATTTTACTCAGGAAGGACACGAAGAAGTCTGGATCCTCGATCACAAGGCCCTGGGGCAGAGTCACCGTGATGGACCTGTAGTGTGGCGACTCGTCTTTAATGTACCAGCTGGTGGCAGTCCTCACCACGGTCACCTCATGACCTCTGGCGTGGAGCCCCTCGATCATGAGCTTCATGTTGACCCAGTGGCTGCCATCCATGGGGAAGACCAGAACTTTACCGGCCAGAGCTGCAGGGAGAGTACAGGCGAGGAAAAGCGCAGAGCCCAAGAGGAGACAGCACAGATGGTTCAGGTCACCCATGACCACCTGAAAAAGACAAAACATTTAAGTTAAGATAAGTTACCACAAAATAGGGACCACTGTCTTATCTATAATTTTGCTATAAGTACAGGTCTGTATTCTATTCGAGTAGAAGCATGTTACTCTGAGATTAAAGTGTATGTAAAGTGTAGAGTCGCTCTGAGAAACTCCACTGTGTTATAGACCCACGACTTATTCCTCTTTCTCCAGCGCTGGATTAGGAGAGCCCTAGAACAACAGGACTCTGGCTTTGACAGAAGAGGTCGAAGCCACATGTGGGTGGGGGGGATACTGCAGTGACCCACGACATCAGCAGCTTCTGAGTTTCCTCCTCAGAGCAGCACTCACATTTTCCTCTGCCTTTACATCAAGGTGGAACATATGGCAATTTTTGACATCATATTTAATGATGTGTAATTTGAAGAACAGCTGTTGTAATTCGGATAAAAACAAATGTGATCTCTGGTGAGCTTCTCTGTCCAATCAGCGCTCTGCAAGGTTTACACCTCACGGTTTTGTCCCAACTCGGCTCGCTTAGAACCACAAGAGACCAAAATCGAGACGAGAACTGTAGGCGCCAGTGAACCGTGGAAAATCATGAATAGAGACAACGCTTCAGAGTCAGGGAGAGAGATGGAGACATGTTCTCTTGCACTTTAACTAAGGTTTTATTAAAGCAGTAAGCCGTGCGCTATTGTGACTTTATCATGGGGAAGGGGAACTTCCATAACACTAATAAAACAATGAGCAATGAGCACTGTTGCTAGAACAACACAAGGTTGACTATTTAACTATATTAATGTGTTGAAGTGGTCATAGCTAGAGCCTATTAGTGCTAGCTAGCTAGGATACACATTCAGTCTGAATGCTAAACACTTTTGTGAGTCGCTGTGGATGAGAGTGTCGGCTAAATGCTGTCAATGTAAATGCAGAAGTTGCAGAAACTCATTTCAGGGAGGTACCCCCGGACCCGGACCTCAACCCACTCCCCTTCCCATTAAAAAACAAAAATAAAAAAACCCTCTCGCACACACCAAAGGACATGGGTGATAAGAAAAAGTTTACTTTTTGATACAGCACCGTGCATAACAACTTTTTACTCTCACTCACTGAACCGCCCACACTAAAAACCGATTGGCTGGTCGACAGACTCTTTGAAAAAACAGGCCAACCAGAACCCTGCATGCTCTTCATAAATATTTACACGAGGGGAACGTGTTACCACAAGGTAGGCTACCACAGCAAGTACAGCCTCTCTC